>NC_091476.1:79432919-79766669 GCF_036971445.1 Narcine bancroftii | reverse complement strand
AGGGCACCTAGTGGTTCCTGCGACCATTTCTACCTGCTGTATTTCCCACAGCCCAGGCTGTTTGCCTAATAATGCCCTCCAGTCTCCCATTGCTATCTTATGTCCCATCGTATGTTGGCAGAACTTTCCCATCCACGCTCCGCCTCCCTCAGTAGGAGGTGGCATTTTATCCAAAACACAATTCATATTGGTGAACGAGAAGGGTTGATACCTTTCCCCAACTTGCGGTCCCTTATAAATTAGTGGTATCTGTCTATACCTTTCTGGGAGACGTAATTCCTCCCGGCCTCATAACTCATATCCCGAATGGGAGCGAGCGCTTCCCTGACCCTGTCTTTTGTGTGTGATCATTCTTCCCCTTATAGTGACCGGCTGTTCCTCATCCTCGCTCTCCACACTTACACTCGGTATCTCACTTTCTTCATCCTGAACTCTCTCCCGCTGCCATCTTACACTCACTGGGTCACCTCCCCTCATTGTCTCCTCTTCTTCCTGTTGTCTATTGTGAGGAGTGGGGGTGGAGTGATCCTCTGACATTCCTAACGAGAAGGCATTCTCAAGGGTTTGTACTTGCTCTCTCTCATTTGATTTTTCCAGTCGCATACTAGTTTCCCTTATTTTACATACATCGTTCTGTATTTCCTTCGTCAACTCCTTCATTTCCTCCACCCTTTCCTGCGTAACTCTCTTAAGTCTCTCCTTCTCCTCCTGGAGTTCTTGACCTGCTAATTCAGTGACATTCACTATTCCCTCAATTATCTGCATCGCTGGCATCTGGGGAATCGGATATGGTGGTGGCAATGTCTCTGGTAACTTTGGATATAGCGGGGCTGATGGCTTAACCTCCCCTGTCATCTCCTCCACCATTTTCTCCTTTGTGATAGGGGATCCCTTTTTAGTAGCATGCTGAAGGTTTGTTTCTACAGCCATGCAAGCCAATGTCATATTATGTAAATTTGCCCTTCTCTGTTCCTTCGCTTCCTTCTGTTTAAATTTTCTTCTATTCAAGATAGACCCTTGACCCTTTTTCTCATGTTCCTGTACCTCCTCTGCTGCCTCCCTTTCAGCTTCTCCTAAGTACAATACAAGCCTGATTTTTCCTAATCCTAGTGGCACCTTCCCCTGACTCTGCAGCTCTTTCCATATCTGATCGTACCGTTTCATAGTCTTTACTTCCTCTCCCTTCGGTAGTCCTCCCATTAATTGACTCCTTGTTTTTTCCCACTGCTGGTTTACAGATGGAGGAATCTATCCACGTTCCCCGTACTCTTGACATTCATCTCCTTCCATCTTACATTCCTATCTTTTTATCTTCAGACCTTGTAATTCAATGTGTCTACCTGGTAGAATTTTGCCACCCGTCAACCTACTTTGAAGCTTCACACTTTCTTAGAAACACAAAAGGAAAACTTAGCACCAATACTAAAACAAATACTATTATACAATACTAAAAAAATTAACTATTATACAATACTAAAAAATACTATTATACAATATGTTAACTAATTCTATTTGGCCAAGAACTTTAACTTTTATGTCTATGTCTCTACTAGGGGACTCTAACCCCTATTCCTCTAGGGGGACTCTAACCCCGTTTCTCTCGGGGGACTCTAACCACCATTTGTATTCCAGGGGACTCAAACCCATGTTTTTTTTTTTTCGCAGGGGTCTCCAACCCCCATTTTTCCAGGGGAATCTAACCCCCGTTTTTTCCAGGGGACTCTAACCCTCGTTTTTCTCCAGGGGTCTCTAACCCCCGGATTTCCAGGGGACTCTAACCCCTGGATTTCCAGGGGACTCTAACCCCCGGATTTTTTAAGCTTTATTCATTGGCTTCTACTAGGACTTTTGCAGATTAGTGACAACACACAATTTTATCATTGCCAATAGCAGAAATTCATTTAAACAGGCGTCTGCTTACCTCGTTTTGTTGAGTGGCCACTTGTTGTTATCACCACAATCGACCGTTGTTTCGTCTCTTTCTCTTCCATCACTTCTCCATCTTCATCACGTCGGGGTCACCAAATTGTCGGACTCTGGCTTGACCCTACCCTCAATTTAGTCTATATGTCGTCTGAGTCCAGCGTGCTCGTTGAATGAAGTGATAGGAGAACCTATTTGGTTTAACAATCAGTTTATTACACAGCACAAGAATAAAGCTTAACCAAGCTCTGGTTCAGTCGTTAGTTCATAGGTCACCTGCTCAGTGAGCTATTCCCCAAGACTGACTCCTACTGTCCAGTCTCTTCTGTTTATATAGATCAACATTATTACACTGAAGAAAAGTTGGCTTTCTTTGCTAGATTCCTTGCATAAGATTTATCTCAAGCAATTTCCTACTTGCGGTTACCTAGGGTGTAGACCTCCCATCTTAACCCTCAAGGCCAGATCATCCTGTTGTCTTGATCAGAAATCAATTCATACCCCATATATTTCTAATTATTTCTTTGTTCTCATCTGGCCATAGCCTTCTGCTCTACTCAACACCTCCTCATGACTTAGCATTCCTACTAAATTGGTTCATACATTTTCTCTCTTTTGTGTTTGGAGGCAGTGAATTCTGCACTTACCATAATCAGCCAACTTTGCTACATACTGTGGCTGTTACTTAATTGCATTCCTATTTTCCTTAAACAGTATAATTGAAGTAAATAGTAAATTGTTACATAGTACTGGATTAATGAATACATAATGAATAGTACATAGGCATATTTTCTATGATTACTTAACCCCTTGGTTCCAACACATCTGAGCTGCTGCTTGCAGTTCAATGCCCTCAAACTCCGTCCCAGGATTTTTCTTGCAGGTCCAGAGCTTCCATTGCTGTTCCAGGCACTTAGCCTCCAGGGATTCTACCTCCCTATCTCTCTGGCTGCTCAACTCAGATGTGATGCCCAACTGGCGTCAGCATAAGGATAGCAAAAACCATATGGCTGCTCCTTGACTTCCTCCCAAGCCTCGCGAAACCCCAGTAACTCCAGGTGAGAGACCACATAGTGCCCTATTTTCTGCCCACAAGGGTCCATCTTATGGGACCAATCGACCCTTCCAACATGTTTTGCCAGCCAGGCAAACCAATCCCTGTTCGTTACCTGGCCACCCAGGGAAGGCGAGATCAGATGTGCAATTGCCTCTGTCTGTTACGGCTCATGCACACACATGTCTCTATCCACACATTGACTATGACACCCACTGTAGTGATTAGTACTAGCAGGTAGCACTGAGTCAGAATAGTCTCCCACTCCAACATTTTTAGGACAGTGTCCGATAATTGACCTCTGTACCCTGCTCACAGCACCAATTGAATTGTGTGGAAAGGGTTAGTTTTTGGGTACAGCAGGCAAACGAGTCTGGACACAGTGCGGTACAACAATACACGGGCTTTATTAAAACAGGACACAGTAAAAATGGCTCTGGGGCAGTCCCAGAGCAAACACAGTTAATCGGCTACAACACCTACACACAGGTTAAGCCAAACAAGTTCAAATACAAGAAGCTTTACAGATACACACATGTTACTAGCTCGCACCCAACATTTAAATCCCAACTGAGGAAGAGTCAAAGCGTCAAAGGAGTGTGCACGAACCCTCACCCAGCTCAGGAGTAATGACATGTGGGCATAGTGTTCTGACTCCTGACAAGGTGCCCTAACTGGCTACCTACAGGGAAGAAACACAGCCTCTAACCCCAAGTAAATGGAGGGCTGTGGCTACAATGCCGATATCTACTGGGTTTCTGATGATAGACTGGTTGAACAAAGGGTTGCTTGCCCCTTACCTGTGTTCCCCTCCAGATAGTATCCACCATGGCAACAATGACCCAGAACAGTTGTGCAGGACTTGACTATGTGACAAAGAGAGTGAACAATCATGTGCTCAGGTTTAAATATCCTGCTCTGCTGAGCAAGGGCTGTGATGTATGGGGCCAGTCAATGACAGTACGTGCTCCGGCTGGTGGGTGGCCACGCACCAGATTGGCAGGCTGGAGAGGCTGGGCGGTGCCTAATGGATGATGGACAGTTCTGTGTTGCTTTCGATATCTGAGGTATAGTTACCTTGCCAACGTAACACCTTCTTAGTGTTGCGAGTCCAGAGGATCCCAAAACCCAGCAGCGATAGAAATTCACCAAGACAAATGGTTACTTCAACAAATGTTGCTTTTAATTTTCTTTAAACATAAAAGCAGGATCATACTTTAACTTATTACTATTAACTTATCCTAACTTAAACCCCTTCTGATTCTCAGTGCACATGTATGCAATGTATATATGTTTAGGAACGTTCTTTGATTCATAGTCCAATCTCCCTTCTCACTCCTCCAAGTTCACCGGTATCACACAATTCTTATACTGTGTACAGAATTTAATATTTATGAATTTTCACCGAGTTCTGATGCTTACAGGTAAATGGTTACCGCTCAGGAGGGTTCTTGTTGGTTTTCAGAGAGAGAGATTAGTTGCTAGTTGGAGACACACAAACTGATTTACTTCCATCAGTAACTTCAATGTCTTGCAGAAGAAACTTGGCCCATCATGGGTTTTCCAAATGATAACCTCTTCTTCTAGATCACCACAGAATTAGGCTTGTTTCCCTTATTTCAGGAGAAACACTCTGGCCAGCCATTTCCTCTTGTAAGGACTACAAATGTTTTCAACAGGCTGAACTCAGAACTCTCCAACTGAATTTTCTCTCTCTCTCAAAAAGAGAAATCCTTTGAACAATCTTATCAGCCTCTGAGCGTGGACTGTATCATTTGCACCTGCTTTTTAAAATTCCTTCCTAAACAATTTAATTGTCTTTGCAAAGGCACTCGGAGCCTGGATGTCTGGCTTTCAGCAATGCTCTTATATTTTAAATGAGATCTCTTTTGTGAAGTGTTTCTGTCTGTTTGTGACCTATACTCTAACCCTAATATAATATACATTGTAACATTGGCTACAAGGCCAGACTCTGTGCCAGAGACCTGACCACTGTGCCTTGCCTCCCCATGCCCACAACATTATGCAAAATGGCATACTTTATTTACAGAAGGTAAACATGAGAAAATGACCACAGGCGTGCCCTGCACTGATTCTCTGTTCCCTTACCTTCTCCTGACTGTCACCCAGCTCCCCTCATCCTACCTTCCAGGTGTGTTAGAATCCCTTTAACTCCTGTCTATCAACCCCCTTAGCCACCCGAATGATGCAGAGTTCCTCCAACTCCAGCTCCAATTCCTAACTTGCTTTGGCAGGAGATGCAGCTGGATGCATTTCTCGTAGATAAAGATGTTTAGGATACTGCTGGCTTCCCTGATGACCCACATTCTGAACAGAACACTCCACTGCCTTGGCTACCATTCACACTGTCTCTGACTAGAGAGAAAGAAAATATGCAAGATAAATAAAACCTTACCTTACCTGTTCCTACCTGCTGAATCCTTTTTGTTCCTCAAATGGGGTAGCCCTTACTGACTTCAACTCCTGCTCCACCACCTAAGCCTCTTGAGCTAAAGCCTCAAGGTCCCACTCCTATCCTGAGCCACTTCCTACCCTGTTTAACATTTCTCTGTAACTCTCAGTTCCTAAAGTCTGGGCAACATCCTAGTAAATCTTCTCTGCACTCTTTCTACCTTATATCTTTCCTATAGTTAGTTGACTAAAACTGCACAAAACCCTGTCTCACCAATGCCTTATACAACTCAACCATAACATTTGAACCCCTGTAAGCAATACTTTGATTTATGAAGGCCAATATGCCAAAAGATTTCTTAACAAACCTATCCACCTGTAACACCACTTTCAGGGAATTATGGAATGGTGTAGGTCAGTGGGACTAATGCTATGATGTTTCCAGCAAGACTAGAAGGGCCAAATGGACTGTTGTTCTGTGCTGTAGTGTTCTATGGTACTTCCAGATCCTTTGAAATATCCAATCAAAATGTTAGAAAAAATAGTCACGTTCCTTTCTCCAAATTAACCAATGATATCCCTGGCCGTTGCCATCCCGGTGTTGGCATTGATCATTTAAACTGCACTCAGAGCAGCTTCTGTTTATTTCTGTGTTTGAATTCGATGGAAGAAAATGCCGGCAACCAAGGCAACTGACAAAGGAAGCAAGAAGCGCAGGAGGTCGAGGAAGGAGAGTTATTCCATCTACACCTACAAGGTGTTGAAGTAGGTTCACCCCGACATGATTGTCTCCTCCAAGGCCGTGAACATCATGAGCTCGTTCGTGAACGATATTTACGAGCAGATCGCGGGCGAGACTCCTCGCCTGGCCCATTACAACAAGAGGCCAACCATCAGCTCCCGAGAGATCCAAAACACTGTGCGCCCCGTGTCGGAAGGGACAAAGTAGTGACCAAGTACACCAGCTCCACAAAGTGTGGGCAAACAAACCAGAAACCCAACGGCTCTTTTCAGAGCCACTCACAGACTCGCTGAAAGAGTTGTCCGAATATTTCGAGATGGAATTGGAACAACATCAGCCCTGGATGTTTGTGCTTCGGGACACAGCTGATTCCGGGTGTGTTTGACAATGCGGTTCAACTGCCTGGTCTCACCCTCGTCTCACTGTTGCATTCCTGCCTGCTGCCCTGACACGGAAAGTTAACCCTCTACTTCCCGTCAGCTGGTCTGCCTTGAAATACTTTATGCTCATCGATAGGGTTTTTTACTGTTAAACTATGGTTTAAAATAATTTCTTGGTGTGTTTAGCAAATGTCATTTTGAGGACTATCAGTTTGTGTGCCTCTCTCATCACCTGTTCATTGGTGAATCAGTCCACACTTTGATTGGCTAATTTCCCTCTGAGCACTGATGTCTGCTACCGCCTGTAAACACCCAGGAGATACAAGGGGGAAATGAGGAGAATTTTGTCCTTTTCAGGAAACAGTAGCTGTCTTCGGTGCATCTTCCGCTTTGAGGGCGGCTGCAGGAGTGGATCCCAACCTAAAGCCTGAAGACCATAAAAGGCTGCTACAGTCCACTTCAAATGGCCTATTTTGTCACAGGGCCTCGTAGCACCTCTGCATCATAAGGTGCCACCCATCATAAATATGCAGCAAAGCATTGGCCGTCTTCCTTACCCATTATCCCCCACACAAGTGGAATAGCTCTGTTTCCCATACAGTTCCAGCTGCATTAGGGTCACCAACAAGCCTGCAGGAGACGTTGACATACCCCTCCATAAATCTTCATCCGCGAAGCCAAGCCAAAGAAAGAGGGTTTATGAATAGGGTGGACCACAAATGCTATTCCGCATTTTAAGCAGCAGAGGGTGCCCTGGTGTCGGAGCGGCCAGCTGGGGTGTGATAGATAGCAACAACCGTCCCCCGCCTGCTACCCCACTGCACCAATGGACCCCGCTCCACTGCCTGAAGTCCCCCTCCCCGCTGCCTGACAGACCCTGCCTTACTGGGGAGGGGAAATTGGCGGATATGTCAGGGCAGAGGCGGGAGACGTCTGTCAGGTTGTGTGGCGGGGACTGTCAGGTAGCAGGGAGTTGGGTCACCGTCTGATAGTGTCATCAGCCCACCCCTTAGCAGCCGCTTTCAGACGGCTGCATTCAGGTGCGTTGGGGGACTGCCAATCCACAGATTATCCCTCCCAGAGGAGGTTTGGTGAGTGCACCTCGGAGACGCGTCAGGCTTAAGGGTGGATACCCCGACAGCTGCATAGGTGTAGAATATGCGCCTTTATATATTCTGGCCACCTGAAAGAGCATACTTTGAAATTGCCAAAATGTTGGTAATCGGGAAATCAAGGAATGGGGAGTGGATAACGAAGTGTAAAGTGGGTAGCACAGACAATATTGGTTCAATTCAGGAGTGAACATGAAACATGAGAAGAGCAGAAAAGGTTTTAGACAGACGTCAGGGAGTGACAAATTAACAGAGCAGAAATCCTCCACTCTTGCACAACTGGTGTTCACCCTGACACAGACATCGTGAGTGGCTCTGAAAAGAGTGGCTCCATGGATTTGTCCTTCCCTGCTCTCTTTGTGTGAAATCGTTCTGATTTCCTGTGAGAAACACAGATCTGATTAAATAATTTCTCAGATGAAGCAATATAACCTTTTATTCAACGTTCTTGAAAGAGAGTGTGTCAGTGAGAACACACTCACTGATATTCAACAACCTTTATACATTATTTGTGTTAATAACCACTCCTTTGTTAATTTAATTGGTTAGCTAAGTGAGTAATTGATATGTTATTATTGTGGCGGCACACCACTAGGCAGGCGAACCGGCCCCGCTTGTAATCCACGCGGCGGGGCAGCAGGACAAAATGGCGCTGTGAGGGATTTCCCCTTCTTCTCAGCACAGGGATTAGAAGCCCGCACTGGGGGAACCACATGATGCCCAGGTGACATCAGCGCCCCCCAGCGTGGTTCACATCCAAGTCCGGGAAGGGACTACGTCCAGCCCAGCAGCCTGCAATAAATCTGTTCTGCTCACTGAGCTCAACTCGTCTGGTTGTGTGTTCTTTCAGTAGCAGTGTAGCTGCCGCTACAATTGGTGACCCTGACTGGTTCAAAGGTCTTTGAACCCATCATGAACATATCTGGGATCAGTACTATAGCTGTCAAGCTGCCTGACTTCTGGGTTCAGGTGCCAGAGACCTGGTTCGGCCACGCGGAGGCTCAGTTTCACCTCTGCTAGATTTCATCTGATACAACCAAATTTGACCATGTGGTTGCCGCCCTGGACAAGGCCACTACCAAACATTTGCTGCACCTCATTCAGCACCCACCTACCAAAGACAAATATGAGACCATCAAATGAGTGCTCACCAGATTCCTCGGACTATCCAGGAGCCAGAGTGCCGCTCGGATGCTGCACCTCGACACTCTTGGGGACAGGTCCCCGATGGAACTGATGGACGAGATGCTTGCGCTCATGGGTGATCACACCAACTGCCCACTCTTCAAGTGCATTTTCCTCAACCATTTTCCCGAGGACATCCGGCCGTTACTGGCCCAAGAGAGCTTTACCGACCCAAGGAAGGTCACTCAGAAGGCCCAAGAGCTATGGCTGGAGCGATTCCCAGAGGGCTCGGTGGTCCAGCAGGTCATGGGGCATGGGCATGACCACGTCAATCCCGCCCCTAGTGCTGCAGTAGAGCATCCGGCCATGCAGGAGCCACCAAGAGCATAACCAAGGGCACGGCATCCGCTCCAGGCCTCTGCTCCTACCACCAGCGCTGGGGAGCCAAGGCTCAGAAGTATCATCAGCCCTGCTCATTCCAGGGAAACGAGCAGGCCGGCTGCTGTTAATGGCTGCGGTGGCTGGCCAAGGACACAGCCTCCTCTACTTGCGTGACTCAGTCAGCAGCCGGTGGTTCCTTGTTGACACTGGGGCCCAGATCAGCATCATCCTGGCCACGGCCATCACGTCCAAGAACCGACCTCAAGAACCTCCCCTCCGTGTGGCCAACACAACAGAGATCCGGATGTATGGAGACAAGACATTCCACTTCCAGATCGGCCAACAAAAGTTCTTGTGGTGGTTCACCGTCTAGTCCCTTCTGACTGCCATCCTGGGGGCTGACTTCCTCCTCACCCACGGGCTTTTGGTGGACATTTGGGGTAGGTGCCTGGTGGATGCCCGTACTTTCCAGGCCATTCACCTCGACGCCTCCCGCACAGAGCAGCCGCAGATGGCTACGATCAGAATGGCTTGAGACGAGTTCCAGCAAATCCTGGATGAGTTTCCGACCCTCCTCAAGCCACAGTTCTCCTCTGCCTCGCCGTGCCACGGGGTGTTCACCACATCCCCACCCAGGGCCCACTGGTTCACACGCTGGTTCCCGCTTGACAAGCTCCAGGTGGTGAAGGAGGAGTTTTCACATCTCTTGGAGCTGGGGATCATTCGGCAGTCCAACAGCCCATGGGCCTCGCTGCTCCACCTGGCCCCGAAAGCCTCCAGTGGCTGGCACGTGTGGAGACTATCAATGGCTCAATGAGGCAACAGTTCCTGACTGTTACACCATCCCTCACATCCAGGACTTTATGGCCAACCTGCAAGGTGCGAGGGTTTTCTCCAAGGTTGACCTGGTGTGTGGCTATCACCAAATCCTAGTGCACCCTGAGGACATACTCAAGACGGCCATATCACCCCCTTTGGCTTGTTCAAATTCCTTTGCATGCCATTCGGGCTCAAGAACACTGCTCAGACCTTTCTGTACCTCATGGTCTCAGTGGGCAGGGACCTGAATTTCATCTTCATTTACTTAGACGACATCCTCGTTGCCAGCAGGAATCAGGCGCAACACAAAGCCCACCTGCGCATCCTCTTCTCCCAGCCGGCCAACATCAGACTCACCATCAACCCAGCCAGTTGGGAGTCCATGCAGTTCCTGGGCCATACCATCATGGCGGAGGGAGCCACACCCACTGCGACAAAGGTCGCCGCTATCAAGCAGTTCCCACGTCTGGACAATCTCAAGGGGCTGCAGGAGTTCACTGGTATGGTCAACTTCTACAACCAATTCATCCCAGGAGCTGTGTACATCAGCAGCTGCTATTCGCCCTCATCGCAGTCAAGCACAAAACACTCACTTGGAACCCAGAGGCCTGCAGTGCATTCGAGGCCACCAAGGATGCCCACATGAAAGCTACCACGCTTGCCCACCCACACACCAACCTGCATATTGCGCTTTCTGTCGATGCCTCTGCCACACCCGTCGGCACCATCCTGGAGCAGATGGTGAATGGACAATGAAAGCCGCTAGCATTCTTCTGCCGGCTTCTCCACCCACCAGAGCGCAAGTGTAGTGCTATTGACCGTGAGTTACTGGACATGTACCTGGCGGTGCGGCATTTCTGCTATTTCTTGGAGGGGAGGACTTTTACTATCTTCACTGACCACAAACCCCTCACCCAGGCACTCGGGATGGCGAAGTACCCCTGGTCAGCCCGCCAGCAGCATCACCTCTACTTCGTGTCGGAGTTTACCAGCGATATTCGGCACAAGATGGGGAAGAACAATGTGGTTGCCGATGCACTCATGCGACCGGCCATCTGTGTGCTCACGCCCGGCCTCAACTTCAACCAGCTCGCTCAGGACCAGAAGTCCAACAAGGAGACACGATCCTTCAGGACTACCATCATGGGCCTGTGGTTTTGAGACCTCCCAACTCCAAGATGCGGAAGCACCATCCTGTGCGATGTCTCCATGGGCACCACGTGGCCAGTGGTTCCCCAGCAGTGGTCCAGGCAAGTCTTTCATCACACCCACGACCTTTTGCACCCGTTCATCAGGTGCACGGTCCGAAAGGTGGCAGAGTGGCTCGTTTGGCATGGGCTGTGGAAGCAGATCGCGGGCTGAGCTAGAACATGCACCCATTACCAGATGTCTAAGGGTACACAGGCACACCAGGGCATCTGTGCAAGAGTTTGACCACATCCAGAATGGTTCAGCCACATTCACATGGGCCTAGTCGGGCCCTTATCCATTTTCTGGGGCAACCGCCACCTGTTCACGGTGGTGGACCGCACCACTCATTGGCCCGAGGCAATCCCAATGCCGGATGCCTCCAATGACTCCTGCTCCCGAGCGCTGTTGCACGGTTGGGTCGCCCGCTTCGGTGTTCCGAATCACCTCACCATCAAACGGGGTGCCCAGTTCACCTCTGCGTTGTGGGCACAGGTTGTCAACAGGTTGGGTCTGAGCTACACCGCACCACAGCCTATCACTGGAAGGCCAATGGGCTGGTCGACCGTCTGCACCACCGCCTTAATTCGGCACTCATGGCCCTCCTCTGGTCCCGACTGGGTGGATGAACTGCCTTGGGTGCTCCTGGGCATCCGCTCCATGCCCAAGGAGAATATGCAGGCATCATCAGCTGAGCTGGTCAACAGCACAATGCTGGCACTTCCTAATAATTTCATCAAAGCACCTCAGAACCCCCAGTAGTCGTCGCATGAGCTGCTTCCCCACCTCTGGGCCCGTTTGGACTCCTTCGTACCCCACCGCCGCCCAGACACGCACAAAGCCATAGCGAGCTGCTTTCCGCTGAGTATGTTTTTATTTCAGGGCATCTCTGCAGAGACCTTACGAGGTGCCATACAAGGTTGTCCAGCGTTCAAAAAAATAGCAGGTGGGAACTTTTTTCTGTGGACAGGCTGAAGCCAGCGCACCTTGATCCCACCAAACCAGTGATTGTGGTCGAGCCCAAGTAGCAAGGCTGCCCAGCTTAAAAAGACATTAGCACTGGTTCTGATGGCGGGGTGAGTGGGGCCTTTGTGACTGCACGCCACCAGGCAGGCGAACCGGCTATGTTTGTAATCCACGCAGCAGGACAGCCGGTCAAAATGGCACCATCGGGGTTTCCCCTTCTTCTCAGCACAGGGCTCAAAAGCCCGCGCTGGGGGAACCACGTGACACCCAGGTGACATCAGTGCCCCCCCCCCCATCGCAATTCTCAGCCAGGTCCGGGCTGGGATTATAAGTCCAGCCCAGCAGCCTGAAATAAATCAGTTCTGCTCACTGAGCTCAACTCGTCTGGTTGTGTGTTCTTTCAGTAGCAGTGTAGCTGCCGCAACAGTTTAACCTAGCAAAAGCTGTTCTGCTCATAATCTTAAAGCCCGCCCTAGATTACTTCTCTCATTCCCATGATTTTTGCGACCTCAACTCTTATATATTCTTATCCTTATTTGGTATGATGCTTTGTCATGTTCCCGTTCTTTCGCAGTATTTTTAATATATCAAGTTGGCCTTGTCTGCAATCTCTTGCAGGAACTGACTTTCTTTTGTATTCTAGCAGACCCCCGCCCCCTGTCATGATAATGAATATGCATGATATGTATTAACCTGACCGGAAGTCAGATGGTATGCACAGGAGGTGGAAGGTGCAGGATGATGAAATAAGGGAAGCAGGAAAATAAAGACACTGAGATTTTCAACTGATAAAGCATGTGGTGATGGTGTTATTCATTTCACATTTCGGGCCACAAATGTGACATTGGTGACGAGGATAAACATTTTGGATTTTAAATGTGATTAACATTTTGGATTTTGAATCGGTGGCTTTGAGCTGGAAGGTTTTCTTCATGGCAGTCACAGGAGCTGAATTTCTAGCACTTCGAGGTGTTCCTCATTTTGACCCGACTGGTGATGCAAGCACTGTGAGTGTGAAGTGGAAGACATGGCTGGAAGAATTTGAAGCCTACGCCGACAGTCGTGGCCTATTTCTCGATAGCAGTACGTCGGAACAGAAAGCGCAGCAGAGGGCGCTACTTCTCTTCACCGCAGGACCCGCAGTTCGGGAAACTTTTAAGATGCTTTCGAATACTGGAAGGAAGGAGGAGTACCAGAAAGCTGTAGATGCATTGAATGCACACTATGTGGTGACACCGAATGCTACATTTCAACGCCATTTGTTTCGCAAGACAAAACAAGAAGATGGAGAAACGGTTACCCAGTACATGACGAGATTGCGACAACTGGCTGTGGGATACAATTACATGGCAGCTGATTTGGACAACCAATTATTGGATCAAGTTGTGCAGCACTGTAGATCAGACAAACTCAGAAGGTGATTGCTTTACCAATGCTTTAACAATGGCTGCTGCATTAGAGGCTGTTGAGGGGCAATTTCATACCATGAAACTGAAAGACAACTCAAGCCAGCCCAGTAAAGACAAAGTTGGTCAACAAGTAAATAGGCTCTCGCATAGCCATAGCCAGCCAAGAAATATGCCGACACATGACTTGGAGTGTTACAGATGTGGAAACAGAGGTCATTTTGGAAAAGACCCATGCTGCGCAGCAAAAGGTAAAGTTTGTAGAAAGTGTGGAGGTAAGGACCACTTTGCAAAGAAGTGCAAAAGCAAGTCAAATGCAAACCAGAATGGGAAGAGTACAGCTTCTAAGGGCAAAGCTTGGGGGAAACAAAAATAACCTGGAAAGAAAGGCACTATTCGTCATATAGAAGGTGACCCATAAAATGACGATGATGATGACAACCAGGATGGGCAGAAATACTATCAGTTTACATTGAATGATGTACATCATGAGAAGGTCCCAGTGATAATTGGTGGTGTGACAGTTCCAGTCATTGTAGTCTCAGGCAGTGACAGTAATGTAATTGACCGACATTTATGGGAGAAATTGAAAAGAAAAAAGATCATTTGTACATCAAAGTGTTCAAAGAAACTGTATCCATACACAGCAACCAAGCCATTGCAGACCATTGGATGTTTCACTGCGACTGTTGAAGCTAGTGACAAGTACACCGAAGCAGAGTTTGTTGTCATAGACAAGAGGGGAGAACCATTGCTGAGTAGACGCATGGCGCAAGACCTGGCAATACTTCATATTGGAGCTTGTGTCAATTCAGTTCAGTCATACGAGGATATGAAGCAAGAATTCCCTGCAGTTTCCCAGGGAGTAGGAAAGCTGAAAGGTCGACAACTAAAGCAAGCAGTGGACAAAATGGTCAAACCCAAGGCGCAACCAGTGCGCAGAACTCCATTTGGACTTCGTGGGAAAGTCAAGGCCAAAATCAAAGAGTTGATCGAGCAAGACATTATTGAACCTGTAGAACATTCAACACAATGGGTCAGCCCAGTAGTGATCGTGCCCAAACCAAATGGTGACATAAGACTGTGTGTTGATATGAGGATGGCCAATGAAGCTATAATTCGAGAACGACACCCGATACCAACAGTAGAAGAAGTACTTCAGGAGTTAACTACCAGTCAGGTGTTCTCAAAAATTGATTTAAAATGGGGCTATCATCAATTAGAGCTGGATCCAGAATCCAGGGATGTGACAACATTTGTGATTCACTGTGGATTGTACCGGTACAAGAGACTATCATTCGGCTTCAATGCAGCTCCTGAGATCTACCAGTACGAAATCCATCAAGTGATTCAAGGCATTCCTGGAGTTGCCAACATTTCTGATGACATCATAGTCCATGCGGCTACAAAGGAAGAGCATGACAGACGGTTGAAGTGTGTGCTATCCAGACTACAGGGGGCAGGCCTTACCGTGAATGGAAACAAGTGCCAGTTTGGTGTCTCAGAGATGAACTTCATGGGACACAGGCTTACATGGGAAGGACTGAACCCAGCTGATGCCAAGGTGAAAGCTGTTCCAGATGCACGTGAACCCCAGAATGCAACGGAGATGAGGAGTTTCTTGGGATTGGTTAATTATTGCGCAAAGTTCATCCCTAACTTTGCTACACTGGCAGAACCATTGAGGAAACTAACCAGGAAAGGTGTACCATTCCATTTTGGCTCTGAGCAGAAGGAAGCATTCACAGCTCTGAAACAAAGTCTGACGAATGCCGATACTCTTGGGTATTATGATCCGGCTGCACCAACCAAAGTCATAGCGGATGCTAGCCCTGTTGGTTTAGGAGTCATGTTGGTCCAGATGCGTGATGTGGGACCAAGAATCATTACCTATGCCAGCAGATCTTAGATGTGGAAAGGAGATATTCTCAGACAGAGAAAGAAGCACTCGGACTTGCATGGGCCTGCGAGAGATGCCATGCATATTTGTATGGCATTGAATTTGAACTCATCATGGACCATAAACCATTGGAGGTGATCTATGCCACCAGGTCCAAATTGTGTGCCAGGATAGAATGATGGGTGCTCAGACTCCAACCGTACAAGTACAGAGTAGTTCACATTGCCGGGAAAGCAAACATTGCTGATCCGCTGTCCAGATTGTTGAAAGATGGATACCCACAATCCAAGTCAGAATTGGGGACAGAAGCAGAGAGATTTGTGTGGTTCGTAGCTATTCAGTCGACACCGGAAGCTGTGACAACGAGGGAAGTCGAGAGAGAGTCTGAACATGACTCAGAACTCATGGAAGTTAGAGATTGTATTCAAAGTGGACAATGGGACAAGTGTATTCACAAGGCATATATTCCCATTAGAGATGAACTTTGATGCATCGGGCAGTGTGTATTGAGGGGGTGTAGATTGGTGATACCACAGAGGTTGAGACCGAAGATCGTATCATTAGCTCATGAAGGACACCTAGGTATTGTTGGTACCAAGCAAAACCTCAGGAGTAAAGTATGGTGGCCAGGTTGTGATAAAGACACAGAGAAATTTGTCAAAACCTGCCATGGGTGTCAACTCACAAGTAGGAATAATCTTCCAGAGCCGATCCGGAGTACGCAACTCCCGACAGAACTGTGGATCGATGTAGCTGTTGATTTTCTCGGACCTTTACCAACTGGTGAGACAATCATGGTAGTGGTGGACTACTACAGCAGATACTATGAGTAGTCTGTGATGAGGTCAACGACCACTGAAAAAATGATACAAGCATTGGCAGAGATCTTCACGAGACATGGATTGCCTGTTACTCTATACTCTGACAATGGTCCACAGTTCATTTCAGAGACATTTGCTGAATACATGAGGACCACAGGTATCCACCATCATAAAGTAACTCCTAAATGGCCGCAAGCCAATGGGGAAGTTGAGAGACAAAATCAGTCCATCGAAAAACGATTACGGATTGCTCATGCAGAAGGACAGAACTGGAGAGAAGCATTGCTATCCTATGTAGCTGTCTATCAGGCAACGGCTCATGCAACCACAGGAAAAAGTCCAGCAGAAGTTCTTTTTGGGAGGAAAATCCGCACAAAAATGCCCAAAATAAAGGAAATCAGGGACAACCAGGAGATGAGGGACCACAATGCTGAAAAGAAGGGAGCAGCAAAGCTGTAAGTAGACTCGAGGCATGGGGCCAGGTACTCAGACATCATGCCTGGAGAAAATGTTCTTGTGAGGCAAGAGAGTGGTGGTAAGCTAGACACACCTTATTACCATCAACCCTACATGGTTGTATCCTGAAGCAGCAGTATGGTGACAGTCAAGTCTCCAGCTGGAGTCCTGTCCACAAGAAACGTGTCTGGTGTAAAAAAAAGTACCAATCCAGAGCGACACCGAGTGAAATGGTTGGAAGTCCAATACGAGATGCTCAACCTGAGGGACCAGATGATGTACCAGAGGTAGTTACCAGCATTCCCGATGAAGTGGCCAGAGAGTACCAGAAACATCAGAGGCCGCAGCGAGCAGCGTTTCCGGTGCTGAGGGTGAATAACCAAGTTGCGACAGTAGCATTGTAGGAAGGCCGAGATGGGACAGGAAACCACCTAAGCAATATGAAGATTTTGTGCCATATTTCTAATCGTGCCCGCATTATCACGAAAGTGAAAGTTTGTGATAGTTGGAATGAGTTTCAATGAAGCGCAGTAATGTTACTCACCAAGGAAGAGAAATGATAATGGGAACATTTGGGCAGTGATTTGATCAATACATCATAAAGTACGTGTATGAGTGCTGTATGAATTGCATTTTTGTTTGGTCGACTATTTGGTATTAAATGAAAAACAAAAGTATTGGAATTTAAACATGTGAGGTGTATAAATTTAAATGTTTACATTTTGCATACGAGGTGAGCATTGTATTAGTATAATTACAGAACAGTTGTGCTATTATATTACATTTGGTTATAACATGTTTATGTTACATTTTGTGAAGAGGGAATTTGAAGTTGTTTTTGTTTTGAATTTGAAGTTGTTTTGTTGGCTCAGAAGGCAGAAAAATGTTATTGATGGTGTTTACATTTAAACATAAAGATATAAAGTTTATTTCTGGTGAAAGGAGGGATGTCATGATAATGAATATGCATGATATGTATTAACCTGACCGGAAGTCAGATGGTATGCACTGGAGGTGGAAGGTGCAGGATGATGAAATAAGGGAAGCAGGAAAATAAAGACACTGAGATGTTCAACTGGTAAAGCATGTGGTGATGGTGTTATTAATTTCATATTTCGGGCCATAAATGTGACACCCCCCCTCCCTTTCTTCTCTCACGTCTCACCTCTGTCACCATTGTTAACACTGATATTACATGTTGCTGAAACAGCACTTGAGGTTATTCTCACACCCCTGAATTGAACCAATATTATCTCTGCTGCCCATTGGGATCATTCACACACCCCTGAATTGAACCAATATTATCTCTGCTGCCCACTTCACACCTCGCTACCCACTGCCCATTCCTCTCCTCTCCCCTTTTCATATGTTTCCGTAGTTTCATTTTTTTCAGATAATGTGGCACGGTTAACATAGCAGTTAGCGCAAACAGCGTTACGGGGCCAGCGATCGGGTCTGAGATTTAAGCCTAGCGCTGACTGTAAGGAGTTTGTCGTTTCTCCCCGCGTTTGCTCCGGCTTCCTCTCACCCTTCAAAACGTACTGGATGTTATAGATCAGTTTGGAGTAATGGGTTGGCACGGACTCGTGGGTGAAATGGCCTGTCACCATCATGTTAATCTGTAGGAATGTATGAGTAAATTCTTCCGCACTCTCACTTGTACTTCCTGAGCGATTGCAGTGCGGTTTTGAGATAGGTGCTCAAGAGGCAGACGTCATGGTCAGGGGGAAATTGGTGAATCAAAGCGAGGCCTCATTCACCAATAACCGGACGACACAAGAGGCGCCTAAACGAACCGCTATCCCCAAATGTCATGAGAAAGACATGACAAGAAAATGACTTTAAACAAGATCGCTGTTTGTGAACACAAACTCGCTGCTTCCCCCGTCACCTGGTCCAGATCCAGTTATACGAGTTTGGCAATTTAATCTTCCGCTTTTTCCTCCGACCGGAACAAATGCCGATTCACAGAACCGATCGATATCCTATTGTGTTGTCGGGTAGAAATGGGATTCAGAAGTTACAACACGGGAGTGCAGTTAATACGTCGTGTTCAGCAGAGCCATTACACACATCAACAACGAGTTCACATTAATACTCTCTCGATGTCAAAGTTTGTGCGTTAAATAATTCCTGCTGACGGGCGGAGCGTTCAGTTCTATTGCCGATGCAGCGGACAGAAATGTAAGAGCGAGACCAGGATGAGACCGGGCAGTGGGACCACATTGTCAACACGCCCGGAATTAGCTGTATCCCGAAACACAAACGTCCAGGACCGAGGTTGTTCCAATTCCATCTCGAAATATTCGGACAACTCTTTCAGCGAGTCTGTGAGTGGCTCTGAAAAGAGCCGTTATGTTTCCGGTTTGTTTACCCGCACTTTGTGGAGCTTTACTTGGAGCTGGTGTACTTGGTCACCGCCTTTGTCCCTTCCGACACGGCGTGCTTGGCCAACTCCCCGGGCAGCAGCAGGCGCACGGCCGTCTGGATCTCCCGGGAGCTGATGGTCGACCTCTTGTTGTAATGGGCCAGGCGGGAAGCCTCGCCCGAGATTCTCTCGAAAATATCGTTCACGAACGAGTTCATGATGCTCATGGCCTTGGAGGAAACGCCGGTGTCGGGGTGAACCTGCTTCAACACCTTGTAGATGTAAATGGAATAACTCTCCTTCCTCGACCTTTTACGCTTCTTACCTCCTTTGGCAGTTGCCTTGGACACCGCTTTCTTGGCGCCCTTCTTGGGCGCTACTTTCAGGTCTGGCATTTTCTTCCTTCGATTTCAGTCCCAGAAATCAGGTGAATTGCGCCGAGTGCAGCTTAAATAGGCAGTGCCTTCACCCTATGCTAATAAGGGGATGGGAAAGCAAAAGATATCATTGGTCAATTTCGACGAATGAACGTGTACATTTTCACTAACATCTTGATTGGATGTGTTAAAAGGACCAATCACTGTTCCCCACTCCGCCAATCACAGAGCGCCCCCACTGTCCAGTGACCGGTAACACTGACGGGCAGTGGGAAGAAACTTGCTGAAAATCATTGCTTCTCTCCTGGTAACAGAGAAAGTCGTGGGGACATCTGATGCAGATATTTACACCCTGGAAGAGGCACTTTTCTCCTGCCTGGATGGGTAGTTTCTGAGCCCGAACCTACAAGGCTGTTTGTTAGTCTGAATCCTGGCGTTGACCATAGTGGACTGAATGGTCTCAATTATTTTTCATAGTTTGTGGGCATCATTGACATTGTTCATTTGGAATTGTGCACCTGCAGCCACTTTCTCAGCTGATGAGTCAGCCACACTTTTTTTTGGGCCAGGACTGACAGAGCCCAAGTTGAGGATGGACAGAAGGTTTCCTCTGCAGGATGGAATGAGTGACATTGAATGGCTTTGACCACAGGGCAGTGCTCTCCATGTCAAATCTTGACATTCCAGAATGGTGTGGCATACGGATCAGGGTTGGGTCCCTGCTGTTTCTCATCTGCATTAATACTGTAGATGAGAATGTTTGTGGCATAGTCAGTAAGTCTGTGGATAACTTCAGCATTGGTGGCTTTTTGGACGCAAAGGTTATTGAAGATTGCAACAGAATCTGGATCAACTGGGAACGTGGCCAAGGAATGGCTTGTGGAATTTAACACTGATAAACTGAAGTGTCGTGTTTTGGGGAGGACTTGTTCTGTGATGGAGTGTTTTCGGTCAGAGACACCAAGGGGAACAAAGTACATCATTTCATGAAATTCCAGGAACGTAGGTGGACATGGTGGTGAAGAAGGCAAATGGCAGACTGCCCTTGAAAGGACAGTGTATTGAGTACAGAAGTTGGGATGTGGGACATTGAACATAGAACATTCTCGCACTGTATAGGCCCTTCAGCCCACACTGTTGTGCCAACTGATACGACCCTACTCAACAATCCAAACTTTCTCAATCTCACATCCTTAGCCCTCTTTTTTACATCCATGTGCCCATCTAAGAGTTTTTTTTAAATATCCCTATTGAACCAACCTCTTCCACCATTGCTAGCAATGCATTCCAGGCACTCACTACTCTGTCAAAAGCTTACACCAGACTTCTCCCCAAAAATGTCCTCCCCTCAGGTTACAGTACTTCTGTAATCCTGGGGAGAAGGTGCTGGCTGTTCAATCTCTCCATCTGTGCCTTTTATAATCTTGATGACTTCTGAAATCACCTCTCCCCTTTCTTGGACCCAAAAAGAAAAGCCCTAACCCTGTTAACCTCACTTCATTAAACACATTGTCTAATCCAGGCAACATCCTGGAGAATCTCCTCTGCACTCTCTCAAAGGTGCAGCTGTTCAAGACGTTGGTGAGACTGCACTTATGATCCTATGCGCAGTTCCATTCATCAGACTGGAGGAAGGCTGTCATTCAGCCAGTGAGTGTACAGAAAAGATTTACAAAGATGTTATCAGAAATAGAGGCTTGAATTGTGAGGAGAGACTGTGTTTGCTGGTGCAAAGCAGGGAACTAAGGAGGCTGAAGGGTGACCTTAAAGAGGTTTCTGAAATCATGGGGGAAATAGAGGATGGGTGGTCACAGTCTTCTTGCCCAGGAAGGGGAAACGAAAACTGGAGGGCACAGATTTAATGTAGGTGAGGGGCAGGGTGGGGGCATGTAAAGGTATCTGAGTGGCCTGTACCTTGATCACCTTGCTCTTATTATCTCTGCCGAACCAGCAAAGTCCAGTAGGCCATGCAGCCTCTTCACCACCTATCCATCCATGGTGCAAATTGTTGGGATCCATGAACTTGTATGTCAAGGTCCCTCTGTTCCTCCAACTCCCCCAAGCCCAAGCCTTCAGTTGACATCACACCCTCAGTGCATTTGGCAAAATGCACCCCCTTGCACTCACCAGGATTAAATTCCATCAGCCATTGCTGTCCCCAAAGCACCAGCTGGTCAACATCACTGCCTCCTGAGCCTTGACTCCTCCCTGCCAACACCTCCATCGATATTGGTGTTGGCTGGAAACTCAATGATCACACCTCCCTCCTTCACATCCAAATCATGATCATGTGATAAACAGCACTGCTCCTGTGGTCATTGTGAGGGAGGGATCTGCAGTCACAAACCCCACCCAACATTATCCTCTGTCTCCTGTTAAAGGATAACCTTGGCTCCTATTTGCCCACTTGCCATCGATCTAATGGACTTTCACTTTCTCGATCAGTGTTCCACATGGGACTTCACACAGGCATCACTGAAGTTCCTGTGGACAACTTCACCTGTACTCCCCTCACCAACACACGTAAGTGCTTCCAAAATGTCCCTCCAATTCATTAGATACAATCTCCCATCAACAAAGCCATGTTGACTCTCCCTAATTAACATCTGCGTCCAAACGTAGATGAATCCTGTGTCCTTCAGAATGTTCCAGAACATTCCCCCAATGATATGTATGCATAATTGACCAACCAAATTTTTAAATATTTATTCTTTGTTTTCTTTTACATTTATTAACTTTTAACCATATAATCATTTACAGCACAGAAATAGGCCAGTTTGACCTTCTAGTCCATGCCAAATAGTTTCTCCCACTTAGTCCCATTTGACTGCATTCGGCCCATAACCCTCCATACCTCTTACGTCCATATACCTAGCCAACTTTTCCTTGAATATTAACATCAATCTCACTTCTACCATCTCTGCCAGAAGTTCATTCCACACTCCCACCACCCTGCTTGAAAAAATTCCCCCTCATGTTTCCCCTTAACCTTTCCCCTTTTACTCTCAATCCATGTCCTCTTATTTGAATATCCCCCACTCTCAATCGAAAAAAGCCTGTCCACATTAACTCTATCTGTCCCCTTTATAATTTTGAATACCTCCATCAAATCACCCCTTGCATTGGGAGAGGTCGTGGCTGTCACGTGACGGCACTCCTCCCTACCAATCGGAGGACACCAGCTGCCAATCAAGCAACTGTTCTGCCCCACCTATCAGCACACACCTTGCTATTGGCACATGTTAATTACTTGCCCTACTTTCCCGCCTGCCTGTACTTGACCTCAGGTCAGTGGCAGCCATAATTCATAATTAGATTAGCCTGCCTGCCACCGAGCCTTTGCCCCCACCCCCCCAGTCAATCACTTGGGTTGAACTCCCAGCACTATAAAGGTGCCATGCGCCCTTTGTTCATTCTCTTACCATCTTCGATGGATCCCTGCTCCACTCTTAACCTGCGCTGAGAAGCTGCTGGTGAGATAAGGGGTTGGGAGTGCTGATCAGTGTCCCTAGATTAGCACAGAGCACTGTTCACCCAGGGTCAAGGGATGGCAGGACATGAACTGACATTTCCCTTGATTGTATGCATGTGTTTATCTTTTTTCCACGCCCATGTATGAGCTGTGTGCAGGTTTCATTGCTGCTATTATTTATCCCATTCTATCGAATTCTTAGTGCCAACAAGTGTGGTTCCCACACTAAATAATAAACTGTAAACATTTGTTCACCGTTATTCCGCCCTCCCCATGGTCCATGAGTGTTTTATATATATATATTGTGTGTGTGTGTGTGTGTGTGTGTGTGTGTGTGTGTGTGTGTGTGTGTGTGTGTGTGTGTGTGTGTGAGACCTTGAGACCTCATTTTCCCATGGCTTTGCCGTGAGCAAATAAAGCTTTTTGCTAGCGAAACCTGTGTCCAGATCTTTGCCTTTGAGACCTACCAAACCTGTTTCCTATTAATCGTCTATGCTTCAAAGAATAAAGTCCCAGCCTGCGCAGCCTTTCCCTGCAACTCAAACCCTGAAACCCCGGAGGTGATCACGTGATGGAGGAGCAACTGGTCCAATGGGACTAGCCCTCTCCAGAGAAAAGTTAAAGAAGTAGTAGAAAACAAAAGCTGTGTGTTACAAAGTTTAAAAATCATTAGTTTACCATTGAAAGAAAAGTCTGAAGATGGCACTGGAGAAAGAGAATCCGCAATGATTAGTAAAGAAGTAAAGAAAGTGTCCAAAGACAAAAGGGAAGGCCTTATCTGTGCTCCAGATCCAGGAGGTCTCTTAAAGAAGGCAGCCCGAGCTGCGAGTCTGGTAGGCAAGCAACATGAGTGTGACATCGCGCAGGGCAGGCTCCACCGGTGGCTGGCAGAGTTGGAGAAAGGGATGCCTATGTGCATGCATGGAAAGCATTTCAATCAAGACATGGAAGAGTGCAGGCGCCGGCGGCAGCTGCTGCGAGCATAATGGAAATGAGTATAGCTGTGGAATCAGGCTCAATATCAAGTGAAGAAATGGAACAAGAGACAGCTTTGGAAGAAACAAGAAAAAATACAGAAGAAAATGAAAGGTAAAAAACAAATACAAAAGGTATATATAAGGTACTTTGATGACCAAATGAGAATAATGATGGAAACATTGATGTCAGAGATTAAAGTTAAAAAAGTCTGTGTACTGGAAACAAATGCAAAAATTCAATGCATGGAAAATGTAATAACTGATATGAAAAAAGAATTTGAAGAAGTAGAAGAGAGAGTGAAAGGGATAGAAATGGAAATGACAGTTTTAAAGGAAAAAACGGAAGCAAGGAATAGAGGTTATGAAGTCATAGGATTTATTAGCCAAGAAAATTGATATTCTTGAAAACATTAACAGGGGCAGGACTCATGGTGCCGTAGGGAACGCAGAGCTCCCTTATGACTCCTGGGTACTTTAATAAATAAAGCGCTAATTAAGTCAATTTTTTTTACCATTAAAGTTCATTTAAAGTCTTTTTTAAAATCTTTGGCTTGGCTTCGCGGACGAAGATTTATGGAGGGGGTAAAAAGTCCACGTCAGCTGCAGGCTCGTTTGTGGCTGACAAGTCCGATGCGGGACAGGCAGACACGATTGCAGCGGTTGCAAGGGAAAATTGGTTGGTTGGGGTTGGGTGTTGGGTTTTTCCTCCTTTGCCTTTTGTCAGTGAAGTGGGCTCTGCGGTCTTCTTCAAAGGAGGTTGCTGCCCGCCAAACTGTGAGGCGCCAAGATGCACGGTTTGAGGCGTTATCAGCCCACTGGCGGTGGTCAATGTGGCAGGCACCAAGAGATTTCTTTAGGCAGTCCTTGTACCTTTTCTTTGGTGCACCTCTGTCACGGTGGCCAGTGGAGAGCTCGCCATATAACACGATCTTGGGAAGGCGATGGTCCTCCATTCTGGAGACGTGACCCATCCAGCGCAGCTGGATCTTCAGCAGCGTGGACTCGATGCTGTCGACCTCTGCCATCTCAAGTACTTCGACGTTAGGGGTGTAAGCGCTCCAATGGATGTTGAGGATGGAGCGGAGACAACGCTGGTGGAAGCGTTCTAGGAGCCATAGGTGATGCCGGTAGAGGACCCATGATTCGGAGCTGAACAGGAGTGTGGGTATGACAACGGCTCTGTATACGCTTATCTTTGTGAGGTTTTTCAGTTGGTTGTTTTTCCAGACTCTTTTGTGTAGTCTTCCAAAGGCCTTGGCGAGTCTGTTGTCTATCTCATTGTCGATCCTTGCATCTGATGAAATGGTGCAGCCGAGATAGGTAAACTGGTTGACCGTTTTGAGTTTTGTGTGCCCGATGGAGATGTGGTGGGGCTGGTAGTCATGGTGGGGAGCTGGCTGATGGAGGACCATCAAATACTCACAACTTTAATTACAATGTAACTGAAAAAAGAAAAAAAGATCCAAAACTACACCGAAAGAAAACCCCCCAAACCAAGGAAAGAAAAAGAACCTGGGCCTACCTCTTGAACGAAGCCAGCC
Source organism: Narcine bancroftii (assembly GCF_036971445.1). Classification (NCBI taxonomy): domain Eukaryota; kingdom Metazoa; phylum Chordata; class Chondrichthyes; order Torpediniformes; family Narcinidae; genus Narcine; species Narcine bancroftii. The sequence continues at coordinate 79,741,249 of NC_091476.1, read as the reverse complement.
ATTGGAGTTCTTCCTGTACCCGCTGGAGACAGCCCAGGAGAGCATCTTCCCACAGAGCCATCCCTGTGGCTCTCCGCAAAGATGGTACCATCTTGAAAACTACTTCTGCATTGTGCATGTACGACTTATTGCGCATGCGCACTACGGATGAAAATATTAAAGGGAGAAAAACCTTTACCCTTCCTAAGGGCCAGTCTAGCACTTCAGGTCTGCAAGAAGGAAACTTACCTGGTATAGAACATAATTCTAGTAAGTCTACATGAAGTTGAAGATGCAACTACAAAAGAATTTAAAAGCAAGGCAAAGTTTTAGAAAAAGAAATGAATAAAATTGAGGATAAAATTGATAATCTTGCAAATGCAATAGAGAATAATTTAAAATTTTTAACTGGAGAAATACAACAAGTTAAAATTTATTTAACTAAATCAATAAATAATGTTTCACAAAGGGTTGATAAATTATAAGAAAGTCAAAGGAATAATCTTAAAATTGTTGGAGTGTCTGAAGATAAAGAAGGTCAAGATGTAATTTGCTTTTTTTCAAGATTGAATACCACAAATATTTGGACGAGAAAACTTCAAAGGGAAAATTTTGATTGAGAGAGACAGTGTTCTGACCAAAACTGGAACCAAATCAAAGACCTCGGACTATATTGATCAGATTTTTAAACTATCAAGATAGAGAAAAGATTCTTGGATTGACAATGAGAAGAGCTAAAGATCATGGACCTTTAAATTACAAGGGTGACAAAATCTTTTTTTATCCAGATCTGAGTCAAGCTCTTTTTAAGAGGAGGAAAGAGTTTAATCTGGTTAAGAAGGCTTTATATGATAAAGGTTATAGATTTCTGTTTCGATATTCAACAACTTTGAAAGTTTTTATTCTATTTTAGCAGAATGTCTTCTTCAACAACTCTATTCAGGCCAAAGATTTTGTTAAAGATCTGCCCATGGCTTGCCTACCATAAGAGGACTTGTTGAAATTATTTATTAAAATGGGAAGTATGTTCTCCTCTTTCTATAATTTCTTCTTTGTCCCCGGGAGTTGGGGGTTTTGTTTGTTAGTTTCTTACGGCTACATGAGTTTTTGTGGTTTAACCACGATCCATAAAATGGAGGGTGATAATGCTGTTCTTTCTGACATTTTACTGACATCATTAAAAAAGGAAAATATAGATATAGTATTTGTACAAGAAACACATTTAACAGAAGCAGAACATCTTAAACTGAAGAGAGAATAGGCAGGTAATGTATTAGCATCATCTTACAATTCAAAAGCTAGGGGTGTAGCTATCTTAATTGATAAAAATAAGGATGATCAGAAATTTATGCAATTGTCTTGGGTAAACTTGTACCTCTCACTTTGTTCATTTTAGATTGGTCACAGTGTTCGAGGTACCGAAAGAAAATAGACACACACGCTGAGAGCAGTTCAGTTTATATAAGTCTTTATTACTAAATCTAAAGCTGAATTCACACTACAACACGCAAGCCCTTCCCAATTATACTTATCAATGCCTGGACTGGTCCCAACTGCCAAAGTGAGGTGACGACTGCACACTTGTAGTAGGTTGTCGGCGCACCTCCCCAGAACAGGACGTCGGTTTGGAATCTTGAAGTTCTTCTTTCTGAGAGATGTTGCCACCTCTTGGAGAGTCTCAAACTTCAGCAGTGGGACCATGGCTTATATTACCAAAAAATTGTTACTTCAGATCTTATCTCTTTGAACAAATGATTTAATTATCTTCAAGGTCTCCTGACAGTCTGCGACCAACAAAAGACAACTGCATCTCTTGGCCTCATGGTGGAAGTTGGATAATGTCTATTGATTCATATGCATCCCTGGGCACCATAGTGTAAATTTAGATAATGTCTTCCTATTCAACTGCATCCTGGGCCCCATGGTGGAATTTAGATTATGTCTTCTGATGCAACTGCATCCCTTCTTGCATAAGCTGGTCTAAATCCTCCATTACAATGCAAGACATTTTTTTTTACAGTTATCAGACACATAAGAGCATATTTTATTGGGTGGAGATTTTAATTTTAGCTTTGACCTGTTCTTTGATAAAACTGGGAAAATTACCAAAAAAATAATAAAGCAGCTAAATTCACATCAAGTTCAATGGAGGAATTGAAATTATTAGATATATGGAGAAAACAACACAAAAAGAGATTATTCATATTATTCGAACAGATATAAAACTTACTCTTGGACTGATATGTTTTTATTGTCTGCCCAACTACAAGGGAGAGTTCAAAATTCACCCTTACTGTTATTAATTGCTCTGGAGGATATTCCAACCAAAGGATATTTTTCTTTGGCTTGGCTTCGCGGACGAAGATTTATGGAGGGGGTAAATGTCCACGTCAGCTGCAGGCTCGTTTGTGGCTGACAAGTCCGATGCGGGACAGGCAGACACGGTTGCAGCGGTTGCAGGGGAAAATTGGTTGGTTGGGGATGGGTGTTGGGTTTTTCCTCCTTTGCCTTTTGTCAGTGAGGTGGGCTCTGCGGTCTTCTTCAAAGGAGGTTGCTGCCCGCCAAACTGTGAGGTGCCAAGATTCACGGTTTGAGGCGATATCAGCCCACTGGCGGTGGTCAATGTGGCAGGCACCAAGAGATTTCTTTAGGCAGTCCTTGTACCTTTTCTTTGGTGCACATCTGTCACGGTGGCCAGTGGAGAACTCGCCATATAATACGATCTTGGGAAGGCGATGGTTCACCATTCTGGAGACGTGACCCACCCAGCGCAGCTGGATCTTCATCAGCGTGGACTCGATGCTGTCGACCTCTGCCATCTCGAGTACTTCGACGTTAGGGATGAAAGCGCTCCAATGAATGTTGAGGATGGAGCGGAGACAACGCTTGTGGAAGCGTTCTAGGAGCCGTAGGTGATGCCGGTAGAGGACCCATGATTCGGAGCCGAACAGGAGTGTGGGTATGACAACGGCTCTGTATACGCTTATCTTTGTGAGGTTTTTCAGTTGGTTGTTTTTCCAGACACTTTTGTGTAGTCTTCCAAAGGCGCTATTTGCCTTGGCGAGTCTGTTGTCTATCTCGTTGTCGATCCTTGCATCTGATGAAATGGTGCAGCCGAGATAGGTTAACTGGTTGACCGTTTTGAGTTTTGTGTGCCCGATGGAGATGTGGGGGGGCTGGTAGTCATGGTGGGGAGCTGGCTGATGGAGGACCTCAGTTTTCTTCAGGCTGACTTCCAGGCCAAACATTTTGGCAGTTTCCGCAAAACAGGACGTCAAGCGCTGAAGAGCTGGCTCTGAATGGGCAACTAAAGCGGCATCGTCTGCAAAGAGTAGTTCACAGACAAGTTTCTCTTGTGTCTTGGTGTGAGCTTGCAGGCGCCTCAGATTGAAGAGACTGCCATCCGTGCTGTACCGGATGTAAACAGCGTCTTCATTGTTGAGGTCTTTCATGGCTTGGTTCAGCATCATGCTGAAGAAAATTGAAAAGAGGGTTGGTGCGAGAACACAGCCTTGCTTCACGCCATTGTTAATGGAGAAGGGTTCAGAGAGCTCATTGCTGTATCTGACCCGACCTTGTTGGTTTTTGTGCAGTTGGATAATCATGTTGAGGAACTTTGGGGGGTATCCGATGCGCTCTAGTATTTGCCAAAGCCCTTTCCTGCTCACGGTGTCGAAGGCTTTGGTGAGGTCAACAAAGGTGATGTAGAGTCCTTTGTTTTGTTCTCTGCACTTTTCTTGGAGCTGTCTGAGGGCAAAGACCATGTCAGTAGTTCCTCTGTTTGCGCGAAAGCCGCACTGTGATTCTGGGAGAATATTCTCGGCGACACTAGGTATTATTCTATTTAGGAGAATCCTAGCGAAGATTTTGCCTGCAATGGAGAGCAGCGTGATTCCCCTGTAGTTTGAGCAGTCTGATTTCTCGCCTTTGTTTTTGTACAGGGTGATGATGGTGGCATCACGAAGGTCCTGAGGCAGTTTTCCTTGGTCCCAACAAAACTTGAAAAACTCATGCAGTTTGACATGCAGAGTTTTGCCGCCAGCCTTCCAGACCTCTGGGGGAATTCCATCCATACCTGCTGCTTTGCCACTTTTCAGTTGTTCGATTGCCTTATATGTCTCATCCTGGGTGAGGACCTCATCCAGCTCTAGCCTTAGCGGCTGTTGAGGGAGCTGGAGCAGGGCAGAATCTTGGACTGAGCGGTTGGCACTGAAAAGAGATTGGAAGTGTTCTGACCATCGGTTGAGGATGGAGATCTTTTTGCTGAGGAGGACTTTGCCGTCTGAGCTGCGCAGCGGGCTTTGGACTTGGGGTGAGGGGCCATACACAGCCTTTAGAGCCTCGTAGAAACCCCTGAAGTCGCCAATGTCCGCGCTGAGCTGGGTTCGCTTGGTGAGGCTAGTCCACCACTCATTTTGGATCTCCCGGAGTTTGCGCTGAAGATTGCTGCATGCGCGACGGAAGGCTTGTTTCTTCTCTGGACAGGACGGCTTTGTAAGGTGAGCCTGGTGGGCAGCTCGCTTCTTTGCCAGCAGCTCCTGGATTTCCTGGCTGTTTTCGTCGAACCAGTCCTTGTTTTTACTGGAGGAGAAGCCCAGTACCTCTTCAGTGGATTGCAGTATGGTAGTCTTCAACTGATCCCAGAGGGTTTCAGGGGACGGGTCCGTGAGGCGGATTGCATCGTCGAGCTTTGCTTTGAGGTTTGCCTGGAAGTTTCCTCTCGCTTCGTCTGACTGCAGGTTTCCAACATTGAACCTCTTTCTGGGGGCTTTACTGTTCCTGGGCTTTGGCTTGATGTGAAGGTTGAGCTTGCAGCGAATCAACCGGTGGTCAGTGTGGCATTCCACGTTGGGCATGACCCTGGTGTGGAGCACATCTCGTTTGTCACTTTCTCGCACCAGGATGTAGTCCAGGAGGTGCCAGTGTTTGGATCGGGGTTGCATCCAGGTGGTCTTAAGGCTGTCCCTCTGCTGAAAAAGGGTGTTTGTAATGACAAGTCGCTGTTCTGCGCAGAGCTCCAACAGGAGGCGCCCATTGTCGTTGCACTTGCCGACGCCATGCTTGCCCAGGATTCCTGGCCAGGTTTCTGAGTCTTTGCCGACGCGAGCGTTGAAGTCGCCAAAGATGACAACCTTGTCGGCTGTAGGGGTGCGTTGGATGAGGTTGTGCAAGTCAGTGTAGAATTTGTCCTTTTCTGCTGGTTCCGCCTGGAGGGTTGGAGCATAGACACTGATGAGGGTGATGCAACGCTTGTTTTGAAGGGGGAGTCGCATGGACATGATTCGGTCCGAGTGGCCTGTCGGAATGTTTTCGAGTTTGGAGGCAATGAAGTTCTTGACCATGAAGCCTACACCAGATAGGCGTCGTTCATCCGAAGGCTTGCCAGACTAGTAGAGTGTGTAGCCCGCGTCGCGTTCTTGGAGGCTGCCTACATCTGCCAGGCGGACTTCACTGAGAGCGGCTATGTCGATGTCAAGTCTGAGGAGTTCATGTGCAATGAGGGCAGACCGACGTTCAGGTCGGTGGCTGTCAGCCTTGTCTAGCATGGTTCTGATGTTCCAGCATGCTAGCTTGAGTTTGTGAGCATCTTTTGAGGGGGAGGACGTGGAGGGGGAGGACGTGGACCTGTCCTCGGGCCTGCGCAAAGGAGCTTTTAGGAGGAGTGCAGTGCGCGCAGTACTGGCCCCACCCTTTACACCCATGGTTCGTGTGCCGTGGCCAAGCAAGCTGGGACGTGGCCAAGCAAGCTGCCCCAATCCGGGCAGGAGCAAGGGGGAGGCGGCGGCCCCGGCCTCGGTCGAGTGAGGCAGGCGGAGGCCCCGATCCGGGCAGAGAGTGGGAGGCGGCGGCCCCAGTCCGGGCACAGGGAGAGCAGCGGCGGCCCCGGCCCCGGTCCAGACTGAGGGTAGGCGGCGGCGGCCCCAATCCGGGCAGGAGCAAGGGGGAGGCGGCGTCCCCGGCCTCGGTCGAGTGAGGCAGGCGGAGGCCCCGATCTGGGCAGAGAGTTGGAGGCGGCGGCCCCAGTCAGGGCACAGGGAGAGCAGCGGCGGCTTCGGCCCCGGTCCGGGCAGTATGGACCAACCTAAGAGGGGAGGCAGACCCCTCCAGCCTGCGTAAGAAACTTGCATAGGAGAAGGCCACTCCGATATAAAACCTACGACCCAAGGACCCAAAGGATATAGATGATAGACTTAATCCCATGCCGCTAAAAAGACAAGACTTTTGGGGGTTTATAGAACAACAAATTAAAATATATTTTGATATGAAAGCTTTTATTGCAGGGAAAATAATAAGTTATACAACCAAAATTAAAAAAAGAACACTGCCAGGAAATGGAATAATTGGAAAAAGATATAGTAATTTTAGAGAAAGATTTAATGAAAGGAGAAAATATGGATAAATAAAAACCATTGATAGAAAAAAAATTGAAATATGATACATTACAAACCAACCAAGTGGAAAAAAATTATGAAAACAAAACAAAGATATTATGAATTAGGAGAGAAAACTCACAACATTTTGGCTTGGCAGTTGAAAACAGAGCAAGCAACAAGAACTATTGCAGCAACGAGGAAGAGGAATAACCAGATTTTATATAAACCACAAGAGATTAATGATAATTTGAGGAGATTTTATGAGCAAATATATCAATCCCAAGTTCGAAGGAATTATACTGAAATAGATAAATTTTTGTCACATATTGGACTACCTCAATTAGATTTGGAAGGTTGAGCAGCCTGGGGCTTTTTTCTCTGGAGTGTAGAAGATTGAGGGGGGATTTGATGGAGATGTTCAAGATTTTAAAAGAGACAGAGAGAGTCAACGTGGATAGGCTTTTTCAATTAAGAGTGGGGGATATTCAAACCAGAAGCCATGGTTTGAGATTTCAGGGGGAAAATTATAAGGGGAACATGAGGGGAAATTTCTTCAAGCAAAAGGTGGTAGGGATGTGGAATAAGCTTCTGGCAGAGGTGGTTGAAGCAAGGACGTTATTTACATTTAAGGAAAGACTGGATAATTACATGGACGGGAGAGGATTGGAGGGGTATGGACCAGGTGCTGGTCAGTGGGACTAGGAGGGTGGGTAATTGTTCCGGCATGGACTAGTAGGGCCAAACTGGCCTGTTCTGTGCTGTATATGGTTATATGAACAATGCAAATTATCAAATCCCTTGACTGCGACAAAGGTCTTTGACTCTACCAAGTAATAAAGCACCAGGTGAGCACCAGGTGAGGATAGATCCCTCATGGAGTTTTACAAAGCTTTCCATAATGTTTTAATTCTGCCCTTTTTAGATGTAGCAGGTGGAAGAAACTCAGAATCTACCTGAATCTTGAAAAACGGCAATAATTTCAGTACAGGTAATACAAAAAACAGGAAAAGACCATCTTCATATAGACCAATATCCTTTTTAAATTCTGATCACAAACTAATCACAAAATTATTAGCATAGATCAACAAATTATTTATCACAGTTGGTGAAGTCAGATCAGATAGGATTTGTTAAAAATAGAAGGGCAGCAGATAATGTGTGTAAATGTATTAATTTGACACATAAGGCACAACCAAACAAAGAACCAACAGTGGCAGTAGCTGTCGATGCAGAGAAAGCCTTTGATAGGCATGAATGAAATTTCCTCTTAAAAGTATTACAGAAATTTAAATTACCAGAAAAAAAGTATTAATTGGATCAAGGCCCTATATAATGGTCCCAAGGCAAGTGTATTAACTAATGAATATATTTCAGATTATTTTAAATTGAGGTCAACTGGACAGGGATGTCCACTATCTCGTTCCCTCTTTGTTTTGGCTATAGAACCATTGGCAGAATTGATAAGAACAGACATAATGATAAAGGGAATAAAAGATGAAGATTTTAAAATTAATTTATTTGCAGTCGATATTTAACACATCCTGAAAAATCAATATGGAGATTACATAGCAAATTTAAAAAGTATGGGGTGATATCAAGATATAAAGTCAAGACTGATAAAAGTGAAATGATGCCAATGAACAGCTGATTATAGACAATGTAAAAAGGAATCTCCTGTTAACTGGCATTTACGGGCCATATGTTATTTAGGTATCAGAATAGATAATAATTTAAACCATTTGTTTAAGTAAAATTATCAACCATGAATGAAAAAAAAATACAAGAGGATTTAGAGAAATGGAAGGATTTACTAATAACTCTAATAGGGAGGGTAAATTACATTAAAATGAACATATTTCCATGATTACAATACTTATTTCAAACATTGCCCATTCCCTTAACTGGGGAATATTTTCAAAAACTGAATAAATTAATAAGAAAATTCTTATAGAAAGGTAAGAAACCAAGAATAGCTTTGGATAATCTAACATGGACATATAAACAAGGGGGAATAGAGTTACCAAATTTTAAAAATTGCTATAGGACAGCCCAATTGGGATTCCTGTCAAATTTTTATCAGGTAGGAGAAAAACTGGCTTAGGTTAGGATAGAACTATATAAATTAGAGAAAAATGTTTTGGAACATTTATTCTATAAGTGGAATGAGAAACTAGTGCAAACATACCAAATATGTTGCTAAAACAAAATCAATTAATTCCTTACAATAAATATTTTTTAAGGAAAATTATCAAGAAAAAAATTACAAGAAAAAAAAGACTGCTTTTTGAGCAATACCTTACTGTCATTTGAACAGCTAAAAGATAAATATGGAATATCGCATCGCTCAATATTTTCATATTTAAAAGAGAAGTTGGGAACTAATTAAAACAATTATTACAAATATGTATATCAAATTACAAAACAAAGGAAAAAATGAGGTAATGTACAGACCCAAACAACATTGGGAAAATTATTTAAATATACAATTAAATAATTAAACATGGATGGAACTATGTGCAGGTACCATGACAAATACAATAAATGCTCAGTATCAAATGATACAATATAATTAGCTCAGTAGACTATATGTTACAGCACAAAAATTAAAATCTGAAATCCTACACTATCTGATAAGTGCTTCTGTTGTAAACAAGAAATTGGTTCAATAGTATATTCAATTGGAACATGTGCAAAGGTAAAACCCTTTTGGGAGGATATTTAAATTCAATATTAAATTGAATTACAAAAAATAAGATATCAAAAGACCCATTTGAACAAATTTGGGAGCCATATATAAAGTTTATTATTAATCGCCAACTTCAAATCTCCTACTCTTCTTCTTTCTTTCTTTTTTCTTCTTTGGCTTGGCTTCGCGGACGAAGATTTATGGAGGGGGTAAAAGTCCACGTCAGTTGCAGGCTCGTTTGTGGCTGACAAGTCCGATGCGGGATAGGCAGACACGGTTGCAGCGGCTGCAGGGGAAAATTGGTTGGTTGGGGTTGGGTGTTGGGTTTTTCCTCCTTTGTCTTTTGTCAGTGAGGTGGGCTCTGCGGTCTTCTTCAAAGGAGGTTGCTGCCCGCCAAACTGTGAGGCGCCAAGATGCACGGTTTGAGGCGATATCAGCCCACTGGCAGTGGTCAATGTGGCAGGCACCAAGAGATTTCTTTAGGCAGTCCTTGTACCTTTTCTTTGGTGCACCTCTGTCACGGTGGCCAGTGGAGAGCTCGCCATATAACACGATCTTGGGAAGGCGATGGTCCTCCATTCTGGAGACGTGACCCATCCAGCGCAGCTGGATCTTCAGCAGCGTGGACTCGATGCTGTCGACCTCTGCCATCTCGAGTACTTCGACGTTAGGGATGAAAGCGCTCCAATGGATGTTGAGGATGGAGCGGAGACAACGCTGGTGGAAGCGTTCTAGGAGCCGTAGGTGATGCCGGTAGAGGACCCATGATTCGGAGCCGAACAGGAGTGTGGGTATGACAACGGCTCTGTATACGCTTATCTTTGTGAGGTTTTTCAGTTGGTTGTTTTTCCAGACTCTTTTGTGTAGTCTTCCAAAGGCGCTATTTGCCTTGGCGAGTCTGTTGTCTATCTCATTGTCGATCCTTGCATCTGATGAAATGGTGCAGCCGAGATAGGTAAACTGGTTGACCGTTTTGAGTTTTGTGTGCCCGATGGAGATGTGGGGGGGCTGGTAGTCATGGTGGGGAGCTGGCTGATGGAGGACCTCAGTTTTCTTCAGGCTGACTTCCAGGCCAAACATTTTGGCAGTTTCCGCAAAGCAGGACGTCAAGCTTAATGAGATGTAAACCTGATGGAAATAGTGGAACATATAATATTTTGAGGACATGCTTTTTCTTGTCCTTTCTTTCTGTTGTTTTCTTCTTTCTATAGTTATTTTGGAGGGGGGAGAAGGAGGGGGCTGGTGAGAAAATGAAAAATGTCACAATGTATATATAACTACTGAGTTTGTATATATATCTTTACTGATTTGGTACATTGTGACATATTAATAAAAAAATTTTTTAACCCAGAAACCCCAGCAACATTCTCATAAACCTCCTCTGCACTCTCTCTATTCTGTTGATGTCCTTCCTGTAATTTGGCAACTAAAACTGCACACAGTATTCTAAATTTGACCTCAACAATGCCTTATACAACTTCAACATAACATCCCAACTCTTGTATTCAATGAAAGCCACCATACCAAATGCCTTCTTCACCACCCTATCTACATGTGATTCAACTTTCAGGGAATTATGTAATGACTCCTATTTCCCTTCGTTCCACTGCCCTCCTCAATTGTCTACCATTTAATATGTATGACCTGTTTTGATCAGTCCTACTAAAATATAGCACCTCACATTCATCACTATTAAACTCCATCTGCCATCTTCTAGCCCACACTTCTAACTGTCCTATATCACCCCGTAAGTTTGATAATCTTCCTCACTGTCCACAACACTGTCAACCTTAGTATCATCGGCAAATTTACTAATTCAATTGGCCACCCTATCGTCTAGATCCTTAAAATATATGACAAACAGCAGTGGACCCAATACCAATCCCTGAGGTACTCCACTAGTCACCGGCCTCCAATACGACCAACACTTTTCCATGACTACTCTCTGGCATCTCCCATCCAACCACTGTTGAATCCATTTCAATACTTCAACATTAATACCTAATGCTTCCACCTTCCTTGTCAAAAGCCTTACTAAAGTCCAAATAGACAACATCTACAGCCTTTCATTTTCCACTTAATAGCATCTAGTGTGTGTGTGTGTAAATGTGTTTGTACCTGTGCATTAGTAGTGTTCATGTGGGGCCGCTGTGTGCAGCGTAGTGGGACGTGTGCTTTTATGGTGTGCATAGGGCTTACAAACAGTGTGTGTGTGTGTGTTCTACGTAAATTGTTATAGATTAATACTGGCAGTAGCGTTGCCGCTCTCAACTGATCAGGGATCTGAGAGTGTGCTTATACCCTTGTGGGTACAGTGGTACCGGATCCACCTCCTCTTATTCAGGGGTCTGGAGGGTGTGTCTACCCCCTGCTGATAGTGTGCAAATGTCTGCATCACCTGTGTGAATTAATAATTATTTACTGTTTAACATTCTCCCATTTCCCGTTACGATCTCTTCCCTTGCTTCTTTATAAATTGTGTGCACTTATGTTCCCCTTTTCCTTATAAACAGTGCACGTCCCTTGCTCCATTATAAATTATGCCAGTATGTTCCCTCGATTCCTTATAAATTGTGTGTGTATGTTCCCATGCACCCTTATCAATTGTCTCTCTTTTTAATTGTTGTGTTAATAAAGTTATGTTTGATTGCAAACCCTGAACCCACCGAACCTGAAAGATTCTCAACAAAACAGAGGGGCAGAGAATATTCCTGAGAAAGGCTCCAGGGATGAGGGACTTCAGCTACAAGGTCAAACCAGAGAAGCTGGGACTTCTTCCGCTGAAGCACAGGAGCTGGAGAGGAGGGTTTGATGAAGTTGGATAAGTTGGTTCCGAGAATTAAATGGAGGCAGTCAGTTCCCATTGGTGGCTGGGTCAGGAATAGAGGGAAAAGGATCAGAGGGGAGGGGAGGATTTCTCACCTTCCAAATGGCCTTTGACAAGGTGCTGCACATGAGGTTGTTGAACAAGATGAGATCCTGTTGACCTACTGGAATGATACCAGGAAAGAAAGGGTTAGAACATGAGGAATTTTTTTTTTTACAACACTTCTGTACAGACATTAACATGTGTAATTTTAACTGTACTGACATTTCTGACAATCACTTAATTTAAATTTAGACATACACAGAGCAGGGTAACAGGCCCTTCCAGCCCACGAGATGGTATGATCCGCATACACCCATATAACCTGCAAAACCTACATATTTGAGGGTGGAAAGAAACTGATGTATCCAGAGGAAGCTGATGCAGATACTGGGAGAATGTACAAACTCCTTAGAGATAGCACATGATTTGAATATGGATTGATGGTGCTGTAATAGTGTTGTGTTAACTGCTACGCTAACCGTGCTGCCCAAAGGCAGTGACCTTTACAACAGCCAGTGCCTGCAAAGCCACAGTCCTTCACAGCAGTCACTGTCCTATAAGGACAGTGTCCTTTATAACAGTCTCTGTACTGTAAGACACAGGTGTTCACAACAGGCACTGCAAGGACACAGACCTTTACAACAGTCAGAGAGCATAGAATATTACAGTACAGCCCCTTTAGCCTGCAATGTTCTGACAACTGTTATGAGCTCAAAGGACCCCAAAACCGATCAGTAATAGATATTCACCATGACAAATGGTTAGTTAAAGAAAAGTTGTTTTGAATTATCTTTAAACACGAAAACAGAATCAAACTTTAACTTATCTCTATTAACGTAACTATCCCAACTCAGTCCCCTTCTAATTCTAAGCACACGTGAATGATGTGTGTGTAAATTTATGAAAAGTGTTTTGGTTCACAGTTCAATCTCATTTCTCATTCTTCCAAGTTCACTGGTTGCAGGCAATTGTTATACTGCGCACAGAATTTAACATATATAAAGTTCACCAGGCTTTGGTGCTCGAAAGGTAAATGTTTACTACTCAGGAAGATTCTTTGGGGATTTTGCAGGGAGAGATTTGTTGTTCCAGGATTTCCACAACTGAGGTACCAGATAATAACCTCTCTTTCAGGCTATCACAGAGTTCCTTTCTGTTCTACTTATTCCAAGAGAAACATCAGACAGATACCACTTCCAGCCATCCGCTGATCTAGAGCTTTCTGTTTCCGTTCCCACAAGCTTCACCTGCTTGCTTCAGCTGTGAGTGTTCAGCCTCTCTCTCTTCATCTTCCAACTGCTAGAAAGCCCATGTGACTCTCTCATTTGCAAACCCCAACCTGCTCCAGCAAATGATAGGAGTTAGTCTTTTGCTCCCATCTGTTTTAGGTAAACAAACTTTTCAGGAGTGACCTTTCTGTGCACTTTGCAGGAAGGTCAGAAGCCTTGTAAAAATGTTCAACACAGATGACCTGTCTCTAGTCAATTCATTTGATGACATCATTTCAATTAGCACCTTCTTGTGGAATGTGCATAGCATTCTCCATAGTCTCTGTAATGTTACTGAATACAAATTCTTCAGTATTTCAAATAAAATCTGTTTTAAAATGTGTTTAAGTATGTAACCTACTCTAATTTTACCATTTATCTCCCAAATATATATATTCCATTACACAACCTATATAAACAAACTCTAAAACTAAACCTTTCCTACCTCATAACCCTCTGTTCTTCCACACTGTTAAGAATACTGCCATCGACCATGTACTCTGCCTTAAAGTTTCACTTCACACTTTTCCAGACTGAACTTCATCTAAATATTTTCCACCCAACTCTGTTTCCAATCCATGACCTGTTGAAACCTGAGACAACCTTCTGCACTATCCAAAACACTTCTAACTTTCATGCAATCCGCAAACCTACTGACCTATCCCCCTACTTCTTCATCCAGGTCATTAACAAAAATTTCATAGATTTCATCATGTGGAACTCCACGCATGATTTCTTATCTGCTCCTCAGTGACCCGGGGGTAACTTGGGGGCCTATAGACCACTTCCAACTCAGCGATCACACCCTTTCTATTTCTGGCTTCCACCCACATTGACTCAGTCAACAATCCCGCCAAATTGTCCTCCCTTTCTGCAGCTATAATACTATCCTTGATTAGTTATGCCACTCTCCCCTCTTTTACCTAACATTTTATCCCTTTTAAAACATCTAAACACGGGTACCTGCAGTAGCAAATCCTGTCCTTTGCCAGCCAAGTCTCTGTCATGACCACAACGTCACAATTCCACATTCAGACTCATGATCTAGGTTCATCTCTCTTATTCCTAACACTCCTTCCACTGAAATAAACACATTCCAAACCCTCCAAATGACTATATTCATGCTTCCTTCACTAATGGTCTATGTATGTCTAAATTCACTTTCTTCACAAATGCACAACATATTGTTTCAACCTTTCCAACATCTGTGCCCTACATCCTGGCTCCCATCTCCCTGCCAAACTCATTTAAACCCTCCCCGACAGCTCTTGCAAACCTGCTGGCCTGGATATTGGTCCCCCTACAGTTCAGGTTTAACCAGTCCATTTTGTACAGGTCATAAACTCTCCAGAAGTGATCCTAATGATCCACAAATCTAAACCCATGCCCCCTGCACCAACTCCAGTCACACATTTATATACCACAGCTTCATAATCCTGCCCTCACTGGTGTGTGGCACAGGCAACAATCCAGAGATGACAACCATTGAGGTCCTGCTTCCTCCCTTCCATCATACCAGGCCATTCCCGCACTGGTCCATTCCAAACTGGGCCACTCCACACCAGGCTGCTCCAGTTGAGCTTCCTACTTTTTAGTGGCTGCTGTTCTTGCTCTGCTTCGGTTTAAACATGCCTGGAACAAATCACAGCTCCCAACACTCACCGAGTCACTGGATGGACAGAGAACATCACAACAGTTGGTCGTACAAACGTAGGAATTAATTACAAAAAAAAAATCAAAGGATGAAATCTAAAATACAGACAGAAAATACAGGAACAAGATGGTAAGTCTGTACCTGCTGAGTACTTACCCCATTCCCTGGGTTGAGTTTTGTTGTACAAATCCCTGCACAGCCACAGAACCGTACAAGTCAGACACACCGGCTTTGACTGACTGTGACTTAAACATCCCTGTGGTGAACTTGTGGTCATTGGAAGTGCAGTCGACTTGATAAAATAACCACACAAGGTGTTTCAAGAGTGAATCAGGGAAGTCACGTGATGCAGTAGTGGCCGGTTGGGTTGAACCAGCCCTCTCCAGAAAAAAAAGAAAAAAAGTTTGGAAAAGACAAGGCTCAATGGATACAATACTCTAGTAATAGAAGATAAAGTTACAGAGAAGAACAAAAAGATGGCACCCAAGAAAGAGAAAGTAAGAACAACGGGAAAAAAAGAAGAAAAATCACCAGAGAAGAAAGAACAAGGCCTTATGTGCACGAAGGAGCAGGGAGCTGCAGTGGTGAAGAGCAGCCGATCTCTGAGGTTGGTGAGTACCCTGCGAAGTCACAAGCTCCCGACCGGTGAACTCCAAAAATGGCTCTCGGAGCCAAACAAAAGTGGCAACTGTGCAATCAAAGGAAAACGTGAACACCGGCAGGAGAGGGGGGGGCTCAGCCAAGGAGCGGGCAAGTACAACACGAACAGCTGATGAACGCCCGGCATCAGGGTGCTCAGCTGGAGGATAAAAACAATGGAGAGGAAAGGAGTGAGGAGCCGGATGAAGAAGAACGACAATGGGGTGAACAAGAACAACAGCAAGAGGAGGCCAGAAAAAGACATAGAAGTAAATCATCATGAAAAACAGAAGAGACATAGATACAAAGAAGAGAAGAAGGAGAAGACACAAGCACAGACATAGAAGAGGAGGAAGAAGAAAACCAAGATCTTCACAGGGAAATTGAAGGTAAAACAGATGGACAGAATATAGATAAAGCCTTTTTTGAAGAACAAATGAGATAAATAAAAGAATGGTTATCATTAGAATTTAGTGCGATTAAAAGAAAAATGAAAAGAGCAGAAGACAAAATGCAAAGTTTAGAACAGGTCATGGCTGAAATAGGGAAAAGTGTAGAAAATGTGGAGGAGCGGGAAACAGCTGTAGAATTGGAAGTAAATAATTTAAGAGAAAAATTGGAAGAAAGTGACAAAAAAATTAAAGAGACACAAGAGTAGTTATCTCAGAAAATTGCTCTTTTGGAAAAATATAGTAGGCAAAACAACATAAAAATAGTGGGCCTGAAGGAGGATGAAGAAGGCGCAGACATGAAGGAATTTATAAAAGGATTGATTCCGAAGGTTTTGGGAACGACAGAATTACATGCAGAAATGGAAATAGAAAGGCCACACAGAGCATTAGTACCAAAACTGCAGACACATCAGAGACCGAGATCCATCTTAGTAAATTTTTTAAGATATACAACAAGAGAAAATATATTTGAGTGTGTAAGGAACAAAGTTAGAGAAGATAATAAGCCATTAGAATATAAGGGACAAAAAATATCTTTTTATCCAGACATAAGGTTTGAACTCTTAAAGAAGAGGAGGGAATTTAATACAGCGAAAACGATTTTATGGAAAAAAGGTTATAAATTAATGTTAAGACATCCAGCCATACTTAAAATATTTATACCTGGGGAGCAAAACAGACTGTTCTTGGATCTGGAGGAAGCACAAGAATTTGCAGAGCATTTGCAGGACAGAAGAAGAGATGTACAAGAAAGAAGACCAGCAATAAACTATATATAAAGATGTAAAAATAATGTACATGTAAAGAACTAACGATGGAAAAGAGAAGGGAAGGAAGGAAGAAGGGGGAAAAAAAGAGCTTTGTTATATGTATATAAAAAAATGTTTTCTGGGGGGTGAAGAGAATAACTGTCACTGCAAAATCAATTGATGCTTGTGAGCAAGATCGCAAACCAAATGGAAAGGGGAGTTGGGGTTGCCCGGCAAGGGATAAGGGACAACTCAGAGAAGTGGGGTGCATTTGGGGTTAAGGTGTTATTGGGTGTGGGAATTGTTGGAGTATTTTATATTTTAAATGTGTTGTCGTACATTGAGTTTAAAAAGGGAAAACTAAAAGATAAAATGGGGAAAAAGGGGAATGGAGGTGGCAAGGAGGCAGAAAAGAAGTGTAAACAAGATAAAAGATGGCCATGTTGAACTATGTGACTATAAACATTAATGGAATACATAACCAAATTAAAAGGAAGAGGGTACTAAATTTACTGAAAAAAGAAAAAAAATAGATATAGTATTTGTGCAGGAAACGCACCTAATTGAAGTGGAACATAACAAATTGAAGAGAGACTGGGTAGGTCACGTAGCGGCAGCATCAAATAATTCAAAAGCTAGAGGTGTAGCCATATTAGTTAACAAAAATGTACTAATTAAAATAGAGGAGGAAATAATAGATTCAGCAGGGAGGTATGTAATGATAAAGTGTCATGTATACTCAGAATTTTGGAATTTGCTCAATATATATGCACCTAATGATGAGGATCAAAAGTTTATGGATGATATTTTTTTGAAGATTGCAGACACACAAGGAAATATATTGATAGGAGGGGATTTTAACCTTAATTTGGATCCATTATTGAATAAAACTGGACAAAAGACAAGTAAAAAGAATAAAGAAGCCAAATTTATGGTTAAATCAATGCAGGAAATTAAAATTATGGATATATGGAGGAGACAGCATCCAAAAGAGAAGGAATATTCATATTATTTGAGTGGGCATAAAACATATTCAAGGATTGATATGTTTTTTTTGTCAGCCTATATTCAAGGAAGAGTTAGGAAAACTGAGTATAAAGCTAGACTACTTTCAGATCATTTACCCCTGTTATTAGCAATAGAACTGGAGGACATCCCACGAATAACATATAGATGGAGGTTAAACTCCATGCTACTTAAAAGACAGGAATTTAGGGAGTTTATTGAACGCCAAATTAAAACATATTTTGAAATAAACACAGAATCAGTGAAAGATAAATTTATACTATGGGATGCAATGAAAGCTTACATTAGAGGACAGATAATAAGTTATGTAACTAAGATGATAAAGGATTACAATCGGGAAATAGAGCAGCTGGAAAGGGAGATAGCATGTATAGAAAAGGAACTAGTGAAAAGGGATGATATAAAGAAAAAGAGAAACTGAGGATTTGGAGAAGAAAATAACAATCTGTGAAAAAGAATTTCAAAAGAAAGCTACTGAATTCCAAAAGATCCAATTAACTAATTTAAAGTTGAAGTATCATAAGTTACAGTCATATCGATTTGAATGTCTGTTGAATCGTTCAAAAAATAAATTTTATGAATGGGGAGAGAAAGCTCATAAAGTATTAGCTTGGCAATTAAAAAAAGAACAGTTATCTAGGATTATACCAGCTATTAGAAATAAATCGGGTATTACTTTTAGTCAAAAAGAAATTAATGATGAATTTTGTAATTTTTACAAAAAACTGAATGTAAAGAGATAAAAGAAGATGCAATAGACTCTATTTTGAAAAATATTAATTTACCACAGTTATCTCAAGAGGACAGACAAGAGTTAGATAAACCTTTTACGGATAGTGAAATTGAAATGGCTATAAAAGATATGCCTAATGGAAAAGCGCCTGGTGGAGATTGTTTTTCTATTGAGTTTTACAAGACTTTTTATGTTGATATATCTTCCTTATTTAAGAATGTAATACAACAACTTTATGATACTTTTCAATTACCTGAGTCCTGTTCTAATGCTATAATTACAGTTATACCAAAAAAGATAAAGATCCCTTACAGGTAGCTTCTTACCGTCCTATATCTTTGTTAAATGTAGACTATAAAATAGTGGCTAAAGTTATGGCTAATAGGTTGGCTCAGTATTTACCAAAGATAATACATCGTGATCAAACAGGTTTTATAAAAAATAGGTATGCTTCGGATAATATTCTACGATTAATTACTTTGATAAATAGATCTAAATCTCAGAAGAATTATCCAATGGTGGTTTCACTGGATGCAGAAAAGGCATTCGATAGAGTAGAATGGAAGTTTTTATTTAAAATACTTGAAGAGTTTTCGTTTGGTCTCTCATTTATTGGTATGATTAGGGCTTTGTATAATGGTCCGAAAGCTAGAGTTGTTACTAATGGTTTGCTTTCAGAATCCTTTAATTTAACAAGATCTACTAGACAAGGATGTCCATTATCACCCGCCTTGTTTGCTTTAGTTATTGAACCTCTAGCACAATTAATACGCCAGAATGATAGTATCAAAGGTATGAGAGTCTTGAATGAAGATTATAAATCTATTTGCGGATGACGTTTTGCTGTATTTGGTGGATCCTGATGTTTCTCTGCCAGCACTTCAAGATTCCTTAGAGAATTTTGGTCAATTATCTGGTTATAAGGTTAATTGGACTAAAAGTGAAATTTTATCAATTAGTAAAGATGATTATTCAATGTTTAGAAATATTACGAATTTGAAGTGGACGAAACAAATTAAATATTTGGGAATTAATGTTAATACTGACTACCAAAATTTATATTCACTTAATTATCTTCCTTTAATGAAGAAGATTAAGGCAGATTTATTTAAATGAAAAGATTTACCTTTGGGTTTATTAGGAAGAATTAATACTATAAAAATAAATATTTTTCCTCGTATACAATATTTATTTCAAACAATTCCTTGTTGTTTACAAAAAAGATTTTTTAAGGATTTATATAAGGTAATTAGGGATTTTTTGTGGAAAGGAAAATTTCCTAGGGTGGCGTTGAAAAAATTGATGTGGGATTTTCAATTTGGAGGGTTACGGCTACCTAACTTTCAATTTTATTATGAAGCAGCTCAATTTAGATTTCTTAGCGCATTAATGGCCACACAAGATACGCCTAGTTGGGCACAGATAGAATTGGCAGTTATTTCTGAAAAATTTTCGAATGAATTTTTATTTCGATGGAATAAAAATTTGTTACGAACTTATGATGTACCAATATTGAAACATTTAATGAATTTGTGGACAAGTAAATTACATAAAATGGGATTGAAAAATAAGTGGTCGGGAAGATTACCATTATATAATAATCAACTTGTTCCTTTCACGGTATCTAATACTATTTTGAAACAATGGGAGGAGAAAGGAATACATAATTTATCTGACTGTTTTTTAGAAGGTCATTTTTGTTCTTTTGTAGAATTGCAAAAGAGATTTGATATAAGTGGTGATTCTATATTTGTGTATTATCAGTTAAGATCTTTTGTAAAACAGATATGCGGTCGTCAAATGAATTTACTGTCTGAAACTGATTTTGAGAAATATGTGCTCTCATTTCCATAAAAGGGTTATATATCAGGTTTGTATCGTATTTTGTTGGAAAGTGAAAGTAAAATAGATTGGGATAAAGGAAAAAAGGAAATGGGAAAAAAGATTTAAGTTTAACAATAACTGAAGAAGATTGGTCTGAAATCTGCCATAATAGTGTTCGAAAATTGATTAATGCTAGATTGGCGATGATTAATTATAGTTTTATACATCAATTATATTTAACACCTGAAAAATTAAAAAAATTTGGTTTTAGTAAGTCAGATCTTTGTTTTCATTGTGATCAGGTTTCTGGTACTTTTTTACATGCTGTTTGGTTGTCTGATCAGTTACAACAATTTTGGAAAGGTATTCAATCTGTATTTAATAATCTATATAATCTTCATATTGTATTAGACCCTGATATATTTTTATTAGGGAATATGCAACCGTTGATTGATTTAAAATTAGATAATTACCAGATCTCTTTTATTTACTTAGCGCTGGCAGTGGCCAAGAAATTTATTGCGATTACTTGGAAGAATAGAAATGTATTGTCTTTAGATAGGTGGTATTCAGAGATGAAGTTTTGTTTGGTTATGGAAAGAATATCTTTTTCTATACAAGATAAAATGTCTTTTTATGCGTTAGAGTGGGCCCCATTCATTGATTATATACAATTTAAATAAGTTTGAATTAATCATTTTTTTTCTTTAAAAAACTTTTTTTTATTATATATTTTTTCTATATACATGTTTTCTTTTTTTTTCTTTCTTTTTTTTGTTTTTGTTTTCCTTTTTTTAGTTTTTTTATTATTAGTTGTTTTTTTTCGTTTAAGTTCTTTTTGTTTTTTCATATATATTATATAATTAAAAAAATTGGATTAATAATTAATACTTAATTAATTTTTTATTTTTATTTTTATATATATCGATCTTTTTTTTAAGGTATTTTTAATTTTTAAAAATTATACTAATAGTATTAATTCTTCACTCTTTATCGTGGGGGTGGGGAGGGGGGGTTTAGGGGTTAAAAATAGGTTTTTTTTGTCTTAGTTTTTAGTTGTTAGGGGGAGATGCTGAGATTGGTATTGTATTAACTATGTTACTTTGTACTTGTATTACTTTATTTTGTATTTTTTTCTGTACGTGAATTACTTACTTTCTTCATATGTTAAAATTAATAAATAAAGTTTCGAAAAAAAACATGAAAATAGAATCAAACATTAACTTAACTAACCCAAATTAACCCCCTTCTAATTCTAAGCACACGTGTATGCAATCTGTGTTTATAAATTCGCTTTGGTTCACAGTTCAATCTCACTTATTCTTCTTCCAAGTTCTCTGGTTGCAGGCAATCACCATACTGTGCACAGAATTTAACATGTATAAAGTTAATCTGGCTTGGTGCTTGAAAGGTAAATGTTTACCGCTCAGGTAGGTTCTTGTAGGATTTGCAGAGAGAGATATTTGTTACTCCAGGATTTCCACAACTGAGGTACCATGACTAGTCACCTCAGGGTCTTGCTGATGAAACGTCCCTTCAGGGTCTTTGAGATGGTAACCTCTTTCTTCAAGCTACCACAAAGTCTCATTCCTTCCTCTATTTCAAGAGAAACATCGGTCAGATAGCACTTCCAGCCATCTACTGGTCTGGAACTTGCTTTCATCTGTTTAAAAGTTTTCTCTGGATTGCACTTTTCATTTATTTGTCAGTGTCCCTGTGGTGCACTGTTAGTCAGAATCAGACACACGCAATGATAAAGATAAAACAATCTTTAATCCACAAAGACTTCCACAGAGCCATGCTGGCTGTGGCTGCAGCAATTCTAAGTGAGGCCTCGGGAGGCTGGCGCAGGCTTATATCCCGGAGGGTGATTTGACACCTGACTGGGTAGGGCTTGATCCATTCAGGCCAACTGATTGACAGCCGGCCAGGTGTTGTCCTGTCCCCTTACACTCCTGCAGGTACAGAGGTTGCCCCCTGCAGTAGGCAGGTGGACAGTCTCACCCACTGACTGAGCTGTTAACTCTCTTCGAACTGAAACTCCAAAGAGAGCATGTGACTCATGTCTTGGAAAACCCCCACCTTCCTGAGCAAAACAACAGGAGTTCTTTCTTCTGCTCCCATCTGGTGTGACCTTTCCATGAGCACTGTGCAAAAAGGATACTGATAGACAACATGACTCCAAGACAATAGGCAAACATTTTATGAAGTTAGTTCAATTAACACCTACTTGCGAAAGATGCTTACGCTATCCAGAGATCCTGCAATGCGAATTCTTCAGTCTTATGTATGTGACCTACTCTAAATCCTATAAATTCTCTTAGTTACAATACAGAGGAGATGTCAAGGGTAAGAGGGGCTGCTGGCAATGGTAGTGGAGGCGGATACGTTAGGGTCCTTTAGGATAGACACATGGAGCTTAGAAAAATAGAAGGCTATGGGAAAGCCTAGTAATTTCTAAGGAAGGTACATGTTCGTCATGTGCCAAAGGGCCTGTATTGTGCTGTAAGTTTTCTATCCAATTGTAGGATGCTCAGTTGGAATACAAGGTGTTGTTCCTCCAATTTACAGGTGGACTCAGTCTGGCAGTGTATGAGACCATGTATGTCAATGTGATAATTTGGTGTGTAATTGAAATGGTTGGCCACTGGGAGGTCCTTGCTGTGGAAAGGTCATTCCTGGATTTTGTTTATCTAACAACAGATGGGAGCAGAAGAAAGAACCCCTGTTGTTTTGCTCAGGAAGGTGGGGGTTTTCCAAGGCATGAGTCACATGCTCTCTTTGGAGTTTCAGTTGGAAGAGAGTTAACAGCTCAGTCAGTCAGTGTGTGAACAGAGCAAAGATGCTCAGTGAAATGATCTCCCAGTCTGTTTCCAATGTGGAGGAGACCACACCTGGATTAAATACCCCCTGCAGTCTGACAAGTGAAGTGTTGGTTGAGTTGGAAGGACTGTTTGGGGCTATGTATGGTGAGAAAGGAGAAGTCATATCTGATTAGATACTATTTATTGTAATGTAATAAAACAGAAATATATTTTTTAAACAAAACAGCCTTTGTCTGCCATAAGGCAGGAAAATGTTCACCATCAGCATTGCGCAACACACCTTACAGTAAGAGAGTCACGGCAGAGTTACTGAGTGTCCATGGAAATTGGTGATGCACAAGAAGAATATTTTGTTGTCACTGATTGGAGAAGAACCATTGTGTCACATTTGACCGTGAGAATAGACCGCATCGTGTTTTCTGGATGGGGACAACCTGGGGGAGATATTTGTGGTATCCATGTTAATCCAACTATGTCATTGGGTTGCAGCATCATTTCCAGGAGCTATATGTTGATGTACAATCACCATGAACACACTAAAACCATGGCTTTCTGAAAGAAGTACCCAATTGAATAATCTTCAAACATTTTTATTTCCATGTCAAAGCACAAACACGAAAACAAATCAGGACGAATCAAATCATTCTCCATTTGTACTATTTCCACATTTTGCAATGCGCGTTATTTTCAGCTTGTCCAGTCCTGCCAAGTCTGGACACAGTCCATTCAGAGAGAGCCTGTCAAACAGATACTCTCCCAGGCCTTTCTCAATGTCTCCCAGTCTCTTCACGTTGGCGAAGAGATCGTCAAGCTTCTTCATTTGATCATTCAAGATGTCACTCTCCAGGATGTCACACAGCTGAAAGAAGATGGTTATATCACAGAGCAGGTGCCAATGAAGTCCCAGTTTCTCCTTTGGATTCCAAATTTATAACAAGGATAACCTGTGACGCAGTGGGAGTGACACAAATTTGCCTCAAATCCTGATTTAATGCAGATAGAAAACATAGAAATATAGGATTATAGGTGCAAGAGTAGGCCATTTGGCACCTCAGCCCAACACCGCCAATCAATATGATCATGGCTGATTAGTACCTGGTTCCTGCCTTCTCCCCATACCCCTTGATCCCCTTAGCCACAAGGGCCAAATCTAACCTACTCATAAATATTGACAAGGAACCAGCCTCAACTACTTTGTGTGGCAAAGAATTCCACAGATCCACCACCCTCTGAGAGAAGGAATTTTTCCTCATCACAGTCTGAAAAAACTTCCCCCATATCCTTAAACTATGACCCTTGGTTCTGGTTTTTCCCAGCATTGGAAACAACCTACCTGTGTCTAATCTGTCTAAACCTTTAAGAATTTTATATGTTTCTATAAGATCCCCCCCTCAATCATCTAAATTCCAGAGAATACAAGTCCAGTCTATCCAACCTTTCTTCATATGCAAGTCCTTCCATCCCTGGTATCAATCTAGTGAATATTCTCTGCACCCCCTCCATGGCGAGGATGTCCTTCCTCAGATAAGGAGTCCAAAACTACATGCAGTACTCCTGATGTGGTCTCACCAAGGCCCTGCACAGCTGTAGCAGGATCTCTGTACTCAAATCCTCTTGCTCTGAATGCCAAGATAGCATTCGCTTTCCTCACCACCTGCATGTCCATTTTCAATGGCTGATGCACAGCAACACTCAAGATTCTCTGCATCTCCCCTTTTCCTAAACAGATACCATTTAGGTAATAGTCCTCTTTCCTGTTCTTACCTCCAAAGTGGATAACGTCGCATTTATCCACATTATATTGCATCTTCCACATCTTGGCCTACTCGCCTAACTTGTCAAAATCACTCTGGATCCTCCTAGCGTCCTCAACATAGCCAACCCCGCTACCCAACTTCATGACGTCTGCAAATTTTGCAATATTCCCACATCTAAGTCATTGATATATATTATAAACAACTGTGGCCCCAGCACGGAGCCCTACAGTACCCCACTAGTCACTGGCTGCCATTCTGAAAAGAACACGTTTATACTAATCTTTGCTTCCTTTCCATCAACCAATTCTCTATCCTCCTTAACACCATACATCCTATATTGTGCTTTTTAAGTCTGTACCCTAGTCTCCTGTGCAGTATCTTATCAAAGCCTTTATAAAATCCAGATATACCACATCAACTGATTCTCCCTATTCACTCTACTGGTTACATCCTCAAAAAACTCTATTAGATTTGTCAGGCATGATTTTCCCTTCACAAAACCATGCTGTACTGCCATTGTACTGCGATTGCATCTTTAATAACTGATTCCAACACCTTCCCTATGACCAATGTCAGGCTAACTGGCTTGTAGTGTCCCAGTTTCTCTATCCCTCCCTTCTTAAAGAGTCAGGTTACATTGGCCATCCTCCAATCCTCTGGAACTAATCCAATATCTAAGGAGGTTTGAAAAATTACCACTAATGTATCCAATATTTCCTGGGCTACTTCCTTCAGCAATCTTGGATGCAGACCATCGGGACCTGGATATTTATCCACCTTTAATCCCTGCAATTTAACTAATACAACCTCTCGACTTACAATTATTTCCTTTATACCCTTCCTCACATTAGGTCCCCAGTCCTCAACATTCATCTCTGAATGGAGGATGGAGTGGCAATCTCCCCTAAAACAGTATACGACTCTACTAGTGATAATGTGAACTTTCCTGAACCAACGACTTACGTGTGGGTCAGTGTGGTGAGTTGGTGCAGATCCAGCAGGCTCTGGTACACACCCGTCTCCACTTGCAGAGCTCTCGGTATTGTCCCAAGTCCTTTGCTCCACTCATCCTGCTCTGGCTTCTGGAAAGCAAAGTCAATGTTGTTGGAAAGTAATCAGAGGTGAACAATACCAGGAAAAACTTGGCACACTGAACAAAAAGTGATTCAAGCCATTGAAAAACAATCAAAATAAACCAATTGCTCCAATATTAATGGGGAAAACAACATTGTTGTAGTGAACCAAACCTTGATGTCTGCCAGTGAGATGTGGCCTCCCTTCCAATTCTGGAATTCCATCAGGTTTTCTGCCTGCTCCCATCCCTCATGGGGACTCTGATGCAACTCCTGAACAATGGGATGAAGCAATATCGGCAGCATTGTCCACTCACGGAACAGGGTTTGTGGATATGTTTACTGATCTCTGTGTAAGATTTGTATTGTGGGGCCATGTCACGCGATTCCTTCTCTCATCGAAAAAGCTGATAAAAAGTCATAATAGGTAAGGAAAAATAGAAGAGAAGTGTTTGAAGATTTAAAGAACAATCTAAACTCATCAAAGAAAGAAAATCAAGGTCAGAAACTCACCCCAAGCCATCAAGGTGACCCTCAGGATGGGCCCAGGTGAATCACCTTGGTTCACCCCTGCTGAGCCCCTACCTTTGGCCTTGAGCCATTGGACACTGCCACCAACTGGGCCCTTACTAGCTGTATGATTGGCTCCCCCAGCTTTGGGGCGAGTCCCAAGGCTAAGTAGCAGGACCCGTGCCCACACTGACCAAAGGGTGGGGGCACGTATGATCGGCCCTAGAGCGTGTGTGTTGAATGTGACTGTTACTGTAATTCTGTTAGTTTTATCAGTTACCCCTCATTGTTCTGAAGTGTATATTTTCCCCCCTGCGTACTGTGCGTGTGTTTAAAGGTCTACTTGTCAAACCAACCCCACTGCTTCCTCTTTTATTCCCGAAATAAGTTTGTTTTGTACCCTTCACCTAGGTCTGGTTCTTAACCTGTGGGACCCACACAAACCTGAACAACAATTGGCGCTGCGAGCATGGTCCCAAGGGTTTGGCGAAGAACAAAGTAAAGCCAAGGAGAACACGCTGGGTTTCTGGACAAAGTCCCTACCTGAAGCTGCTGCGCGTTACAGCCCATTTGAGTGCCAACTACTCGCCTGTTACCTGGCCCTCCTAGCCACTGAGCACCAGACAGGCGATGACCCCATCGTCCTCCTTCCGCACCTACACATAACGCGGTGGGTCAAATCCCCCGATTCCACCCACAAGGAAGGACGAGCTCAGCGATCGTTCATTTTCTTTGGCTTGGCTTCGCGGACGAAGATTTATGGAGGGGATAAAAAAGTCCACGTCAGCTGCAGGCTCGTTTGTGTCTGACCAGTCCGATGCGGGACAGGCAGACACGATTGCAGCGGTTGCAAGGGAAAATTGGTTGGTTGGGGTTGGGTGTTGGGTTTTTCCTCCTTTGCCTTTTGTCAGTGAGGTGGGCTCTGCGGTCTTCTTCAAAGGAGGCTGCTGCCCGCCAAACTGTGAGGCGCCAAGATGCACGGTTTGAGGCGTTATCAGCCCACTGGCGGTGGTCAATGTGGCAGGCACCAAGAGATTTCTTTAGGCAGTCCTTGTACCTTTTCTTTGGTGCACCTCTGTCACGGTGGCCAGTGGAGAGCTCGCCATATAATACGATCTTGGGAAGGCGATGGTCCTCCATTCTGGAGACGTGACCCATCCAGCACAGCTGGATCTTCAGCAGCGTGGACTCGATGCTGTCGACCTCTGCCATCTCGAGTACCTCGACGTTAGGGGTGTGAGCGCTCCAATGGATGTTGAGGATGGAGCGGAGACAACGCTGGTGGAAGCGTTCTAGGAGCCGTAGGTGGTGCCGGTAGAGGACCCATGATTCGGAGCCGAACAGGAGTGTGGGTATGACAACGGCTCTGTATACGCTTATCTTTGTGAGGTTTTTCAGTTGGTTGTTTTTCCAGACTCTTTTGTGTAGTCTTCCAAAGGCGCTATTTGCCTTGGCGAGTCTGTTGTCTATCTCATTGTCGATCCTTGCATCTGATGAAATGGTGCAGCCGAGATAGGTAAACTGGTTGACCGTTTTGAGTTTTGTGTGCCCGATGGAGATGTGGGGGGGCTGGTAGTCATGGTGGGGAGCTGGCTGATGGAGGACCTCAGTTTTCTTCAGGCTGACTTCCAGGCCAAACATTTTGGCAGTTTCCGCAAAGCAGGACGTCAAGCGCTGAAGAGCTGGCTCTGAATGGGCAACTAAAGCGGCATCATCTGCAAAGAGTAGTTCACGGACATGTTTCTCTTGTGTCTTGGTGTGAGCTTGCAGGCGCCTCAGATTGAAGAGACTGCCATCCGTGCGGTACCGGATGTAAACAGCATCTTCATTGTTGGGGTCTTTCATGGCTTGGTTCAGCATCATGCTGAAGAAGATTGAAAAGAGGGTTGGTGCGAGAACACAGCCTTGCTTCACGCCATTGTTAATGGAGAAGGGTTCAGAGAGCTCATTGCTGTATCTGACCCGACCTTGTTGGTTTTCGTGCAGTTGGATAATCATGTTGAGGAACTTTGGGGGACATCCGATGCGCTCTAGTATTTGCCAAAGCCCTTTCCTGCTCACGGTGTCGAAGGCTTTGGTGAGGTCAACAAAGGTGATGTAGAGTCCTTTGTTTTGTTCTCTGCACTTTTCTTGGAGCTGTCTGAGGGCAAAGACCATGTCAGTGGTTCCTCTGTTTGCGCGAAAGCCGCACTGTGATTCTGGGAGAATATTCTCAGCGACACTAGGTATTATTCTATTTAGTAGAATCCTAGCGAAGATTTTGCCTGCAATGGAGAGCAACGTGATTCCCCTGTAGTTTGAGCAGTCTGATTTCTCGCCTTTGTTTTTGTACAGGGTGATGATGGTGGCATCACGAAGATCCTGAGGCAGTTTACCTTGGTCCCAACAAAGCTTGAAAAACTCATGCAGTTTGGCATGCAGAGTTTTGCCGCCAGCCTTCCAGACTTCTGGGGGGATTCCATCCATACCTGCTGCTTTGCCACTTTTCAGTTGTTCGATTGCCTTATATGTCTCATCCAGGGTGGGAACCTCATCCAGCTCTAGCCTTAGGGGCTGTTGAGGGAGCTGGAGCAGGGCGGAATCAGTAAAATGGAAATAGTACACTGCAGCGCAAATTGTTTAGGTTCGTGTGGGTCCCACAGGTTAAGAACCAGACCGAGATGGAGGGTACAAAATGAACTTTTATTTCGGTAATAAAAGAGGAAGCAGTGGGTTTGGTTTATCAAGTAGAGCTTTAAACACAAGCACAGTACGCAGGGGGAAAAATATACACTTCGGAGCAATGAGGGGTAACTGATAAAACTAACAGAGTTACAGTAACAGACACATTCAACACACACGCTCTAGGCGATCTAACGTGCCTCCACCCCTTGGTCAGTATGGGCACGGCTCTTGAGACAGTCTTGGGACTCACTCAACCCTGTATGAAAGGTGATACTCACGATCCACGAGGAGTCCAAAGAGACAGAACGAAGGAGCACATGGTCCTTTTAATGGTTCTGGTGGTAAAGCTGGGGGGGGGGGGGGGGCAATCATACAGATAGTATGGGCCCCGTTGGCATTGGCTCAAGGCCAAGTGCAGGGGCTCAGTGAACCGAGATGATTCACCTGGGCCATTTGTGAGGGTCACTTTGATGGCTTGGGGTAACTTTCTGACCTTGATTGGCAGGTGGTGTTGGCTCCGAATAGAAGCGCAGCAGCGCCGTCCAGTGGTGGATGCTGTCTCTCCATTACAAAGGAGGGAGGGAGCCTCGTCCGCCGCCCGGAGCAGGGGAGGTAAGTTTGGGGGGAAGTTCGCCGCCCGGAGCAGGGGTTTGGGGGAGGAATGGACGGAGGGAAGGAAGCTCGCCACCTGGAACATGGGGAGGAGAGTGGGGTTCGCCGCCGAGGAGCCGCCCGGAGTGGGACCCGTCGCCCATCATCGGGTGCCAACCCCACGACACAGTTACTCAGACGACAGTGATGAAAGACGCACCGTGGATATATAGAAGCATGGAGGGGAACGTGGATCCGCTTGTCCACAGCGTCCTCACGGCCTTTTCGCTCTTTTAGGGCCACTTGGGGATCCACGTTCCCCCTGATTTCACCACCAAACATGGTCAGACAGATCCTGTTCCTTGGCCCCTGTTGATGATCCCGGGGAAAGGCTGATTGGTGCAACGAGAAGTGCTACAATGTGATTGACAGGCATTGGACACCCTTCAGCCAATCATCGTCCTCTCTCAGCAGACCGCTTGTAGGTTAGGGATCAGAAAATGCTCATCCACACATTGAAACAGTTCTCCTTCCTGGGTGTAAATATTTAGATAAGATCTCCCCGCAACCCCCTTTTCCAAGGTGAGAAGCAATGATTCTCAGCTGTAGATTCTTCCCATTCCGCCCGTCAGTATTCTGTGATTGGCGGAGTGGGGAACTGTGATTGGTCTTTTTGAAATATCCAATCAAAATATTTGAAAAATCTACACGTTCATTCGTCCAAATCGACCAATGATATCCCTTACCGTTGCCATTCCCTTATTAGCATAGGGTGTTGGAAATACCTATTTAAACTACACTCGAAGCGGGTTCCGCTTATTTTTAGGTCTGAAATCGAAGGAAGAAAATGCCAGACCCGAAAACAGCGCCCAAGAAGGGCGCCAAGAAAGCGGTGTCCAAGGCAACTGCCAAAGGAGGTAAGAAGCGTAAGAGGTCGAGGAAGGAGAGTTATTCTATCTACATCTACAAGGTGTTGAAGCAGGTTCACCCCGACACCGGCGTTTCCTCCAAAGCCATGAGCATCATGAACTCATTCGTGAACGATATTTTTGAGCGGATCGCGGGCGAGGCTTCCCGCCTGGCCCATTACAACAAGAGGTCGACCATCAGCTCCAGGGAGATCCAGACGGCCGTGCGCCTGCTGCTGCCCGGGGAGTTGGCCAAGCACGCAGTGTCGGAAGGGACAAAGGCGGTGACCAAGTACACCAGCTCCAAGTAAAGCTCCGCAAAGTGCGGTCAAATAAACCGGAAACATAACGGCTCTTTTCAGAGCCACTCACAATCTCGCTGAAAGAGTTGTCTGAATATTTCGAGATGGAATCGGAACAACCTAGGCCTGGATGTTTATGTTTCGAGGCGCAAGTAATTCGGGGCGTGTTTGACAATGTGGTTCCACCGCCCGGTCTCTTCCTCGTCTCGTTGCCCCCTGCGCTGACACGAGAACTTAACCCTCTCCTTCCCGTCAGCTTGTTTCCACCTTGAAATACTTCACTCACAAACTTACACGTAGAGATTATCAATGTGAACTTGTTTATTGTTGATGTGTTTAATGGCTGTGATGAACACTTAGTATTAACTGCTCTCCCGTGTTGTAACTACTGAATCTCATTTCTACCCGAGAATACAATAGGATCTCGGTCTATTCACGGATCGACCTTTGATGTTGCAGCCTCGAGTCCGCCTGCAGTTTGTGGACAGTGACCCGTCCGTAACCTCAAGAAACTTCCACCAAACCCCGCCACTGTTTTGTTCTGGGAATAGGCATTTCCTCTTCGACAGATGATTATCATTGTATTCATGTTGACCGAGATGACCAGCGACGCTGCCCGGTTTCCTCCGGTATCACTTTTGCATTCCTGCTCTCTGCACCTACACGGAACCTTCACCCTCTCCTTCGCCGTCAGGACGTCTCGTCCTTCGATTACTTCTCCCACTGAACTTTCCATCTCCAGGGACCTATCTCGAAACGTCGAGTATTCCACTTTCGCGATCCCCCACGGTCGCTGATCGACCGGCTATTCTCTTTAAGCTGCTTCAAAAACCTTTCATTCGTAGCGCATTAATGTGAGCAATGTTCAGTTTATCGCTGTGCTGTTGTTTTAATTGTGGAGTGAGTTCCCTGCAGTGACTGCCGTCTATTTCTAAGTTCCTCGATTCCCAGTTTGTATCCCACACAACAGCAACTGTTCACATTGCTGTTGTGACTCCGACAGCAGTTTGTGAAACAGGGAACCTCCACAATCTCATTCCGTTCCCAAAAAGACCGACGACAACGATATTCTGTGAGTCGGCATTTGTTGTGATCGGCGAAAGGTTCCAAAATACGGGATCGTTTAATTGGCAGCATCTCTCCTCCTGGAATAAACTCCCCCTCGATGGGTGTTATGAGTGCGAACATGTTCGATTTTCCCGCGACTTTCCAGAGACCCGGCTAGTCTCCAGGAGACGTCGCGGAGACTCGAGTCGCCACCTAGTCTCGAGGCCAATAAGATAGGCCCTTTATTACTGTTATAGATAGAGAATTTAGGTTAAAAAGGGCTTAAGTTAAAATGTGATGATTAATCATAAAAGGGGAAGCCAGAATAGACAGGGAGCTTACCATAAAAGTTCAGCTGGACAACGTTATAACAAACAGATCTTTCATGGTCACAAAGAGACATGTAGGAGCCAAAGATTGATAAAAGAGTGAAAAACAGAATTTAGTGTGTGCAGAGTTCGTAGTGTACTTGACTAACATGATAATTACAAATGCAAGTGTACTTAGAATGATTTTGCAAAAACTAACCAATTAAAACAGTGTTAAAGAGGAGGGGAAGGACAAGCAAAAAAGGTATAAAAATCAATGCACTGTATGTATCGGGGCTTGACTTGGCGAGAAGCCAGTTGAGTCCAACTCTGCAGACTTGTAAATAAAGCTTGTCGTGTCACCAACTTTAAAGAGACTCATGTGTGAGAATTTGTACTTCTGACAAATGGGGGCTCGTCCGGGATCTACACTCCAGCCGTGGGAGGAGGCGAGAAAGAGGGACATCGGAGGTGGTGCACCCCGCTGAGTTCAGCGGCTCCTAGTCCCTTGCTCGTCGCCTCGGGCGGCTTGAGCGAGTGGTATCCGGACAAGGTGACATGACAAGACGAAAAGGAGAGGGGTGATGGTTCAATCCCCAGGAAGACACCGGTAAGTGACGACTTACGATTGTGGTGTGGGGATTGACGGATGAGACCACCCAGGTAACGGTCATGACGGAAAAAAATATATAAAACGATAAATCAGGTGTAGAGCCTTTGTCGTGGCGTGAGGACCCTGTCATGGGACCTTAGGATAGACCCCAGGGAAAACCTCGGCGGGAACCGGCGGAGGGATAGTACCTCCGACGAGGCGTCCGAGATGAAAGGGAGTAGGGTCCCGAACGGGGGGGGGGGGGGGGGGTCCTCAGCAACGATAAACGGATCTATGCGGGGAAATTGGAGGATCAAAATCTAAGGGCTCGTCTGAAAGATCAGGACTTTTCCGGGGGGGTTCCCCTTGACAGCCCTTTGGGGAGAATGTTTGAAAATTGGGATAGTAAACGATATCGAGACAAAGACAAGAAAAAGATGGTTCAATATTGTCTTCTTTGGTCGAAACAGCCTATCAAAGGTTCCTCGGTCTGGTGGCCGAAATTTGGATCTGATGAGGATTGGGTTAGATAAGCATTAAACATATATGTAAACTCGAGACAAAAAGTGAATCAAGAAGAGTCGGCGTATGCATTTTGTTGGGTTCCCTGGCCAGGATCCTTAACAAAATGTTTTAAATTGAGGGTAGCGGGAGAAAAGAAGTGGGAACCTTTGGACAACCTGCCCCCTCCTTATGTTCCCCCGGTGCCCACTGCGCCCGAGGGAAGCTCGCTGCTGGAGGGGAAAGGTGATGAATCTGATTGTCCCGGAAGGGGCCGGGAACGAAGGGATGAATTAAGGGAGTCGGACCCTAAACTTCCACCGGTAAACCGATCCTGGACCAGATACCAGACTGGTCCAGGACCATCGAAGGCTCCAGTAAGCCTAAATCCCCTGAGGGAAGTTTCTATGTGAGGACCGGGAGGGGGAACGGGATATGTAAATGTTCCCCTAACCAGTACTGAGGTGCGGGGATTTAAGAAGGAAATGAAGATTATTGGAAGATCCCATGGGTCTGGCCGAACAGTTAGACCAGTTCCTGGGACCAAATACATATACCTGGGAAGAGATGCACGCAATAATGGGAACATTATTCTCACCCCAGGAGAGGCAGATGATTTGACAGGCTGCCCTCCTTATGTGGGAACGTGAACAACCTGGGGACCCCAGACCCCATGAACAAAAATATCCCCTGAATGAACCCAGGTGGGACAAACGAACACCCGAGGGATTGGCAAGTATGAGACAATACAGAAAGTGGACGATTAAAGGAATACGGGAGGCTGTGCCAAAGGGTCACAATTTCGCCAAGGCATTTGGGAACCACCAGGGAAAAGATGGGTCCCCTACTGATTTCTTGGAGAGGGTGAGAAAGAATGTCCAACAGTATGCGGGTGTGGACCCTAGTACACCAATGGGTGAACAGCTTATTCGAATCGAATTTGTGTCCAAATCGTGGCAGGACATTAGGAAGAAACTAGAAAAGGAGGAGGACTGGAATGAAAAAACCCTTGAGCGACCTGTTAAAAAAGGCGCAAAGAGTATATGTGCAGAGGGAAGAGGAAGGTCAAAAGAGGGCAGCGAAGATTATCCGACAGATAAATGCCGATCCAGAGGGGAAAGGAAACAAAACCCTTACTCAGCGTTGGTGAAGTTTATGTATGAAAAGCTGACAAATGAAGATGAATATCCATTGAAATGGACCCAGGAGGAGAAGGGATGGCTTGAGGACTTGAAGCATCGCCTGACGCGGGCCCCGGTACTCACTCTGCCCTCCGGACCATGATCTCCTGGGTTTGGACCACTAACCGAACAAGGTCAAGGGAGAATTGGTCTCTTTCCAACGTCCCCTCCGGTTTTTATTGCCTCTCACGAGCCGGCAAATACCCGGTAGGAAAAGTCCCTGCAAGGCTGTATGGATCTGCATTTCGCCTGGTAATTTCACTTGGTTTCCTAAACCCCTGACTAGGTTCCTATCCACTGTTTTTAAGACTGATTGCCTACCCCTGTCTAATAGCAATTTTCAGCTTTGGAATTGTAGTAGCTGATTATTCCCTGTCTGCGCAGCCTAGTGATTTCGATGGTCCAGCAGACCATGCAGACAGGGGGCCTGGGAGACCCAGTTAGAATTTTACTTCAGCACGAAATTGATTTATCAGAAGATGGTTCTCTTCCCTGGGTTAAGGCCCCCATTCAGAAATAGTACACACATTTTAAAGAAAGAAAGGGGTGGATTGTTATAGATAGAGAATTTAGGTTAAAAAGGGCTTAAGTTAAAATGTGATGATTAATCATAAAAGGGGAAGTCAGAATAGACAGGGAGCTTACCATAAAAGTTCAGCTGGACAATGTTATAACAAACAGAGATCTTTCATGGTCACAAAGAGACATGTAGGAGCCAAAGATTAATAAAAGAGTGAAAAACAGAATTTAGTGTGTGCAGAGTTCGTAGTGTACTTGACTAACATGATAATTACAAATGCAAGTGTACTTAGAATGATTTTGCAAAAACTAACCAATTAAAACAGTGTTAAAGAGGAGGGGAAGGACAAGCAAAAAAGGTATAAAAATCAATGCACTGTATGTATCGGGGCTTGACTTGGCGAGAAGCCAGTTGAGTCCAACTCTGCAGACTTGTAAATAAAGCTTGTCGTGTCACCATGTGTGAGAATTTGTACTTCTGACAATTACTGCACGCCTCACTACATCTACAGAAAACCTTGTACCAAAAAACGTCACTTTCAAAAGTATTTCATTGATTTGGTCAATCAAATTTAGCTTCTCCACCAACCACTCTCAGAGTTAAAAATATACCTCTTTCACCCTTCCTGTACTTACTCCCAAGCACCTTAAATCTATGCCCCTCCTGTTATCTATTTCAGCCCTGGGAACAAGCCTCTAGCCGTCCACACGATCAAAGCCTCTCATATTGTCTCCCCACATTCTTCTCACCTCGAACCAACATAGGCCCAGCCCAACCCAATGTCTCCTCATACCTGAAACCAGACCTATCAATGCGGAGGACAGTCTCTGCCCTCTCTCAGTGGCAGAGCTGTCCTTCCTGACGTTGTGTAACCTGTCGGACACAATATTCATTCTGCTGTCTCACAGGGAATTCCCTTTATTGGGAACTATTGAAATGGTCAATCATATAGAAATTCTTCACAATTTCCGTTTCCTTTGAAGGGTCTTGTTAAAATGCTTCTTCGCTAACAGCTTTTTACCTTTTTGTTTCCTTCGACAATTCATTAAACTGAAAAAAATTACAGAACCACCCGTAAATCTGGGACATTTATGAAGTTTAAAACGAGTACTTAATCCACTCACTAGCCAATTCTATAAAGACACGGAGATTTGTCAGCCCGGGGTGGGGTCAGTACCACTCCCCTGTTGAATGAAAAAATTCTGAGATCCTCTCCTTTCTAAATCCGGACAACCGCTTCTGCGAGGTTACCTGTATCCTTTGTCGACCCCTGTGGTCACATAGCACAGAAACCGACCAAAAACACAAGCTACTGGACTAACTCAGCAGGTGAAGCAGTACCAGTGGGAGAAAAATAACGGTCGCCGTTTCCTTCTGTCCCATTGATACCCCTCCACCCGCTGATTCTTCCGCAAATTGTGTTCGGCTTCGGCTTCCAGCATGTGCAGTCTCCTGTGTGTCTAAAGAAACAGACAATTCGGTCCATCATGTCCATGACGAATATCAGGTCCCCATTTATATAATTTCCATGTATCTACTGTACTTGGTGACCAATTGTTCATCCTGACATGACAGGAAATGTGAGATTCCCTGCCTCAACAACATTCTCAGACAGTTAGTTCCTTTTTTAAAAAAAAACTTTATTTAAAATTATTAAGAATAATATAAAAACATAACATGAAAAAAACAATAACAAATCATCAAACAACCCTCCCCTCCCACCCCACCCCGTCAGCCCACAAGGGGAGCCACAAAAAAAAACATATTACAAATAATTACAAATATGAATAAACAACACAATATTTTAAGATATTTCTGAACCCATATACTCCAAATCAGGTGACCACATATTAACAAAAAAAGAATAATTATCGTGTAAATTATGTTATATTTTTTCCATATAAATACACGATCTCAATTCATTATGCCAACGAGTTACATTAATTTCCACATTATCTTTCCAAGTAATCGCTTGCCACTGATAATGCTAAACGAACAAAGGCAATCTGAAACTTGTCCAACCCCAAACCAATCCAGGAAATCATATAACCCAACAAAATCTCTGGGTCTAATGGTAATTAAATCTTAAATAATTTCACAAAAAATACCCTAATTTTTTTTTTTGTAAAATGGTTGTACCTTATCATAAGACCAGTCTACATGAAAAAAGTTCCAATATTTAACCCACATCTTAAACACAAATCCGAATCACTAAATCCATATTTTTAAAATTCTCAGGGGTCAAATACAACTGATGCAAAAAATTATAATTAACCAAACCAAACCTTTCCTCAATCACTTTAGTTATCCCTTCACAAAACATAACCTCACAGTCTTCCTGGGGTATATCATAAATCACTTTCCCATTTATTTCTAGATCTCTCCATATTTGCCTTATCCATATTCTCTTGTAACAACATATACATATCTGAATTAAAGCCATTTTTGACACAAAAGAAATCAAAGATTCAAATTTTGTTAACTCAGGTAAACTCCTATCCTTTCCATAATTATCCCTTATCAAAGCTCAAAGTTGATAATACACAAATAAAGAATTTACAGGTATTCCATATTTTCCCACAAATGGTTAAAAGAAAGAAACTGTCCCTCTTCAAAACAATTCTGAGTCACTTCTACCCCATCAGAATGCCATACCTTTAAATATCAATTAAACACTGAAAAAGATATAAGCTGATTTTGATATAACAGAGTTTGAATTGATAATCTCCACTTCGTGCCTGTAGCAGCATTCCTATTAATCCATATCTTTAATAAATGCTTTAACACCAGATTATTATATCCCTGTAATAAATGCTAATTCCATTTGTATATAAATTGATGAACTTCATATTCAGAAATACAGGCTAGTTCCACCTTAGCTCAACTAGAGGGCTGTTTAACATCCATCATTCTATTAATAAACTTTAACTGTGCAGTCTCATAATAATTTTGAAAATGAGGCAACTGAAGACCTCCTAATGCATATTTCCATGTCAACTTCTGCAAAGCTATTCGTGCTAATTTTCCCTTCCATAAAATTTTCTTCACCGCCATATTCAAATCCTGAAAAAAACTCTTTGGAAGCAAATATAAAATTCACTGAAATAAATACTGAATATGTGGGAAAATATTCATTTTAATACAGTTTACTTGACCTACTAATTTTAATAGAAGATCCTTTCATTTAACCAAATCCATTTTTAATCTTTTTCAATAATGGCACATGTGAGAGGTAAGTAAAACTGATATGAAAATATGAAGATGAGGAAACTAGTATAGATATATGTGTAATGAATAAAGCCAGTATGAATAGGATAAGAATAGATATTAGAATGTAGGAAGTAAAGTTAGTTTGAATAAGATAAGGGTCTTCTAGCCTTTTAGATGGAATCAGCAAGTTCTCCAGTATGAATAAGATAAGGATAGATAATAGATAATAGAATGTAGGAAGTAAAGTTAGTCTGAATAAGATAAGGGTCTTCTAGTCTTAGACAGAATTAGCAAGTTCTGCATATAAGAAGTTAGTAAGCCCTGAGAGTCAGGAAGGTGTGAATAAGGACAATGACATGATGGGACACCGACAGGATACCCCCTGGTCCTCCAAGTTCACAGAAACAGCACGTAGGCAGACAGGATTGCCTAATGCCAAACTCATCCAGGAGGCAGAAGAATGAAGGGGGAGGGTACTTCTATACTGAAATAAACTGTAAAAAAGTTGGGTGAGCCCCAGTCTATGTGTATATTCCCAGGGTAAGGGAAAAGCACCCAACTTTGCATTGTTGTATAATAAATGTTCTTTGTTCTCAATTTTTGTCTCGACCAATTTCTGTGAAGGTACTTCTGTTTCTCACAAATGGGGACTTGTCCGGGATCCCACTCCCTCCACTGACAGAGTGCCCGACAACGAGGGTAGATGCACCCCAGCTGATTCCGCTGGACTCACGGACGGTGGGTGATTGGTCAGTGGATGAAGCGAGTGATATCTGAGAAGAGGCATTGAGAACAAACAACGGGAGGACATTAAGGAAGCGTGCTAGGAATAGCTACTGGATCCCGGTAAGAGGAATTTTTCTTACCTGTTAGTATGGGAGGTGTGAGTAGCATGGAAGAGTCCTAAGGAAGGACGGGATGATCAGATAACTAAGCAAAGTCCATTAGGATTAATGCTATCTGATTGGGGTGCGGGGAGAACCCGTGGGAAAGACAAACTGACCATGGTCAGGTATTGCTGTCTGGAATGGGTTAAAAGTCCGATAAAAGGGAGTTCGGTATATTGGCCAAAGCTCGGATCCGAGGATGACTGGATGTGTCAGGCATTGAACATCTGGCTCTATCAAAACCAAAGAGATAATATTGAGAGCAGGGAATATGCAGCCTGCTGGCTCAGTGGATCGGTTGATCAATTGGTTTTGAATGAAAAGGAATGCAAGGACAAGAAAGATGAGGAACCTTTTGTCCCTGAAACACAAGGATGTGTTACATTCCCTTCCTCCACCTTATGCTCCTCCTATGCCGGCGCCTATCTTTCCCCTCTCTCCTATGCTCTACCCTTCTGCACCTTCCCCTCCTCCCCCACAGCTAAAGAAAGGAGAAGAAAGTAGGGGTGGTATGATGACCCATTCACAAAGTACTGGATTACCACCTCTATTGACAAGAGAGGGAGGAGACTTTGATTCAGAACAGTGTGAGACCCTCCGGGAAGAAAGGGCAGAACCCTTTGATTCATTTCCCGGAAAGCAGGAACCTAGACATAATAAGCCAGAAATTAACTGGATGAGACCTCTACGGGAAGTTCCCGTGGGAGGGGGTCTTGTTTTCGTAAATGTGCCCCTGACTAATACGGAGGTGCGTAACTTTAAGAGAGAAATGACCTCCCTGATAGAGGATCCTCAGGGATGTGCCGAACAATTAGATCAATTTTTGGATATATATATATATATATATATATATATACTTGGGATGAGTTAACATCAATCTTTAGGGCTCTGTTCACTTTGGATGAACGTGGGATGATTCGACAACCAAGGATTAGAGTCTGGGATAGGGAACACCAGGGGGACCAGAGGCGGTACCTGGGGAACTTAAATTCCCTCTGGCAAAACCAAATTGGGATAAGAATACTAATCACGGTCACACATTAATTGAAGAATATAGGGTTAATCTGATAAAAGGAATCAAGGAATCTGTTCCAAAGGGACAGAATTTTAAGAAAGCATTTGAGGTTCCCCAAGGTCCTGAGGAGACCCCCTCTGCATTTCTGAATAGATTGCACACGGCCATACAGCAATATGGGGATCTGGATGTAGAATCCCCAGTGGGTGAACAATTGGTATTAACGGGCTTCATTACGAACTCAGCCCCAGACATTAGAAGGAAATTGCAGAAGACTGAGAATTGGCATGAGCAGGGAATAACACAGCTTCTACAGATTGCACAAAGAGCATTCGTCCAGAGGTCTGAGGATAAACAGAAAGGAAAGGCTAAGATTTTGATGCAGGCAGTCAAGGAAGTCATGGAGGAACAGCAAGGAAAGGGTAGGGACTGTGTGCCAGCTCCTGGACATTGGGAGGAGCGCCAGGGGTGGGGAAGTAGAGACCAGAGTAGAGGGAGGGGTAGAGGAGAATTCTGGGGACGACGACCATTCCCGGGACCCCGTGGAGACCCAAGTAGAAATTGGGAAACAGGAGCAGTAGTTTGCTAACATTGTAAAAAGGAGGGACACTTTAAGAGAGAATGCCCAATGCGAGACAGGGAGACACGATCTTACGCCCTGATGGAAGCAGATTATAAATAGGGGGGTCACGGTTCTCAGTCAATACACACCGTGGGGCTGCACGGAAAACCATTGGTAAATTTAAACATAGGATCCCACAGTGACAAGATGGTATTTTTAGTAGATTCTGGGGCAGACCGGTCGAGTATTTTACAACCACCCGAGGGTGTTAAGATAGAGGGGACCGTGATGATTTTGGGAGTAGGAGGAAGAGATTTTATGGTCCCTGAATTAAGAGATGTAAGAATACAAATGGGAGAAAAGATAATAACAGAGGATATTTTACTAGTTCCCCAAGCTGGAGTTTGTTTGTAGGACGAGATTTACAGGACCAATTGGCTATCGGCATCAGACCACAGGAATCGGGTATCAGGGTTTAATTGTATGTATTAAGCGAGGAAGATTGAGAACTAATAAATCCTGGAGTATGGGCAGAAAGAGGCAATAGAGGAGTGTTAGATATTCCTCCCCTGCAAGTTACTCTAAAAGATCCTGAACAAGTAATTAGATGAAAACAGTATCCAATTCCTATGGCTGGCCGAAAGGGGCTGCAGCCAGTAATTGACCAGTTGGTGAAAGATGGTATACTCGAACCTTGTATGTCACCTTTTAATACCCCAATTTTACCTGTCCAAAAACCAGACGGTACCTATCAATTAGTGCAGGACTTGAGGGAGCTAAACAAAATTATTCTCACCCGTCACCCAGTTGTACCTAATCCCTGTACAATAATGGGTAAAATCGATCCCCATAGTAAATGGTTTAGTGTGATTGACCTCAAAGATGCTTTCTGGACCGGTCCGTTAGCAACAGAGAGCAGAGACATGTTTGCATTTCAATGGGAAAATCCTTTTACTGGACGCAAGAATCAATACCGGTGGATGGTCCTTCCCCAGGGCTTTACAGAATCACCAAATTTATTCGGCCAGGTCTTAGAACAAATATTAGATGAGGCTCCTTGGAGAGAGAATTGTCAGTTGATACAATATGTTGATGATTTGTTAATTACGGGAAAAACGTACGAATTAGTTAAACAGTATACTGCTGAACTTTTGAATTTTCTGGAGAATAAGGGTCTCAGGGTGAGTGAATCCAAATTACAATTTGTTCAATCAGAAGTTAAATACTTAGGTCATCTGGTAAGTCAGGGAACTAGGAAAATAAGTCCAGAGAGGATACGTGGTATTCTACAGATCCCACCTCCCAAGAATGCCCAAGAACTTGGGAAATTCCTTGGTTTAGTGGGATACTGTAGAATCTGGATTGAAAATTATTCTAGCCTGGTCAGATTTCTCTATGATAAACTCACGTTTCTAGGGGGCGATGCTGTTGTCTGGACAGAGGAAGAGATTAAAGATTTTAACTTGGTGAAACAGAGCCTTATTAGTGCCCCAGTGTTGGTTTTACACGACCTAAATAAGCCATTTGACCTACATACCAATGCGAAAGGAGGTGTAGCCACTGGAGTACTAACACAAGAGAGAGCAGGCTGTAGACAGCCAGTTGCCTTTCTATCAAAAGTTTTAGACCCTGTTTGTCGTGGTTGGCCAGAGTGTGTGCAAGCCATCGCAACCACTGCTATTTTAGTTGAGAAGGGACGAAAGATTACGTTCGGTGCCCCGATGATAGTTCATACCCCTCATACAGTCTGCAATATTCTCTTACAACGTGCTGGAAGGTGGCTCACAGACTCTAGAATTTTAAAATATGAAGCAATCCTAATGGATAGGGATGATTTGACCCTGATTACGAATAAAGAACACAATCCAGCAGGTTTCTTGGTTTCTCCAAATTCTGACAATAAATGAGTTAGAGCATGTATGTTTAGAGGTAATAGATTTACAGTCCAAAATTAGAGAGGATTTAAGCGATGAGCCTTTACAGGAGGGTGAAAGGTGGTTTATTGATGGATCTTCCCGTTGCATTGATGGCGGGTATAGTGTAGTGCATGGGAAAGAAGGAGTGGTGATTGAAGCCGGTCACCTCCCCGGTCATTGGTCAGCACAATCTTGTGAATTGTATGCCCTCTTTAGAGCTCTCCAGGGTCTAGAGAACAAGGGGGCACTATCTACACGGACTCAAAATACGCTTTTGGTGTAGTGCACACCTTTGGGAAGATCTGGAAAGAACGGGGAATGATAACTGGAAAAGGACAAAAGTTGATCCATGAAAACTTAATTGTCCAATCCCTTGATGCTCTTACATTACCTGAGGAAATAGCTGTAGTTCATGTATGAAGCCATCAAAGTGATGACAGTCCTGATGCACAGGGGAACAGACAGGCAAATGCAGCTGCCAAACAGGCTGCACTCACGGAGAAAATAGACATGCAGCTGTTACTGCCCACCCCACTTGAGGTTAAAAAGACTCCCATCTTTTCACGGGAAGAGGAGATTTACATGAAAGACCAGGGAATGCGTCAAACCATTGATGGGTTGTGGTGGACAGCAGAAGGACGTCAAGTACTGAACAAAGCCTTGGCTTGGCAAATTATTGATCAGCAACACCAGCAGACACACTGGGGAACACAGTCACTTGTGGATACTTTTGTACGGTCTTTTCATTGCTCAGGCATATATACTATAGCTAAACAAAGTACTCGGGGTTGTCCAATCTGTCAGAGAGTAAATAAGAAAGTTATGCGCCAGGTGGTCGCGATATAGCTGTACGCCCGTTTCAACGGATACAAATTGACTTTACAGAATTACCTAAGATAGGGGTTTACAAATACCTCCTGGTGATGGTAGATCATTTCACACGATGGGTTGAGGCTTTCCCGACCCCTAATGATCGTGCCAGCACCGTTATCTGGATACTACTGGAGTCTGTGATTCCACGATATGTTATGATTCAAACCATTGACTCAGATCGAGGTACACATTTTACCTCTCAGGTACTCCAGGGTGTGTGCAAAATACTGGGAATAGATTGGCAGCTACATACCCCATGGCACCCCCAGAGCTCAGGCCGTGTTGAACGAATGAATCAGACCTTTAAAAACCAGCTCACTCGACTTCATGAGGAAACTGGCCTCTCCTGGATTAAATGCTTACCCTTAGCTTTAATTTGGACTCGCACAGCTCCTCGTAAGGACCTTGCTGTCTCACCATATGAAATGATGTTTGGTCTTCCTTACATGGGATTCCACACTGATACCCCTATCCCTGAGGCTAATGACCAATACATATCTAAATATTTACAGGGACTTTATACTTCTCTCCATGACTTAGGACAGAAGGGTTTATTAGCTCAAACTCCCCACCTGGAGTATCCTATTCATTCTATTAAACCTGGTGATTGGGTATATGTAAAAGAATGGCAAGATCACCAACTCAAGCCTGTCTGGCATGGCCCCTATTGTGTACTTTTGATTACAGACACTGCCATGCGAATGAAAGAAAAGGGATGGAGCCACATCCAACGAATTAAACGAGCTGCTGAACCACAGACCAACGACATTGATAATCTACCCTCCACCGGGCGTGCAGTCCTTCATCCTTCTGATCTGAAAGTTACACTACGCCGGGAAAAAGTGCTGTAATGTTGTTTTTATCATTTGCTGTTTTATTTACTTGTTGGTTCCCAATTTTTGAGAAATCACCAAATTGCTCACAATGTATTAAGTCCCCCTG
This sequence comes from Narcine bancroftii, assembly GCF_036971445.1. Lineage (NCBI taxonomy): Eukaryota > Metazoa > Chordata > Chondrichthyes > Torpediniformes > Narcinidae > Narcine > Narcine bancroftii. Next base: position 79,696,812 of record NC_091476.1, on the reverse strand, counting down.
GAACAAGGGCAGCAGAGGTGACAATTATTTAGCTTTAGAATGTAGACAGGGCACAGATATAAAGTATCGTCATAGTAGGGTATGGGTTAATATAAGATCCCAACATGGACCAGGGGAACAGAACGGCTCTAGAGTAGATTTGATTTGTATTTTGGCCTCTACAGGTATTAAAAAGAGTTTTAAAGGGATAGCACAAAGAAGATGGTGGGACAAAGACAGACAGAATGTTAGTCAGGATTATACATGTAGCAGAGATAGAGTGAATACATATGCTAATGTTCACAGACAGGCTGCAACTCACAGGTTCAGTGATACTTATGCTAATGTTCGCAGGCAAGCTGCAACTCACAGGTTAAGTGATGAGAAATAACCCTCCCCAACTTGATCTCCTGTAAAGCATCCTTTGGGTGACACAGACATTCGGAATGTTAAGCACCACCTAGGTAAGGGGAGTTCCAGCTGTAAATGACTTAAGCTGCTCCAGAACACCACAGCTGCTTGGCATTTAAATCGTTTAATCAGACTCCAGGCTGTCTTGGAGATCATCACCGAACAGACTGTGATGGCCCTGAATTTATGGGCTGAAGAAAGACGACAGATACGAGCCACAGTTCAACAAAACCACCTGGCTCTCGATTATTCATTGGTTGCTGAAGACAGCGTTTGTGAAAGACTGGTTAATGACAATGCTCACAACGGTCAGGCGGTTAAAGACACTTCTTCAGGAGTTCGAAAATCTTCCCATGCCCAGGTTCAGACGGGGCAAGCTTGGTCCGGTGTGGGATGAACTAGAATTTTTATTGGTCACTGGAGTCTGATATCCATAGCCCTTATGGCAGCTGGACTCACTATTCTGGCCATTATGGTGCTCCCCTGCCTAAAGACTTGTGTGCAGTATTTAATTCAACGAACCCCTTGTCAGAACACTATAACCCAAGGGATGTATGTTTCCCTAATTCTGTCTGATGATGCTAAGACTGCAGTTCGTTTACTCACCAGCTGGGAAAAGGACCAAGTTTACAAGTAATACATTCCAGTTGAGAAGTCACGAAGCGTAGCTAAAAGAAAAGTGAGGATTGTGAGAGATAAGTAAAACTGATATGAAAATATGAAGATGAGGAAACTAGTATCGATATATGTGTCATGAATAAAGCCAGTATGAATAGGATAAGAATAGATTTTAGAATGTAGGAAGTAAAGTTAGTTTGAATAAGATAAGGGTCTTCTAGCCTTAGACAGAATTAGCAAGTTCTGCATATAAGTTAGTAATGAGAGTCAGGAAGGTGTGAATAAGGACAATGACATGATGGGACACAGACAGGATACCCCCTGGTCCTCCAAGTTCACAGAAAAAGCATGTAGGTAGACAGGATTGCCTAATGCCAAACTCATCCAGGATGCAGAGGAATGTAAGGGGGAGGGTACTTCTATACTGAAATAAACTGTATAAAAGTTGGGTGAGCCCAAGTGTATGTGTGTATTCCCAGGGTAAGGGAAAAGCACCCAACTTTGCATTGTTGTATAATAAATGTTCTTTGTTCTCAATTTTTGTCTCGACCAATTTCTGAGAAGGTACTTCTGTTTGTCACAGCACATAATTTAATTTATATAAAGACTGATAATCCTCATCCACAATTACTCCTAAATATTTAATTTTATCAGACCATCTTAATTTTATATGCTTCATCTTTTTTCTTTGGCTTGGCTTCGCGGACGAAGATTTATGGAGGGGGTAAAAAGTCCACGTCAGCTGCAGGCTCGTTTGTGGCTGACAAGTCCGATGCGGGACAGGCAGACACGGTTGCAGCGGTTGCAGGGGAAAATTGGTTGGTTGGGGTTGGGTGTTGGGTTTTTCCTCCTTTGCCTTTTGTCAGTGAGGTGGGCTCTGCGGTCTTCTTCAAAGGAGGTTGCTGCCCGCCAAACTGTGAGGCGCCAAGATGCACGGTTTGAGGCGTTATCAGCCCACTGGCGGTGGTCAATGTGGCAGGCACCAAGAGATTTCTTTATGCAGTCCTTGTACCTTTTCTTTGGTGCACCTCTGTCACGGTGGCCAGTGGAGAGCTCGCCATATAACACGATCTTGGGAAGGCGATGGTCCTCCATTCTGGAGACGTGACCCATCCAGCGCAGCTGGATCTTCAGCAGCGTGGACTCGATGCTGTCGACCTCTGCCATCTCGAGTACTTTGACGTTAGGGATGAAAGCGCTCCAATGGATGTTGAAGATGGAGCGGAGACAACGCTGGTGGAAGCGTTCTAGGAGCCGTAGGTGGTGCCAGTAGAGGACCCATGATTCGGAGCCGAACAGTTCCCCTCCGAAACTGGCAATAATTCACTCTTGTCCCAATTTACCTTGTACCCAGATAACACACCAAATTGAATCAAACATTCTTGTAAAAACCTCAAAGAATGTTCCAGGTGTGTCAAATAAATCAATACATCATCAGCAAATAAATTAATCTTATATTTATCATTTGCTATTTTTATCCCTTTAATATTATCATTCTGTCGAACTGCCTGAGCTAATGGCTCAATGACCAAAGCAAACAAGGCTGGTGACAATGGAAAACCTTGACGGGTTGATTGTGTTAATTTAAAAGGCAAAGAAGTCTAACTATTCGTCACCACCCTAGTAATCGGAATTTTATATAATACCAGTAAAAAGAGGGCTGAAATTAAACCTCCAACACCTTAAATAAAAAATTCCATTCAACTCGATCAAATGCTTTTTCCACATCAAGTGCAACCACCATTCGTTGTCTGGGATGCTGTCTCAATGCATTGATGAATCAATCTAAGAATATTATTAGATGCACATCTGTTCTTGATAAAAACCAACTTGATTGACATGTACTAACTTGGCAAATCTTTAGCAAGTCTATTTGCCAATACCTTAGCTATTATTTTATAATCCATATTTAATAAAGAAATTGGTCAATATGAAGCTACATTTAATGGATCTCGATCCTTCTTTGGAATAACTGTAATAATCGCACTCGAACAAGGTTCTGTTAATGACTGTTCACCCACTATTTGCTGAAGCACATCCATAAATATAGAAGACAAATCCTCATAAAACACTGCTGAAAACCCATCATCCCCTGCCAACTTTCTATTTGGCATCTCCTGTATAGCTTCTTTAATCTCAAAAACTGTAAATGGAGATTCCAAATCTTTCTCTCCTAAAACCAGTAAATGCAACTTAGATAAAAAGGATTCAACAGAACCATCATGCTGCTTTCCCTCAGAAGTATATAATTTCTGATAAAATGAATAAAATTGGTCATTAATTTTCTGATGTTTATAAGTAACTATTGAATTCTTTTTAACAGAATTAATAGTTCTCGACACCTGTTCCATTTTTAATCGCCAAGCTAATACCTTATGAGCACTCTCCCCTAACTCATAGTAATGTTGTTTAAATCTTTGAATTAGGCCCTCATACTGAAAGTATTATAATGCAATTTCAACTTCGCTAATGCTGCTTTCTTATTATCTGTAATCTTCTGAAATTCTTTCTCCAACTCATTTATTTGTTTCTCCAAAGCCAATCTCTCTGCCAAATATTGGCTTTAAAAAAAATCTTAGTAGAAAAACTAATAGTTTGACCACGCAAATATGCTTTCAAAACATCCCATAGAACAAACTTACTACTTACTGAGTCCGTATTTAAAGTAAAAAAATGAAGCAATCTGCTCTTTCACAAAAGTAAAAAACTCCAGCTTTTACAATACATTATGTTAAATCTCCACCGATAAGTTGATTGAGTAACTTCAGGGCCCACGCATGATATAAACAACATAGAATGATCAGATATAATTCCACTCTTATATTCAGCTTGCACAATTTGAGCTTGTAAATGTGCCAAAATCAAAAACAAATCTATTCTAAAAAATGAATCATGCCTAGATGAATAAAAAGAAAAATCCTTTTCTGTCAGATTTAATCTTCTCCAAATTTAAACTAAATTCAATCCTTCATCAAAGAACCCAATTGTACCGCCATCTTAGATTTCCTTATTAGAGATTTATCCAATAATGGATCCAAAACACAATTAAAATCCCCTCCAATTAAAACATTTTCATTATCCTGATTTAATGTTAGAAAAGCCTCAGATATAAAACATTCATCATCCACATTAGGCACATAAACATTCAATAATGTTCATGGTTCTGTAACAATCTGACAATTCACCATCAAAATTCTACCCGTAGTCTCCGTAAATTATTCCATCTCAAATGGTATTTTTTTATGAATCAGAATCACCATTCCCCACACCTTAGAATTAAAAGAAGAAGCAACCACATAGCCTACCCAATCTCTCTTCAATTTTAAATGTTCTTTTTCCATTAAATGCATTTCTTGCAAAAACGCTATATCAACTTTCATCTTTTTTATGTAAGCCATTACACATTTACGCTTAATTGGATTATTCAATCCCTGGACATTAAAAGTTGCAAAATTCAAATGAGACATTCTTTTATTTTTTTAATATAACAAAAATACACAATACACTAAAACAAGATATTACTCCCCTTGATTAAAAAACTTAAATAAAATACAAAAACAACACCCCTTATAAATAAAAAACACCAATAATTAAAAAAAAATTAAATTGCAAAATTACAATAATGTAGTAACTCCCCAAAAACCTGGGTGCGGTAAAACCCACGAGTGGCAGATGACTATCAGAAGCTTCAGAGCCATCCACCTTCCCCAATCAAACTATTCAACAATTCTTAATGAGCCATAATCAACCCAATGATTCCAATCGCAAAGACTGCTCCGGATCTTCAATATCCAGCAAACTCTGTGTCAATTCATTCTTCTTTCCATTCTCATTCCGCTTATCAAATACCCTCCTCTAAGGTGATGAAAATAGTGACCATCTACCTCTTCGCAAGTCTGGCAACGAATTAGCAAAGATTAATGCATCATGATAATTCTCAAAAAACTGAAATTGAAAATTTCCATAAAAAATTGAACTTTCAATACAGCAGTGTAATGAAATGCAGATTTAACCTTTTCTCCATAACACTTCTTTTGCTGAATTAAATTTTCTATGCCTCTTAATAATTTGCTGACTCAAAATTGGCATCAAAGAACACTCTATTGCCCTGAACCATCATTGGAGTTTGATTTTATTGGGCTGTTTGAACTGCAATCCATATCATCTCTATATCTTGATATCTCAAGCACCGAATCAAAACTGCTTGTGGTGGTCGACCTGGAAAAGGCTTCTTCCTCAACGCTCTATGCGCTCGGTCCAATTCCAAACCATTTGGAAAAAAATCACTTCCCAGCACATCACGGATCCACTTTAAAAAAAATTTCACCAGATCAGAACCCTCAATATCTTCTGGTAGTTCGACTATTTTTACATTATTCTGTCGACCTTGATTTTCCAAAGAATCAATCTTCTTCAACAATTCTCTCTTCCATCCCACAATGAATTAGCAAAGATTAATGCATCATGAAAGAATGGAAAGAAGGATGAATTGACACAGAGTTTACTGGATATTGAAGATTGTTAGGTAAAAACATCATGAGCTGGGAATGAAGAAGGAGTCACCCAGTGCTGGGCCGTAACAAGATGCAGTTGTGACCTTGTACTCTCAAGATAAGAGTGGTAATGACAAATTGATGTGCAGCAAGCTAGCAGAGAAGGATAGCAACAGTTTATTCATTGGACAATGTAATGGTATGATAATTTACTAAGTACATATCCTGAGGTATAAAAAAAACACCACTTGGTGATAACGGCAGAATGCGCCTTCTCCAACTAACACTGTTAGTTGCAAGTGTTACAATCCGGTAATAAAGAACAAAGAACCTTGATTTCGACTCAGTCTGGTGTCTGACTCACTCATTCATGAACAAAGCAGACCTAACAAGATCCAGAACAGTCTTTGGGATTGGAATCGTTGGGTTGATTATGACTGATTAAGAATTGTTGAATAGTTTGACTGGGGAGGGTGGATGGCTCCTTTTTCCATTTCTTCCCCATTTCGTTCCACTTGGTCCTTACAATCATGAAGAACCTCAATTTAAAAAAATGTCCTGTACAGTATCCACAGCTTTCAAACATTTATTGACATCAGCTTTAACCACATTCATATCATTCTTTACAGATGACGTTTCTTCAGATATTATTCAATTTAACCTTCATTTCCATAAATCCTTGATTAATTTGTGTAGACATCTACACCGACACATTGTCCATCTGAAGAGCAATTCCTTCCAAATTAGAAAACACTGTTTTATATCCAGAATCCCCTAATCACTCTTGAGGCCTACCTTCTTTAACCACAGCTCCCAATTTAAATTCTTCCTGCCTTAATTTAATCAGTGCAAAGCTTTCTTCTTCTTCACCTGCAACTATATTAGAGTGTCCAGCACGGCTGTGGGTCTGCATCCCCGTCGGCAGCGGCTCGACTTCGTCAGGCCGCTGCCGTCTGGGACCCCAACATCCCATTCTTTTTCCAACAAATTCCAAACTTGCATGTCCGGGAGCACTGTCGACCACACAGGCACGTTCTCTGATGCACCTCCGCGCATCCCCAGGCCACCGGGAGCTGCAGCGTAATAAACTCCACTCAGCCAACTCAACCAAATGCCCGACTTTATGGGCACGCACACCAGAGTTGGCTGAGTTCAAAACAATGTCAGCGCCATTTTGCGACTGCAGGGTAGGCGCCAGCATTATATTTATCCGGCCAGGAGTTCACTGAGCCTTGGGGATTAATTCCAACGACTCCGTGGCTTCAACCTGGTGAGTAGGCCTCAATTTTTCAACACTCTTATAAGGTAATTTGTTCTGCAATTGAGCTTTAGATTTCTTCACATTTGCTGTCATTTTCATTCTTCACTATTCAGATACTCTTAAAAACTATTTTTTTACAACTTTAAAAACTTTTAATTTGGGGTATTTACTAGTTCAACCGGGGAAAGGTGGAATTGCACGTCTTCTTCCTATGCCATCTTGCCACACCCCCAGGTAGTTCGTTCCCGATTGCAACCGCCCTCTGGTGAATCCGAAATCCTCTGTTCTCCTCAAACCTCCTCCTCACCCGGCACCGACGGACTTTAACATGGCTGTTATAGAGGAAACTTCCTCACTGCCCACCCTGACCGAACCCCTCACAATCACATCAACCTCAGCCTCCTCCATTCCAAGGAAGACAAAGCCCGCCTTTCCAGTCTCTAACCTTCACTCAAAGGCTCCATTCCAGGCCATCTCCTGGTGAATCCACTCTGCACCCTGTTCCCTGCAGTCTTATCCTTTGTACAGGATGGGGACCGGAACTTCCACACTCCTCCAGCTGTGGCCGAACCAACGTTTGTCCAAGGTGATGCTAATCACCTCTTTCTCAAACTGCTGCCTCCTTATTGTCCATCACTGAGCCCAGACCCCGACCCAGACTCACTGAGCGCAGCTTCACCGCCCACTTTCTTCACAGTTTTCCTTTTAAAAACCTCAACATTAACTCTAACGGTCAGTTTTCCACATTTCAGGCCAGTTTTATCCCGCACTCCCGTTTCCCTTTATTTATTTCCCTCATCTTTCGCTGCTTTGTTCACCCTTATTCCCGGCCGTTCCTGATTGACATCTCCTCTCGGGCTGCAGCCGCTCAGTCACGTGATGACACGCCGTAGACAAGGTATGTGCGTGCTGACGTCACAGGCCCTCGCGCTTCACTGAGCAGCGTTCCCTCAGCAACTGGCTGAATCACGTGGTAGGTTACGGCCTGTGCTCGGCGGTGGAGGAGAGACTTCAACCGGGCGCGGACGGGGTGGGGGGAAGCCGCGCTGCTATGAGGTGGAGGAGCTGCCGGGGTGGGAGGGCGGCCGGCCTTGGGGAGGAGGGCGAGCGGGATCAAGGTCCGGAGTCTCGTTCTCCCACGGTCGGGCCGGGGATGGGATGGGATATGGGGGGGGGGGGGGGGGTGTTAATGCAAGGACCGCGCCTCTTGTCACATGGGCCCTGTCAGGGAGAAGTGACCCTGACAAGGCGTGGGCTGCGAGTGTGTCCGGCTGCAGACCTTTTCCCCCCCCCCGCACGGATGGGTGGGAGCAGCAGTCGGACTGACGGAGGGGCGGACAGGAGGCAGACAGGCTCCCGGACAGGAGGGGCAGGGAGGGGGAAACCCAACACAAGCAGAGCTGGCTCGCTGGGGGTGGGGCAGGAATCCCCTGTGACCATCCACGCCTCAGACACGGACACCCGGGCATCCTGTTGTGGGGAAGATTCCTTCTCAGGGGAAGGAACAGCAGCACCCTGGTCAGTGGCCCACCACTGGTACTACTGTGAAGCAGGGTGGTGCACAGTCGCAGTTAACAGTGACTTGGGTCTCTATGGTCTGGGGCACAGACAGGTATGTGGGGAAGGATCCAGGATGTGGATTTGCCTCCTTGGTCCCAGTGTAATGGATGTTTCAGAGCGGGCTCAGGGTATCCTGGGCGGGGAAAAGGACCAGCGGAGCTTGTGGTTCCTAGTGGCACTGATTACATTGGCAGGAAGAGAGATGGTTTTTTGCAGCTAGAGTTTACAGTATACTCAAGTAAAAATACAATGTTGTTTTACAGATTGATCTGAAGAGATGGAGATGGCTGTGACTCAAAGGAGCTGGTCCTTGCTCTCTGTCATTCCCCTGTTGATCTGTGAACTGGTTGATGGACAGTTTCTCCACTGTGGGCCTTAGTGTCTTCTCTTGCCTGCTGGGCAGTGATCAGTGAGTGTCTGTCATTTACTCTGACCATAGCCATAATTTTATATACCTCTATCAAATAGCCCTTCATTCATCTATGCTCCAGGTAATAGTCCCAACCTATTTAACCTTCCCTTGTAACCGAGTTACTAAATTCCAGGAACATCATTTCCTATGAGTATATTAACTTGATTTGTCATTTCAAATTTGCAAAACCTCACACTTGCTTGCATTAAATTCTATCTGCCATTTTTCCTCCCATTTTTCCAACTGGTCCAGTTCCCGCTGCAAGCTTTGGAAATCTTAGTCGCTCTCTTCAATGCCTCCAATCTCTTTGTGTCATCTGCAAACTTGCTGATCCCTGAGGCACATCACTAATCACAGGCCTCCAGTATGAGAAGCAATCATTCACTACCACTCTCTGGCTTCTCCGGTATTATCAATGTCTAATGCAGTTTACTACCTACTGAGCATCAGAACCCTCCTGACTAACCTCTCATGCAGGACCTTGCGGAAGGCCATACTAAAGTCCATGTACACAAGGTCCACAACTTTTCCTTCAATATTTTGGGTGACCTCCTCCAAAAGCTCTATATGATTGGTTAAAGACCTACTATGCAGAAAGCCATGTGGACTATCTCTGATCAGTCCCTGGCCATCTATGTAACTGTATATCCAATCTCTTAGAACACCTTCCAATAATTTACCAACTACTGACATTAGGCTCACCAGCCTATAATTTCCTGGGTTGCTCTTGGGGCCCTTTTAAACAACAGAACAATAGGAGCTACCCTCAAATCCTCTGGCACCTCACTCATTGTTTATGGCATTTTAAATATTTCTGCCAGGGCTCCTGTAATTTGTACACTCATGACCCTCAAGGTGAGAGGGAATATCTTCTTGTCTAGCCTTGGGGAGTTATCCACCCTCATTTATTTTTAAGGATGCAAGCACCTCCTCCTCTTTAATCTGTACAAGTTCCGTAACTGCATTGCTTGTTTTCCTTGCATCACAAGTCTCTGTGCCAGTTTCCTGAGCAAATATTGATGCAATAAAAACCATTTAAAATCTCCCCCCTCTTCTTCTAGCTCCATTCATTGCTGACCACTCTGATTTTCAAAAGGACCAATTTTCTCTCAAACTGTCTCTTTGCTCTCAATACACCCTGAGGATTTTCCTTCACATTGTCTGCCGAAGCAACCTCATGCCTTCTTTTAGCCCTCCTGATTTCCGACATAGGCTTCCGGTCTGAGATGTAATCATCCACCACTGCTCTCTGGCTTCTCCTGTCCAGCCATTGTCCAAACCCTTTCACTTCTTCGCCTTCCTGACTAACCTCCCATGTGAGACCTTGTCAGAGGCCTTACTAAAGTCCATGTAGACAATGCACTTAGCCTTTCCTTCATCAACTTCTCTGGTAATATTGCAAAAACTCTTTCAGATTAGTTAAATACGACCTATCATGCACAAAGGCATGTTGACTCTCCCTAATCAATTTCTGGCTATCCAATAATTGTATATCAGATCTCTTAGAACGGCTTCAATAATTTACCCTTGTTGATGTCAGACTCACTGGCCTATAATTTCCAGGGTTACTTGGAGCTTTCTTTAAACAATGGAGAAACTTGAGCAGTCCTCCAGCACCGCACCTTTGTCTATGGACATTTTAATTATTTCTGCCAGAACCCCTGCAATGTCAACACTAGCTTCCTTCAAGGTCCAAGGAAGTATCTTGTCAGCCCCTGGAGATTTATCCACCTTTATTTGCTTTAAAACAGGAAGCACATCCTCCTCTTTAATCTGTATAGGTTCCATGACCACACTGCTTATTTTCCTTGCGTCCCTTGCCCATTTTCTGAGTAAATACTGATGGGAAAAAAAAAAAAATTAAGATCTCCAGCATCTCTTTTGGCTCCATACAAAGCTGACCACTCTGATCTTCAAGGGGACCAATTTTGTCACTTACTATCTATTATCAGCCTTTACCTATCCTGTGCCTTGGCAGACAGTGATGAAACCTGTCAGAATGCTCTCCACGGAACACCTGTAGAAATTTTTAAAAGTCTTTGGTGACATACCTTCTACATGATTGCATCAGCATGATGGCCCAGGATAGATCTTCAGACAGCCATGAACTTGAAGCTCTTTTACCTCTTCACTGCTAACACTTCGATGAGGACTGGTTTGTATTCTCCTGCCTGAAATCTACAATAATTTCCTTAGTTTTGTGAACATTGAGTGCAAGGTTGTTGTTGTGATACCACTCAAACAGCTGGTCAGTCTCACTCCTGTCAGTGCTTCACTCCCCCAGCTCCTGCCTCAAATTTAGCATTTCTGACCTTGAGTTCAAACTCCTCCTTGGCCCTCATCTCCTCACTCTCTCTGTAACCTCACCCAGTCCTGCAATGGTCTGAAATCTCTCCTCCCCTACCTGTTACCCTATTTTGCATCCCTACATCTTTTCAGAATGGATCCTGTGACCAGTGATTGCCACTGGGATCAGTGCTGGGTCCTCGGTTGCTTGTCAGATTTATTAATGATTTCCATGAGAATGTAGGTGGTAGGATCAGTAGGTTTGTGGAGGTCATCACAATGTGTGGTGGAGTGGACAGTGAGAAGTTTGTCTCAGGTCAACTGGGAAAGTGGACAAAGGAACCGAGAGTGAAATTTTATCTCTGATAAATGCAATGTGATGTATTTGGGAAGTTAAACCAGGGCATAAGTGTTGTGGAGCAGAAAGGCCTTGGGGTTCAAGTACACAGTTCCCTCACAGTGGTGACATCGGTAAAGAGGGTGGGGAAGAAGGTAGGTGGCATTCTTGTCTTCAACAGATGAGGCAGTGGATACAGAAGTTGGAAAGTGATGTTCCACTTGTACAAGATGTTGGTTGGTCCAAACCTGGAATGTGATGTGCAGTTCTGGTTGTCACACTGCAGGATCGATGTGATTAAACTGGGCAGTGGGCAGGAAAATTCACAAGCTAGTGCCAGGAGTGGAGGGTCTGAGTTACAAGGAGAGGTTGGATCGGCTGTTTCCTGGTTTCTCTCGAGTTAAGGAGACTGAGGGATGACATGAGATGGGAACAGAATATTAAATCAGACACAGAGGTTTGATGGATAGAATCTGATTTCCATGGTAGGTGTGTGTAAAACTGGAGGGAATGGGTTGAAGGTGAGAGGAAGAAGGTTTAAAGGAAATCTGAGGTGCAAATGTTTCTCACACACACATTAGCTGGTGTTTGGAACGAGCTGCCAGAGGAGGTTGTGGAGGCAGGAACTATATAAATTTTTTTAGAGGCATCTGGACAGGTAGAGCCATAGAACAATATAACATTACAGCACAGTAACTGGTCCCTTCAGGCCTTCTAGTCTGCTGAATCTTTTTATTTTGCCTGGTCCCACTGAACTGCACCTAGTCGATAGCCCTCTGTACCTCTCCCATCCATGTACCTGTTCAAATTCTGCTTCATTGTTAAAATTAAGCACGCATTCACCACTTCAGCTGGCAGCTCGTTCATTTCCACCACTCTCTGTGTGAAATTCCCCCTAAACCTTTCCCTTTTCACTCTTAACACGTGTCCTGTGGTTTGCACCTCACTTATCCTCAGTGGACAGTGAGAAGCCGATCTACATTTACTCTGTCTGTCCCTCTCATAATTTTAACTATCTCTCTCAAATCTCTCCTTATTCTTCTACACTCCAGGGAATAAAGTCCTAACCTGTTTAACCTTTCCCTGTAACTCAGTTCCTTAAGTCCAGGCAATATCCTAGTAAATCTTCTCTGTACTCTTTCTATCTATTTGATATCTTTCCTGTAGTTAGGTGACCAAAACTGCACACAATGCTGCAAATTTGGCCTCACCAATGTCTTATGCAACTTTACCATAACATCCCAACTCCAATACAAAATTCTTTGATTTATGAAGGCCAATATTCTCAGATACCTCAGTTTTACTGCACTCACCAATGCCTTCATTTAACGTGCATGTCCTTTCTTGGTTTTTCCTTCCCAAATGCAACATTTCACACTTGTCTCCATTAAATTCCATCTGCAATTTTTCAGCCCATTTTTCCAACTGGCCCAGATCTCTCTGAATAAGGTTTGCTGTCCACAACGCCTCCAATCTTAGTGTCATCAGCAAACTTGCTGATCCAATTTTCCACATTATCATCTAGATCAGGGGTGTCAAACTCAAATTCACGGAGGGCCAAAATTAAAAACTTAGTCCAAGTTGAGGGCTGAACTAAATATTTATTGAAAATTTTCAACAACATCTGCATGTTTTCTCTTCTTTCAACTTATGTAATGTTAAACTTTTTCTTATTAAAATAAATGTTTAATAATAGTTTTGGATAAACTCTTTCCAGAAGCATTAACAAATGAGAAAAAAAATATTCAATAAATAATATTTCTCTATAGAGGATTTGTCAAATGTTGCTAGTGTGCTGTCGAATAGTAAAATCTGAGGGCTATTGAGAATGTGGGAGAATAACATGATTCCTGAAACAATCAAATGGGTGACTGATTGTGGGCATGAACTCTAGCAGGGTTATTTGCCATGCCCTTTTTCCATTGGTACAGATATCCTTTGATTTACACACTTTTCAAGTTTTATGCCTAATGAGCTTGTATCCAGGTGCAGGACCATTTTTAACCAGGAATATATTTATCACTGTGACATGAAACTATTGGAAGATCGTTTTATCCTGAGATTAAAGTTCATAATACATACTTAGGCCTGTGTGCGGGAGGGTGGGGTTTGCGGGTGATCGGGTTGGACAATGACAGTGCGGGGGCATCGGCTCTCGCTGCAGGGTGGCATATCGGGGGATCAGCGGCCCCGTCACCGTGAGTTGCGGGTCGGCCTGCGGCAGGGAGGGGGAGTGGGCAACGGTCCTGGTGAGCTCAAGCCCGAGGCCTCCGGTTCCGGGCGCTGGGAAGCGGCCTTGGCTTCCCCTGACACCGGCCAGGCCTCAAAACCAGAGTCCATGGTGAGACCCTGCAACGTAAACAGAGGAGCTGGGGGCGATTAGCGGGCTGACGCCAATGCATTCTGGGATTTGTTGTATTACTGTGCATGCGCTATACTGGCGCGGCGGCCAGCGGGCCACCTCTAATACATTTTTGAAATGATCTTCCGGGCCAAATATAATTATATCGCGGGCCAGAGTTTGACATGTGTGATCGAGATCATTGATATAAATGACAAACAACAATAGTCCTAGCACTGATCCCTGAGGCACACCACAAGTCACAGGCCTCCAGTTTGAGAAGCAATTATCTATCATTACTCTCTGGCTTCTCCATTCCATCCATTGTCCACTCCCATTCACTTCATGAATACCTAATGTCTAAACCTTTCTGACTGATCTTCCATGTGAGACTTTGACAGAAGCCTTACTAAAGTTCAATCACAACCTTTCCTTCATCAATTTCCCTGGTAATATCACAAATCTCTATAAGACTAGTTAAACACCAACTATGCACAAAGGAATATTGATTATCCCTAATCGATTTCTGGCTATCCAATAATTTTATATCTGATCTCATCGAACAACTCCAATAATTTACCTTCTGCTGATGTCAGGCTCACCAGCCTATAATTTCCTTGGTGATTTGGAGTTTTATTTTTAAACAATTGAATAACTTGAGCAGTCCTCCAGCAGTGCACATGTGTCTAAGGACATTTTAATTATTTCTGCCAGAGCCCCTGCAATTTCTACACTAGCTTCCCTCAAGGTCATAGGGAATATCTTGTCAGACCCTGGAGATTTATCCACCTTTATTTGCTTTAAAACAGAAGCACATCCTCTATAGGTTCCATGACCACGCTGCTTATTTTCCTTGCATCCCATGTCTCTGAGCCCATTTCCTGAGTGAATACTAATGGAAAAAAAACATTTTAATATCTCCTGCATCTCTTGGATCCATACAAAGCCGACCACTCTGATCTTCAAGGGGACCAATTTTGTCCCTTACTATCGTTTTATTCTTAATATAGCTTCAGAAACCCTTAGGATTTTCCTTCACATTGTCTGCCAAAGCAACCTCACGTTTTCATTTGGCCTTCTTGATTTCTTTCATGAGTTTTTTCTTGCATTTTTAATACTCTTAAAGTTTGCTCCATGTTGCCTGTGGTAGGCAGAATGCTGATCTGCTTCCAAACCAGATCCACAATATTCTCGTAACCAAGATTCCCTGTGCCTGCTAGCCTTGCCTTTAATCCTGACAGTAGCATACAATGTGCTCCCAAAATTTCACCTCTAATGGACTTGCACTTACACATCCTTGCCTGAAAACAACTTAATCCAATCCATGCATCCTTTATCATTTCTTCAAAATTTACCTTTCTCCAATTTAGAATCTCAACCTGAGGCCAAGACCATAATTTATTTGAAACTAATGGCATTATGATCACTGGACCCAAACTGTTCCCCTATTCATACTTCTGTCATCTGTCCTGTTTTGTTCCCTAATAGGAGATCCAGTATTGCATCTCCAGTTGGTACTTCTATATATTGATTTTGAAAACTGTGCTGAACACATTTGATAAACTCCAAGCCTTCCAGCTCTTTTACAGTATGGGAGACAATATGTAGAAAATTAAAATCCTCTACTATCACTATCCTGCAGCTGTCTGCCATCTCTCTACTGTTTTGCTCCTCCAATTCTCTTTGACTATTGAGGATCTATAATACAACCCCACGAGTGTGGTCATACCTTTCCCTTTCCTCTGCTTCACCCATATGAGTCAACGAGCCCTCTAGTCTGTTCCACCTGAGCACAGCTGATGAGCAATACCACTCCTCCCCTATCACTGCCCCCATCCTCCCCTCACCCCAGTTCTATCACGTCTAAAGCAACAGATGGTCAGAACATTGAGCTGCCAGTCCTGCTCCTTCTGCAACCAGGTTTCACTAATGGCCACAATATCATAATTGCATATGCTAATGGACACTCTGAGATCCTCTGCCTTACCTCAACTAGAAATAAATGCACGTGAGAGCATTTCCACTGTGTACAGCATGTTGAATTCTAACAGTTCATGCAATTTCACATCATTTATTCCCTCCTCCACTGTTCTATCTGCTCTGGCACTCTGGTTCCCACCCCCCTACAAATCTAGTTTAAACTCACTGGAGCTGTTCTAGCAAACCTTCCTGCAAGGATATTAGTCCCCCTTCAGTTCAGATGCAAACTATTCTGTTGGAACAGGTTTTACCTCACTGGAAGAGAGCCCAATGATCCAGAAACCCAAAGCCCACCCTTCTGCACTGTCTTTAGCCACATGTTAAATTGCACTATCCTATTTCTAACCTCACTAGCACATGGCATGGGTAGCAATCCTGAGATCACTACCCTGGAGGTCCTATCCTTCAACTTAGTGCCTAACACCCTGAACTCTCCTTGCAGGACATCCTCACCCTTCCTACCCACATCATTTGATCCCTATATCGATCACGACATCTGGCTGCTTACCCTCCCTCCTGTGAATGCTCTGAATTGATCTGAGATACCTCGGACCCTGGCACCAGGGAGGCACCATACCATCCGGGATAATTAATCGATTTCTTCCATAGAACCTATGGAATCCCCTATGACTACAGCTTGCCTCTTTTCCTGTCTTCGCTTCTGAACCACAGGAGCAGACTCCATGTGGATGGAGTAGACACGGGAGCCCTGCCCTCACCTTCATGCTTTAGTAGGGTTCGGGGGCTTCAAGGACCACATGCTGTTATTATTCATAAGAGGCTTGTTAACCATTTGTTGTATCTCATCACGGGTAACTGGAGTAGGAGAAGCTGGCTCGATGGGAGCAGAAGGCACAGCTGGTCAGAAGGACTCCACAGCTGGGGATGATGTGCTTTTCTCTTATCAAGGGCATAAAGGACTGCAGTAGGTTTCCCCTCAATATCACTTTTAGGTACCCCTAACTTTAACAAGGTTAGAAAAATGTCCTTCCTTGACGGTCCGTTATTAGCAGCAGCCCCTCTCTTTTCATCCTGCTTGTCTGATTTAACCTGGGTTGTATGTGAGTGGATTTTACCTCCCAACTCTAATTCTCGAGACCCAGATAAGGCGTGCACTGCCTCAGACACAGGGTGCCCAATTAGCAGACTAGTTACAGACAGAACCAATCCCCGTACAGTGGGTTGGGCAGGACGAACCAATCTGGTATGTATTCCGGCCATGAATATCTCTTCATCAGGGCTCCCCCCATGTACCCACAGCCTCAAACGTCCAGCATACAAGGCAGAGGCCAGGGCCTGTTGACAAATTACTGCTATATCCTCCTCTGGAGTGCCCCAATTATTCTTCAAATGTAAACCCCAATCGACTGGTGATGGGTATACTTGTAGCACAGCATCCCCTAGAGTAGTAGGTAAGTAATCCACCTCTCTCCCTCTACCCTGCAGCTCAGCAGTGACCCAGATATCAGTAGTCAATGTTTCTAATCCCAACAATTCCTCAGGGTTTAAAAATACATGACCCCCTCCTTGTTCCCAGACACGCAGGAGTCAGGCCGCCAGAGTTTCTCCCACCTTTTGCCTAAATCGATCTCCAATGGCAGCCATCTCTTTTATAGAGAAGTCATGTATCGTTGACTGCTTCTGACCCTTGTTCCCACTTTGACCCACAGGGCCCTCCACCCAGTCTAGGGGAGGAGACCGAGGCCATCGCTTGGTGGGGGGGGGGCATCGAGAAATAGCAGGGCTTCAGGTATCTTCCCCTGGGTCCGCTTGGGAGACCGGGGTATCTATCCCTTCAATCTCTACCCTTACATCATCCCCCCTTCCGTCTGTTTGTGAAGTCTGCTGCCTTACGGGGCGGGCGTGAACAGCAGGTGGAGAGGGCAGTATGTTAGGCACATGCTGAGGAGTATCTGCATTATTACCATTGTCATCATTACAGATATTCCCGTCCCAATCATCAATTACATCAGGATCGTCGACATTCCTTATCATGGCACAAATATGATATGAATCAGGTTCTACTCCATGCCTTTCCTTATCTGCACAGAGCTGCTGCCGGAGTTTAATATTATGGCAGATTTTTTGGACATGCTTATCCTCCCATTGTTTGGCTCGGTCCTGACTGGTGCGAACAATCTCGCTTATCATGGAACAGCGTTGTTGCATGGCTTCTAGCTCCTCCTCTAGTTGCTCTCTCTTGTGCTGAGATTCTACTTTTTTTTTAACTGATTCTGCTTCACGCTGAATGGCGTGGTGTAAGGCTGTGGCCAGTAGCCAAAAACAGTCTGTCAGCGTCCCCTTTTTACCAGGAAATTTACTTTCTCAAAGGAGAGTGGCAACCCGCTCTCCCAGAGGTGCAATTGATGGATCTAACTTCTCATCACAACTAATGGGTGGTCCTAACAAAGATAGGGTATTGGCCAACATGCAAAACCCATCGTCTTTTAAGTCCATCCTGGAATCAAGAACTGCTCAGGGCTCACCTCTTTCTTTCGGCGAAACATCTTGAGACCAACCGTGCTCGCAGCGCCAATTGTCCTGGGTAAACTTGTACCTCTCACTTTGTTGGTTTTAGATTGGTCACAGTATTTGAGCTTCTGAAAGAAAATAGACACATACACCGAGAGCAGTTCAGTTTATACAAATGTTTATACAGTTTATACAAAAGCTGATTTCAAACTACAATATGCAAGCCCTTCCCAATTATATTTATCAACGCCTGGACTGGTCCCAACTGCCGAAGCGAGGCAATGACCGCACACTTGTAGTTGGTCGTCGGGGCGCTGGTAGCAGCTTCTCCACCTCCCCTGACCAGGACGTTGGCTGGACTCTCGAAGTTTTTGCTGCGAGATGTTGCCACCTCTTGGAGAATCTCAAACTTCAGCAGTGGGACCATGGCTTATATTACCCAAAAACTGCTTACCCAAGCACCTATTCCCAGCACAGTAAGAAAGATGAGCGAGCATGCTCGGTTTCTATCGAATAATGTAATTTTCAGCTTATCACTTTGAATACAATGGTTTATTTTGCATCAAGGCTCGGCCTCTGACAGTCTGTGACCAAAACAAGCAGGAAGATTAAATGTTCTTGGTACACAGATGTCCTTTTGTCAGATAACTTCATCTCTGGCCCCTCAGTGGAATTTAGATTATGTCTGCTGATTCTAAAAAAACAAGCAGGTTCTCAGCCTTGCAGAAGCAAAGGCTGCAAAAATAAAAAACACGGTTTAAAGCTTCCATTATACATGTATTTGTGAGGGCAAGGTCATGCCTTGCGTGCCGAATTGAGTGTTTTGAGGTAACGAGAAATTTAAGGTATAGTAGATTTGGTGGAAATAGATTTCACTAAGCTATTTGATAAGATAAAATGGTAGGCTTATTCAGAACGTCATGAGGCATGGGATCCATGGAAACTTGGCTGTATGGAATCAGAATTGGCTTGCCTGTAGAAAGCATAGATTGTTAGTGGATGGAATGTATTCTGCCTCGATGTCAGTTTCACAGGGATCTGCTCTGAACCCCCTGCTCTTCGTAATTTTTTATTAATGACCTGGACAAAGAAGAAGAAGGATAGGTTGGTAGGTTTGCAAATGACATGAAGATTGGAGGTGTTTTGGATAGTGCAGAAGGTTGTCGTCGGTTACAACAGTATATGGATTGGAGGCAGAGTTGGGGGAAAAAGTGGCAGCTGGAATTCGATCTAGATAAGTGTGAAATGAAACTTGAAGGCCAAGTATATGGTCAATGGCAGTATTCTTAACATTGTGGAAGAACAGAGGGTTAGGAGGTAGGAAAGGTTTAGTTTTAGAGTAGGTTTATATAGGTCAGCAGAACATTGCAGGCAGAAGGGACTGTACTGTAATGTTCTATGTTCTCTGACTGTTGTAAAGGTCTGTGCCCTCACAGTGCAGTACAGTGACTGTTGTAAAAGTCTGTGTCCTTACAGTGCAAGTGTTGTAAAGGCCTGTGTCCTTGCAGTGCATGTTGTGAACACCTGTGTCCTACAGTACAGTGACTGTTATAAAGGTCTTTGTCCTTGTAGTTCAGTGACTGCTGTGAAGGACTGTGTCGTTGCAGGAAGTGGCTGTTGTAAAGGTCACTGGCTTTGGGTGGCACGGTTAGCGTAGCGGTTAATGCAATGCTATTACAGCACCATCATTCTGTATTCAAATTATGTGCTATCTCTAAGGAGTTTATACATTCTCCTCGTATCTGCGTGGGTTTCCTCTGGATACATCAGTTTCCTTCCATCCTCAAATATATGTGTTTTGCAGATTAATTGAGTGTATATGGGCTATACCGTCTCATGGGCTGGAAGGGCCTGTACGTCTATGTATGTCTAAATTTAAATTAACAAAGATTGTTAGAAATGTCAGTACAGTTACAATTCCACGTGTTAATGTTTGAACAGAAGTGTTGGTAAGAAATGTTTCCTTAGTGTACAGAGCGTGTTGTAAAGGTATTCACTATTACAGTACAGTGACTGTTGAATTGCCTCTTTCAACTACAGTGAATTTTGCAAAGTCTGTGTTTTACATTTTGCTACTTTTGTAAAAGTTTGTCCTTTCATTGCAATGAAATTTGCGAAGAGCTGGTGTATTTACAGTTGAACTGTTGAAATCTGTGTCCTTGCACTGCAGTTCTGATGTTTCACGATCAGAGTTCCAATGTGAGCTGAGATTGTCCATGTCTGAGCCATCAGAGTTGTGTTTTGTTCAGTCTCTGCCCCTGTTATCAGAGCTGGGTGTTGGACCAGTCTGTGTCCTCACTAGTTGGGACTGTGCTCTCACACTTCAGTATGAATACGGCGCCAGTGTGTTCAGTCTGTATTAGATCCTCGTACAACCATCCATCATTTCCATCTCCACAGTTCTGCAGGTTATTTCCTCTGAAGGACCTCAAGATTACAAAATATAAAAACAGGTGTTGGCCAATTGGCCCATCGAGACTACCTGCCATTTTATCCTGAACTCATCCATCTTGCCACTTAGGCACATTCACCAGCCTTCTCTCCTTAACCCTTGGTGCCATGACTAATCAAATACCTGTCAATACACCCAATGACCTCATTTCTACAGCTGCTTGTGCCAAGTTCCACAAATTTATGATCTGTGGCTAACAAAAATTCTTTGCATCTGTGTTTTAAATTGATGCCCTTTTATCCTAAGTTATGCCCTCATGTCCAAGACTCGCCAACTGTGGGAAACTACTCTGTCCAGGCTTTTCAGCATTCAAAATGTCTTTGTAGTTCCACCTCAACCTTCTGTCCTCCAATGAGTACTGTCCAAGTACCAAAAAACATTCCTCATATTCTAACCCTTTCATTCCTGTTATATTTCTGGTAGGTCAACGGGATCTCATCTTGTTCAGCAACCTCATCTGTAGCACCTTGTCAAAAGGCCATTTGTGGTGAGAAATTTTCCCCTCCCCTCTGATCCTTTTCCCTCTGTTCCTGACCCAGCCACCAATGGGAGCTGACTGCCTCTATTTAAATCTCAGAACCAGTCAGGAACTTATCTGGGTCTATCAAACCTCCTCTCCAGCTCTTGTGCTTCGAGGAAGAAGTCCCAGCTTCTCTGGTCTGACCTTGTAGCTGAAATCCCTCATCTCCGGTGCCTTTCACAAGAATATTCTCTGCCCCTTTGTTTTGTTGAGTAAGTCGCAGGTTCGGTGGGTTCAGAGAGAGAAGAGTGGACACAAAGGTTTGCAAACAATTAACACAACAATTAATAAGAGCGACAATTGATAATGGAGTGTGGGTACATACTTGCATACTCCCTTATCAGGGAGTGTGGGGAGAAGTCATAACGGGAAACAGTTGGAGAATGTTAAACAGTAAACAATTATTAATTCACACAGGCGATGCAGTCATTTGCACACTATCAGCAAGGGTTGAACACACCCTCCCGAACCCCTGAATAAGAAGAGGTGGATCTGGTTCCCCTGTACCCACAAGGGTATAAGCTCACTGTTGGACCCCTGGTCAGTTGAGGGGTGAGTGGTGGATCTGGTACCTTTGTATCTGCAGGGGTATACACATATTCTTGGTCCTCTGATCAGTTGAGAGGTGGACCTGGTACCAATGCACCTGCAAGGATATAAGCACGTTCCTGGATCCCTGATCAGTTGAGAGCAGCGGGTCTACTGTCAGTATTGCTCTATAGCCCAGAGGACCCCAAAACTCAGCAGCAATATATATGCATCACGACAAAGGGTCACTTAAACAAAAGTTCCTTTTAAATATCTTTGAAAATGAAAATAGAATCAATCTTTAACTTATTTCTATTGACTTACTTAACCCCCCTTTTAATTATAACCGCATATGTGTATAAGTTCAGCAAAGTTCTTCGATTCACAGTCCAATCTCAGGCAATTCTTGAAATGTGCACAGATGTTTATATTTACAAAGTTCACTAGGCTTTGGTACTTAACAAGGGTTCTTGTTGGTTTTCAGAGTGAGTGTTTTTCTTGTTTCAGGTCACCACAGAGTTCCTTTCTGTTTCTCCTATTCCAGGGGAAACATCGGACATCCAGTCCTCGCCTTTGACCAGGCCATCCTCCAAAGCTTGCCAGTTTGTCCTCTCTTGGCACTTTCAGGTGGCTAATTTCCCCAGTTGTAAAGCCGCATATTTTGGCAAAATGTGGCTGTGGGAAGGCCACGTAAATGTGCAGGAGGCGCCTGCCAGGCGAGTTTAGTAACCCTCCTCCAAGAGGGATAATCCCCACAGCAGAGTGGCCTCCCCAGTCACCTGGCCAGCGACTGACATCTCCTCTCCCAGTCACCACACTGGTCCCGCTCTCTCCCCACTCACGGGGCTGGGGCGGCCGGCGGGGGCGGCCGGCGGGGGCGGCCGGCGGGGGCGGCCGGCGGGGGCGGCCGGCGGGGGCGGCCGGCGGGGGCGGCCGGCGGGGGCGGCCGGCGGGGGCGGCCGGCGGGGGCGGCCGGCGGGGGCGGCCGGCGGGGGCGGCCGGCGGGGGCGGCCGGCGGGGGCGGCCGGCGGGGGCGGCCGGCGGGGGCGGCCGGCGGGGGCGGCCGGCGGGGGCGGCCGGCGGGGGCGGCCGGCGGGGGCGGCCGGCGGGGGCGGCCGGCGGGGGCGGCCGGCGGGGGCGGAGGGGTCTGGCTAAAACAATGCTCGAGCTCGAGCTCCTCCTCCTTCCCCACTGGCCGCTCCAGCTTCCTCTTCCCCCGCCGGCCGCTGCAGTCTTGCACTTTGTCTGTCCCAGCTGACAACCAGCCGTCCTGATTTGACAGCCCAAAGGACAGGAGCTGGAATGTGCTCAGATGTACAACACAGTGCAGTTGTTGTTTTAGGAGGCCAGCGCTGCGCTTTCAACGCTGCCACCTGAACTGCAATTTAAAGGGCCGCTTCTGCTTCTTCAGGCGCATTCTTAGCGTAGAATGCACCTGAAAAAACTTTTTAAAGGCAAAGCCTCTTTTTTTCTGCTCTCTGCCTGCAAAGATCACATGACCTTCGAGACAGTAAGTTCTGTTTTCCAGACTAGTTGCTACTGCCTGTTGGACTGTTTGAAAAGGCAACAAATCTATCATGAGTCTCCCAGCACTCTTGCAAAAGCTCCTGCAAAAATTCTGTTTCAAAGTGTTTGTATGAGACCTGCTTGAACAAACCTTTCCCAATTTATCTCCCAAACCCCTCTACATACTCTGTCACAATAGCAATTTACATGGAACACGCACACACCACAAACACCCACACACATCACATCCTGCTACATAGAGAGACCCCACATCAACACTACTAATACACTAACACAAAAGCACACAAAATGACACACTAGTATACCTGTATGTGCACACAAGAATTAAAATGCTATTAAGAGGAAAATCAAAATTTAATAAATGTAAAAGAAAATAAATATATATAAAAAATTTGTTTGTTCATTTATGCATACATATAGTTGGGGCAAGGTTCTGGAACATTCCGAGGGACAGGATTCATCTATGTTCGGAGGCAGATGTTAATAAGGGAGGGAGATTTTGGAAGAATTTATGTGTTGGTGAGGAGAGTACAGTTGAAGTTGTCCACAGGGACTTCAATGATGCCTGTATAAAGTCCCATGTGGAACGCTGGTGGAGGTGAAAGTCCATGGGATCCATGGCAAGTGGGAAAATAGGAGCCAATGTTGTCCTGTAACAGGAGACAGAGGGTGATGCTGTTGGGTGGGGTTTGTGACTGCAGATCCCTCCTGAGCAATGACCACAGGGCAGTGCTGTTTGTCCCATGATGATTTGGATGTGAAGGTAGGAGGTGTGATCATTGAGTTTCCAGCCGACTCCAATATCGATGGAGGTGTGGGCAGGGAGGTGCTGAGGCTCAGGAGGCAGAGTGATGTTGATCAGCTGGTGCTCTGGGGACAGCAATGGCTGATGGAATTTAATCCTGGTGAGTGCGAGGGGGTGAATTTTGACAGGTACACTGAGGGTGGGATGTCGACTGTGAAGGGTCAGGCCTGGGGGAAGATGCAGGAACAGATGAATGTTGACGTACAAATTAATGGATCCAAACAAGTTGCACCAAAGGTGGTGAAGAGGCCACATGGTTGGGCATAGAATATAAGAGCAAGGTGGTCATGGTACAGGCCCATTGACACACCCCTGCCCTGTCCCTCCACCCAAGTTAAACCTGTGCCCTCCAAGTCTAAATTCCCCTTCCTGGGAAAGAAGACTGTGACCTAATTTCCCCCATGATTTCAGAAACCTCTTTAAGGTTACCCCTCAGCCTCATTAGCTACCTGCAAACACAGTCCCAACCTGTCCAATCTCTCCTCACAACTCAAGCCTCTATTTCTGGCAACATCCTTATGAATCTTTTCTGCACACACACTGATTGAATGATAACCTTCTCTAAAGTCTGATTACTGGAACTGCACACAGGACCACAGTGCAGTCTTATCAACGTCTTGGACGCTGCTCCTTTGAGAGAGTGCAAAGAAGACTCCACAGGATGTTGCCTGGATTAGACAATATGTTTAATGAGGACTAGGTCTTTTTTTCTTTGGATCCAAGAAAGAGGAGAAGAGATTTCAAAGAGGTCTTCAAGATTATGAAAAGCACAGATGGATAGATTGGACAGCCAGCATGTTCTCCCCAGGATAACAAAAGTACTGTAAACTGAGGGGAGGACATTTGTAAGCTTTTTACAGAGTGGTGGGTGCCTGGAATGCATTACTAGCAGTGGTGGAAGAGGTTGGTTCAATTGGGATATTTTTAAAAACTTTTAGATGGACACATGGATGCAAAAAAGGGCTAAGGGTATGAAGTTGAGAAAGTTTGGATTGTTGAGTAGGGTCATATCAGTTAGCACAACATTGTGGGCTGAAGGACTTGTACAGTGCTAGAATGTTCTATGTTCAATGTCCCACATCCCAACACTGTCCTTTCAAGGTCAGTCTGCCATTTACCTTCACCACCTTGTCCACCTACATTCCGGGAATTTCATGGAATAATATACCTTGTTCCCCTTGGTGTCTTTTTTTTAAAGTTCATTTAAAATTTTACAAAATACAAATAAAAAAAAACCCTTTAGGTCTACCCTCCACCCCAATATCCTACCCCCTATTATCCCTCCCCCCCCCCCCCCCCCCCAGAGCTTAACATACACAAAAGAAGGTATTTATAAACAAAGAGTATTAGGTTGCAATGAATTAAACAAAAAAAAAACTTAACATCTAAATTCATACATTTCAAGTATGGAGTCCACATTTTAAAAAAATCTTTTCGCAAATTATATGTAATTTTTTCTAAGCGAAAACATGATTGAAATTCATTATGCCATCTCTATATACTCCCCCTTGGTCTCTCTGATCGAAAACGCTCCATCAGGTCCCGCCATTCACAGAACAAGTCTCCAAACTACGACACTTCAGTTTATCCGTGTTAAATTCCACAAGCCATTCCTTGGCCACATTCCCAGTTGATCTAGATCCTGTTGCAATCTTCGATAACCTTCGCGTCCAATAAGCCACCAATGCTGTTATTATCCACAGACTTACTGACCATGCCACAAACATTCTCATCTAAATTGTTAATGCAGATAACAAACAGCAGGGACTCAGCCCTGATCCTTATACCACACCGCGATGGAATAAGCCAAGATTTGATGTGGTGAGGACTGGCCTGTGGTCAAAGCATATCAGGGTCACTCATTCCCCAACACAGAGGAAATCTGCTGTCTGTCCTCAGCCTGGGCTCAGTCAGTCCTGGCCCACAACAGTGTGGCTGACGTCGTCAGCGTTTGAAACAGGTGAGAAAGTGGCTCCAGGTATACGGGTGATTGAGGAACAATGCTAGTCTGTCAATGATGCCCACAATCTATGAAAAAAAACCTAAAAATTTGTTACAATTCAGCCCACTGTGGTCAATGCCAATATTCATACTAACCCACAGCCTTGTAGGTTCGGGCTCCGAAAATGGCCATCCACCCAAGTGAACAGTGCCTCTTCCTGGGTGTAAATATCTGGATTAGAACTCCCTATGACTTCCTCTTTTACAAGAAGAGAACCAACGATTCTCACCAGCAGTTCCTTCCCACTCCGCCCGCCAGTGTTATTGGGCAGTGGGGGCGCTCTGTGATTGGTTCCTTTAACATATCCATTCAAAATGTTAGTGAAAAATGTACACGTTCATTCGTCCAAATTGACCAATGATAACCCTTTGCCGTTGCCATCCCTTTATTAGCATAGGGTGTTGGCTCTGCCTATTTAAGCTGCACTCGGGGAGGATTCTACTTATTTCTGGGACTGAAATAGAAAGAAGAAAATGCCAGACCCGAAAATAGCGCCCAAGAAGGGCGCCAAGAAAGCGGTGTCTAAAGCAACTGCCAAAGGAGGCAAGAAGCGCAAGAGGTCGAGGAAGGAGAGTTACTCCATCTACATTTACAAGGTGTTGAAGCAGGTTCACCCGGACACCGGCGTCTCGTCCAAAGCCATGAGCATCATGAACTCGTTCGTGAACGACATTTTTGAGCGGATCGCGGGCGAGGCTTCCCGCCTGGCCCATTACAACAAGAGGTCGACCATCAGCTCCCGGGAGATCCAGACGGCCGTGCGCCTGCTGCTGCCCGGGGAGTTGGCCAAGCACGCCGTGTCGGAAGGGACAAAGGCGGTGACCAAGTACACCAGCTCCAAGTAAAGCTCCGCAAAGTGCGGGTAAACAAACCGGAAACATAACGGCTCTTTTCAGAGCCACTCACAATCTCGCTGAAAGAGTTGTCCCAATATTTAAGACTTGGAATTGGAACAAACTCGGCCCTGGATGTTTTGTGTTTCGGGATACAGCTAATTCCGGGCGTGTTGACAATGGGGGTGTTTCTCGTGAGCGGAGAAATGCGAGGTGATTCGAGGTGGTCCGTCGTCCACCTTTTGAGGTGGTCGATGCGGGGTGATGCGAGGGACGACCTCACAGTGGAAAGCGCGGGTGACTCACCGGAAGTCGCGATTTTTCACCCGCGGTTTTCAATTGCTCATCAAACTTCCTGGTCACCTCGCATCACCGCGTATTCAATCGTTCGGTAGAAACAGTTCAGGCAGTCCAAAAATGCGCCGTGATGCGAGCGACAAAAAATCACGGTGATTCGAGGTGTCCATGGTATAAACACAGCAAATGTGGTCCCACTGTCCGGTCTTATCCTGGATTTCTTCTTGTTGCACCGACACAGGAACCTAACCCTCTCCTTCCCATCAGTTTGTCTCTATTTTTAAATATTTCAAGCAAAAACGTTTACATCGAGAGGGTATTAATGTGAACTCGTTGTTTGTTGTTGATGTGTTTAATGGTTTTGCTGAACACGACATATTAACTGCACTCCCCTGTGTTGTAACTGTGCTGAATCCCATTTCAACCCGAGAACACAATAGGATCTCGGTCCGTTCACAGGGCTTATGGATAATAGTTGCATATGGTGCTGGAAGCCCCCAAACCCTATTAAGGCATGAGTGTGTGGGCGGGATTCCCGTGTCTACTCCATTGAAGTACAGTGAATACGCAGGGACCCGCGGCCCTACACACTTTTAACAATTGATTGGGGTGGGGTTAACCTCTAATATTTCGCCTTGGTCAATACCAGTGTGGAGCACTCGGTGATTCCTGGTAACCCCAACCTCTGGACTGGAGTGACATTTCGAATAGAGGGGATGGGAGGAGCGATCACCCTGGCGAAGGAAATAAAAATCTGTGTCACAGTGGGTGATGGCCCTTCCCCTGTATGGCTACATGTCCTGGTGGCTGCCACTGAGGAGTGTATCCTGGGTATCAATATGTTGGCCAAGGGGGATTTGCATTTGGAATTTGGACTATTACAAAAAGACTAGTGGTGGGCCGGGCTAAGTGGGATCCTGTGATGGTGCCTTCCCCCCCCAAAAAAAAAAACAAGTATGGATTCTACAATATCGTCTCACTGGAGGGCAAGAACAGATTACTGCCACCATCAATGCTTTGCAAGAAGAAGGGGTAGTGAGGCCAGCAACGTTGCCCTTTAATAGCCCTGTTTGGCCGGTCCAGAAGCTGGATGGCTCCTGGAGAATGACAGTTGATTATCATTTTTTGAACAAACATGCCCCACCACTTGCTTCGGCAGTTCTGGACATTGTTACCCTCATTGAAAACATTGCTACTGGGAACTCGGGAACATGGTATGCTGTCATTGATCTCATTAATGCCTTCTTCAGTATTCTTATAGCTGAGGTCTCACAGGATTACCCCTTTACCTGGAAGGGGCCCCATTATACCTTCATCCACCTTCCTCAGGGCTATGTATACTCTCCCACTATTTGCCACAGCCAAATTGCCCGTGATTTGGAGTCGGTGCCAGTATCGCCTTCTCTCTCGATTCACTATTATATTGATGATGTGATGATCCAAGGGGCCATGGAAGAGATGGTACAGGAAAGTATGGAGAGTGTCCAAGATACCCTGATGCAAAGAGGGTGGGCCATTAACCCCGCCAAGGTACAGGGCCCATTCCAGACAGTTATCTTCCTTGAAATTCAGTGGCATGCTGGAGAACAGGTGGTTCCCGATAAAGTTTGCTATAAAATCGCTGACTTGGCCACTCATACTAACAAAAAAGAGACCCAGCATTTCCTGGGGTTATTGGGATACTGGCGATGTCATATTCCACACTTGGCATTGCTTTTACATCCTCTATATAAGGTTACCCAAAAGAAAACAGACTTTATGGAGTAACGATCAGGAAAGGCCGTTACAGTCTGCCAAGCAGGCTATTCTTCAGGCCCTACCCATTTCTCCCCACATCCCAATTACCCCCTACGAACTACAGGTCTCAGTTACTGATCATGTGGCCTCCTGGAGCCTCTGGCACAAACAAGAGAGCCGCAGAGTCCCGCTGGGATTTTGGTCACGAACCATGCCCGAGGCTGCCACTCGTTATTCTGCTTTTGAACAACAGTTACTGGCTTGTTACTGGGCTCTGCTGGAGACTGAAAGAATGACAGGCGATGCAGAAGTTCAGTTGCAACCTGCACTTCCAATAATGAACTGGGTCCTGGCTAATGACGCTGATCTAAAGATTGGGCGGGCTCAGTAGTCTTCTATTGTTAAATGGAAGTGGTATATTCATAGTCACGCGGCCAGAGGGCCTGAAGGGTGGGCCGCATACTCGAACAGGTGGCTGATCATCCGTCTCGTCATGAGGACGTTGAACCAGCCTTGCCCCCTCCCCTACCCCCTTCACCAGTTCACTGGGGTAAACCATATGATTTGCTCACTCCAATAGAACAAGAGGATGCCTGGTTTACTGATGGTAGCAGCTGGTGGGTGCAAAGAAAACAGAAGTGGAAGGCGGTGGCTTACCATCCCAGGACGGGAACTCACTTATCTGAGGAGGGGGATGGTGGCTCCAGCCTGTATGCTGAGTTGAAGGCGGTCACTTTACCACTAGACCCCCAAGATCACCCTCTTCGCCTGTTTTCTGATTCCTGGGCTGTGGCTAATGGACTAGTGGTATGGATGCCTGATGGCAAAAGAACAACTGGCTGATACATGACCACCAAGTATGGGGCAAACAGTTGTGACAGCTGTTGTGGGATGATTCCCACCATTGTGAGATAACTGTATATCATGTTGACGTCCATACCAATGTGACAACGATCATGGCACAACATAATGCAGTAGCAGATCAGCTTGCCACTATCAGCCGCGCTGATACTGTCCCCCTGGCTCGATGGGCACATGAACAGAGTGGCCATTTGGGGGAGAAGGGATCAGCTACGTGGGCCCATACACATGCCTTACCCGTCCATCAGGATAATGTCCGCATGTTTGTGCGTACATGCCCAGCATGTCAGCTTGTGAAGTCCTGCACTGTTCCTCCTGGTCCACATGGGTGAATAAGAAGGGGAGCTCGCTCGGCTACGGTCTGGCAAATTGATTACGTAGGCCCCATGCCAGACTGCATGGGTAAACGTTATTGACACCTTTTCAGGCCTGATTTTTGCTTTTCCCACTAAGACAGCTGTCCAAGCTAGCGCTATCCAAGGACTAAACCATTTAATTTCTTGTTATGATGTACCAGAGGAGATTCAGTCTGATAATGGCTCACACTTCTCCGGGAATGCAATCTGTGATTGGGCAACTGAAAATAGTATCTTATGGTTCCACCATATTCCTTATTACCCGCAGGCTGCCAGGTTAGTTGAATGAATGAATGGCTTACTGAAGGAACAAATTTGTTTGTTAACACCTGAAGGGGTGGTGCCATGTGCTGCAGCAGGCAGTCAACAATTTGAATCATCGCCCTTTAAAGGGAGGTACACCTTTCCACCGACTTCTTCACACTTCTGAACTACAGCCTATTCCAGAGGAAAAACAGTCATTGTCCTCCATTCCCAAGCTGTAGAATGCCGGACAAATGGCCCTTCTGTAAAAGGGGAAATAGTTACACCTGCCCAGGGTAATACTTGGTGGCTATCTATTGAGGGACAGGATGATTTAGTTTGTTTAAATACTGAAAGTTTATGGCATCGTGAGTGACATATGTCAGGCTTCTCTGTTCCAGGTCCTCTGTCTTGATCTGATCTGGCTTAACAGCTGCTTTAATGCCAGAAATTGGATTTGTAATGTCGAGGATGTTCCGAGGGTGTTGCCCGTGTGGGACACGGCCCGATGCTTTACACCAGGGAAGTCCTCGGTGACCCACCTCAAGTGCAGCTTATATAAATATGTTATTGTCGGTGTCGGTTCTTATATTTTGTTTGTGGATGGACCAACTGATTAAGTCGGCCCCTACTTCTGTGATGATCATTTTTGTACCCGCTTTATATCTTGTGATAACTCTGCACCGCCTGTCACTAAGTGGTGGGAGGATTCCGGTTCTGTGGAGGGTTGGTTGCCTACTTCACCATCAAACATACCTTCAGATTTGTCCAACAATTCCTTTCTCCATGTTTCCTATGCATACGCTCACCGATTGAATGTTTCTGATTGTTGGATTTGTACCATAGGCCCTTTGCATACCAGTACAGGCATTCCCACGATCCCCATTCCTTTCATCCGAAAGGAGGTTGCTGCCTGGAAATATTTTGATCCCTCCAAAGGCAGGGTTCATGTTGATGTTAATAAGCCTGTGCCTGAGGAGGCCAAGTTCTTTAGTCTACGTGACATTTTGGGTATTTTTTGAAGATGACATATTCCTACACCCCCCCCCCCACCTTATAATATGACACCCCCCTATTTTATTGTTTCTCAACATGTGAAGGGCTCTCTCTGCTTTTGTAAGTTCCCTGACAGGCATGCCGATGCACTGGGATACAGTGATTGTTTGGCATATTCCCCTTTTATTTCCAAGCACCCTATGAATCTGACCTATTGGGTTTGTGGGTCTCGTGCCTTTGCGTGGCTACCCCTTACCTGGGGTGGTTGCTGCAATTTGGCATACACTGTCCCCTACCTGCATCATATTTCTTGTTTACAGTATCATCCCTCGCTTATGCGTATGTCCCCTGTCCTTCGGCATAGATGTGACCTCTCAGGTGCCGAGGTTTTCTTTGGCGCCTTGATCCCAGGTTATGGCGTTATTCACATTTCCCAAGAGGTTCACAAATTATATAATCTAATAAGCTCTATTGCCAATGAGACATCCTTGGCCCTTTTGTCTGTGAGTCAGGGCCTTAATGAACTTAATCACGAACTCTCTGCTACCAGGACAGTGGCTTTACAGAATCGCATGATCCTGGATTTTCTTTTAGCAAAACAGGGTGGCATGTGTGCCGTTATCAGTTCTGAATGTTGCTCGTATGTTCTCGATGTATCCACTAATATATTTGATATTGTTCAGCATGTTTCAAAATCTGTTCGTGAGCTGCACCGTCTGGGTATTATGGCCCATAAGGATAGTTTGAGCGTTAATTGGAATCCTTTTTCATGGTTAACTGTACATTTGGGGGATTGGACCACATTATTCTCTGTTGGTTGGTCATATTATTGCTTATTTTTGTGATTATTGTAGTTTTGTTTTCTCTTTTTCTCTCCTTCTGTACTAAAATGCTTGTTAGGTCTCGTAAGGAACAGACTGCGACCAAGGGAAGGAATGTAATGGAGGATTTAGACCATTTTATGCAAGAATGTATACATGTGAATCAGAAGACATAATCTAAATTCCACCATGGGGCCCAGAGATGCATATGAATCAGTAGACATAATCCAATTTACACCATGAGGCACAGATCCAGTTGTCTTTTGTTGGTCGCAGACTATCAGGAGACCTTGAAGATGAGTAATCAATTTTTGGGTAATATAAGCCATGGTCCCACTGCTGAAGTTTTACTCTCTGAGGGGTGGAAGCGTCTCTCAGCAAGAAGAACTTCTAGAGTCCAACCAACGTCCTGGTTGGGGGAGGTAGAGAAGCTGCTACCGGCGCCCCAACAACCTACTACAAGTGTGCAGTCATTGCCTCGCTTCGGCAGTTGGGACCAGTCCAGGCGTTGATAAGTATAATTGGGAAAGATTTTCATATTGTAGTTTGAAATCAGCTTAAGATTTTGTAATAAAGATTTGTATAAACTGAAGTGCTCTCATTGTGTGTCTCTGTTTTCTTTCGGTAGCTCAAACACTGACCAATTTAAAATGAACAAAGTGAGAGGTATAAGTTTACCCAGGACAAGGTGAAATACAAGAAGGGCAGAAAAGTTTTAAATCCAGACGGCCAGGAGTGCCAAATCCATGGAGCACAAATCTCCCGCTCTCGCACAGCCGGTATTCATCCTGCCACAGACACTGTGAGTGGCTCTGAAAAGAGCATTTAAATCTCGGGGCTGCGTTTCTCCCATTTACTTGCTCTTAGGGTTACTATCTCCGCTGGATTTCTTGGGCAACAGCTCGGCCTGGATATTCAACAGCACCCTGCCCTGGACAATGGTCACCTTTCCGTTGTGGACTGCCAGCTGTCTGGGGATGATGCAGGTCTTGTTGTTGTCCAGGGTCGCGTTGCCGGCCAGCTCGAGGAATTCAGCCGTTTGATACTCGAGCACAGCAACCAGATAGACCAGGGCTCCAGCACCCACCCGCTCAGCATAGTTGCCCTTTCTCAGGAGCATGTGAACAAGGCCCACCAGGAACCGCAGTCCAGCCCGGGATGAGCGAGATTTAGCCTAGATTCAAGCTTTATCTCCTTTTCCTCATCCAGATATTTGCACAAACTTTCCATAAAGAATGAGGAAATCCTACTGAGCTGGCCCCTCTTGTAGTTTATGTTGGAATGCGGAAGGGTGTTTCTGATTGGTGGAGCAGCACCTCATCTCATTGGTGGAATAAAAGGCCCAATCAGACAGATGGCTCATTTGCCAATGATCAAAGAACAAATCAACCTTGGGAAAAGCCCGCTGAAGGAAGGAAAATGTCTGGAAAGTAGCTAAAAACTACAAATCCATTACAAATCTGTGTGAACTGGAATTTCCCGCTTCGCCAGGAGCTCGCTCCCGACACACTCACAACACCCATCGAGAGGGAGTGAAACATGAAAATCTGAACATGCTGTGATTTTAGTAAAAACTCACTGAAATGCTGCAGGAACTCAGCCGGTCTCTTTGCCGGCTGCAGGAGACAAAGATATATTGTCAATGTCTCGGGACTGAGCCGTTCTACTTTGTAGTAGGAAACAGGCCTGAGGAAAATTCCAGCCGGGTACCTCCAGCAATTTCAGTGTCTTCACCAGTCACAGCATCTGCAGACATTTGTGCCTCACTTATCCTGACCAAAATTTTCCCCTCTTAGGACACTGAAATGTCCGGCTGAGTTCCTCCAGCATTTTGGTGTGTTTTTACCCATCGAGTGTGATTCATTCTAGGTGGAGAGATGCTGTCAATCGAATTATCCCATGTTTTGGAACCTCTCGCCAATTGGAAAAAATGCCGACTCACAGAATATAGTTGTGGTCGGTCTAAGTGGGAACAGAATGAGATTGTGGACGGGACCCTGTTTTACAACCTGGTGTCGAAGTCACAACAGTAATGTGAGCATTTACTGTTGTATGGGATATAAAATGGTACTCAGGGAACTAAGAAACAGACAGCCGTCACTGCAGGGATCTCACTCCACAATTGAAACGTCAGCACAGCAATGAACAGATAATTGGTGATATTAATGAGCTCAGAATGAACAGGTGTTTTTGAAACAAGCTGTTGACAGCAGCCATGGGGGAATACAAAGGTTGGAATACTTGATGTTTCGAGTCAGGAACCTGGAGATGGAAAATTTAGAGGGTGAAGTAATCAAGAACTCCCTTCCAGTGGGGAGGTAACCTCTACTGTTAAGCAGGAGGGCAGGTGAGTTCCCAGGTCCCTTCCCTCTCAGAGGAAGCAAACAACCTGAATGGTCTGCCTGACCAGCAGATGATTGTCAGCATGGAGACATGGACTGCTAAGGAATAGGCATTTATCATGGGCTTATACAAGGGTGCCTACGAACACCACCTCCTTTGTAGTCCAAAGGTAGCTGGTTCCTTGGTGGGGTATTTAGCTACTGCCACACACCCTCACAGGACTAGTCAGTACCCCCCACCCCCCACCCACCAGATGGAATAGGGGTGCACAGAGGCAAGAGGTCAATGCGGTGCCAGAGTTTCCCATGTGCTATCAACTGTAACCAAGCCAACACCAAAAGTGGCTCCAGATTAATCTCTCTCCCCTTTTTTGTTTTCCCCCACCATCTATCTTCCTTTTCCCCAACCACAGAGGCTCAGATCTGCTTCTGCCCTCCTTCAGTGACTGAGCACTGGGGTAGGGAGGAACCCCATGAATCTATTTCCAGCTTTTTCCCCTACAGCTCTGCAGAAACCTGCCCCCTCCCCACCTCCAGCCTGAAGATGAAACCACTGCTGAAAACACCCCAGGCCCAGATGATTGTGTTGATGACTGACCCATTGTGCAACTTGGGGACCATGAAGACGTATCCTTTGCCTGCTGTTGTTTCCAGCTGTAAGGGATACTGGAATGTGAGGAGTCAAGTAAGTGCTAATTAAGAATGAAGTGTGATGGGTTAAATCGGGGTGAAGGGATATTGGAAGGTGAGGAAGGTTTAAACAAGTATAACAAAATAGGGGTCTTCAAAACAGGATAGCAAATAGATAGATTTAGCAAGTCTTGGGGTTTGATTAATGAGTAAAGAACAAAGACATGATATTTCCTGGTAAACAAGTTTGCAGGAAGACACAAACTGATAAGAAGTTAGAATACACATAGACAGAATTACCTAATGCTAAACCAATCCAGGAGGCAGAAGAATGTTAAGGGGTAAGGTCCCTCTGTACTGAAATGAAATGTATAAAAAGTTGGGTAAGCCCCAGTATCAGTGTGTATTCCCAGGGTAAGGGGAAGCACCCAACTTTGCATTGTTGTAATAGTATAATAACTGTTCTTTGTTCTCAATTTTTGTCTCGAGTGAAATCTGTGAAGGCACCTCTGCTTCTCACCACTGGGGGCTCGTCCGGGATCGCACTCCCTCCACTGACAGAGTGCCTGACAACGGGGGTAGGTGCACCCCGGCTGATTCAGCTGGACTCCTGGACGATAGGTAGCTGGTCAGTGGACGAAGCGAGTGATATCCGAGAAGAGGCATTGAGAACAAATGACGGGAGGACGTTAAGGAAGTGCGCTAGGAATAGCTACTGGATTCCGGTAAGAGGAATTTTATTTTCCTGCCAATATGGGAAGAGGAAGTAGCAAGTGAAAAAGTCTTGAAGAAGGAAAAGGGAATAAGATACCAAAACATAGTCCATTAGGATTAATGTTATCCAATTGGGGTGCGGGGGAAACCCGTGAGAAGGATAAGCAGACCATGGTCAGGAATTGTTGTCAGGAATGGCTTAAGAATCCGATAAGGGGGAGTGCAATATATTAGCCAAAGTTCGGATCCCACGAGGACTGGATGTGTCAGGCACTGAACATCTGGCTCTACCAAAATCAAGGAGATAATACCGAGAGTAGAGAATATGCAGCCTGTTGGCTTAGTGGATCGTCTGAACAGATGATTTTGAGCGAGAAGGAATTTAGAAATAAGAAGGATAAGGAACCTTCTGCACCCGAAATAAAGGGATGGGATGTGTTACATTCCCTTCCTCCACCTTATGTTTCCCCTGTGCCGGCTCCCATTCCTTCCCCCTCCCCTACGCTTTACCCTTCTTTACCTTCCCCTCCTCCCCACAGAGTACAAGATTACCGCCTCAATTGATACGAGAGGGAGGAGACTTTGATTGTGAGGGTCATTCAGAAGAACAGTGTGAGGCCCTTCGGGAGGAAGGGGCAGGACTCTTTGATTTGTCTCCCAGAGGGCAGGAACATAACCATCATAGAGGAGGAGATAAGCCAGAAACTAACTGGATGAGACCTTTGCGAGAGGTTCCCTTGCGAGGGGATGCAGGTGGTCTCGGATTTGTGAATGTGCCTTTGACTAGTACTGAGGTGCGCAATTTTAAGAAGGAAATGACCTCTTTGATAGAAGACCCTCAGGGATGCGCAGAACAATTAGATCAATTTTTGGGGCCTGGGATGAATTAATGTCTATCTTTAAGGCTTTATTTACTTATTTACGAGCGTGGAATGATCCGCCAGGCAGGGATCAGAGTCTGGGATAGGGAACACCAAGGGGATTTTAGTGGAGAACCTAAATTTCCACTAGTAAACCCAAATTGGGATAAAAGTACTAATGATGGTCGCACGCGAATGGATGAGTTCAGGGTTAATCTAATAAGAGGAATAAAGGAGTCTGTTCCAAAAGGACAGAACTTTAAGAAGGCATTTGAGGTTCCCCAAGGTCCCGAGGAGACCCCCTCTGCATTTCTGACTAGATTACGTGCGGCCATACAGCAATATGGGGGGTTGGATATAGAATCCCCAGCAGGTGAACAGTTGGTATTGACGGGTTTTGTCACAAATTCAGCCCCAGATATCAGGAAGAAATTACAAAAGACAGAGAATTGCATGAACAGGGAATATCACAGCTTTTGCAGATCGCACAAAGGGCATACGTCCAGAGGTCTGAAGAAAAACAGAAAGGGAAGGCTAAGATTTTGATGCAGGCAGTAAAGGAAGTTGTGGATGGAAAGCAAGGAAGTATTAGGAGCCGTGTGTCAGCTCCTGGATGTTGGGAGGAGCGCCGGGAGTGGGGAAGTAGAGACCAGGGCAGAGGTAGGGGTAGAGGAGAATTCCAGGAATGGCGACCGTTCCCGGGACCCCGTGGAGACCCTGGCAGAAATTGGGAGACAGGAGCATTAGTTTGCTATTATTGTAAAAAGGAGGGACACTTTAAGAGGGAATGCCTGATGCGGGCCAGGGAGACGCGATCTTACGCATTGATGGAGGCAGATTATGAATAGGGGGGGTCACGGTTCTCAGTCAATACACACCGTGGGGCTGCACGGAGAACCGTTGGTAAATTTATGCGTAGGACCCCACGGTGACAAAATGACTTTCCTAGTAGACCTCTCTGATAGAAGACCCTCAGGGATGCGCAGAACAATTAGATCAATGGTCTAGTATTGTATGACGGCCCGAGGGTGTTACTACAGAAGGGACGGTGTTGATTTCGGGAGTGGGGGGGGAAGAGATTTTGCAGTCCCTAAATTAAAGAATGTAAAGATACAAATGGGAGGAAAAATTGTAACAGAGGATATTTTATTAGTTCCCCAAGCTGGGGTTTGCTTGTTGGGACGTGATTTACAGGACCAATTGGCTATCAGTACCAGACCACAGGGATCAGGTATCGGGGTTCAATTTTATGTACTGACGGAGGAGGATCGGGGACTAATACATTCTATGGTATGGGCGAAAAGAGGCAATAGAGGAGGGTTAGATGTTCCTCCCCTGCAAGTTACTCTAAAGGACCTTGACCAGGTAGTTCGACGAAAACAGTATCCAATTCCTATGGCTGGCCGAAAGGGGCTGCAGCCAGTAATTGACCAATTGGTGAAAGATGGTATACTCAAACCCTATATGTCACCTTTTAATACTCCAATTTTACCTGTCCAAAAACCAGACTGTACATATCGATTAGTACAGGATTTGAGAGAGTTAAACAAAATTATTCTTACCCGTTATCCGGTTGTACATAACCCTTATACGTTGATGGGTAAGATTGATCCCCATAGTAAGTGGTTCAGTTTAATTGATCTCAAAGGTGCCTTCTGGACCTGGCCTTTGGCAATAGATAGTAGGGACATGATTGTATTTGAGTGGGAAAATCCTTTTACAGGACGGAAAAACCAATACCGGTGGACGGTCCTTCCCCAGGGTTTTACTGAATCACCAAATTTGTTTGGCCAAGTTTTGGAACAAGTACTAGATGAGGCCTCTCAGAGAGAGGATTGTCAATTACTACAATATGTTGATGATTTATTAATCATGGGGGAAATGTACGATTCGGTTAAACAATACACTGTTGATTTATTGAATTTTCTAGGGAATAAGGGTCTTAGAGTGAGTGAATCGAAGTTGCAATTTGTTCAATCGGAGGTTAAATACTTAGGTCATTTGGTTAGTCAAGGAATTAGGAAAATAAGTCCAGAGAGAATACACGGTATTTTGCAGGTCCCGCTTCCAAAGAATGCTCAAGAATTTAGGAAATTCCTTGGTTTGGTGGGATACTGTAGAATTTGGATTGAGAATTACTCTAGCCTGGTCAAATTTATTTATGATAAACTTTCGACTCTAGGGGGCAAAACTTTTGTCTGGACGGAGGAGGAGATTAAAGATTTTACCTTGGTGAAACAGCGTCTTGCTAGTGCCCCAGTTTTGGCCTTACCTGACCTATATACCAATGCGAAAGACTGTGTGGCCATGCGAGTATTAACACAAGAGCGGGCAGGCTTTAGACAACCAGTTGCCTTTCTATCAAAGATTTTAGATCCTGTTTGTCGTGGTTGGCTAGAATGTGTGCAAGCAATTTCAGCCACTCCTATTTTAGTAGAGGAAGGACGAAAAATTACGTTTGGTGCCCCGATGATAGTTCACACCCCTCACACAGTCCGCACCATTCTCTTACAACGTGCCGGAAGGTGGCTTACTGATTCCAGAATTTTGAAGTATGAAGCAATCCTTATGGATAGGGATGATTTGACACTGGTTACAAATAAAGATCAGAATCCAGCTGCCTTCTTGATTTCTCCAGATTCTGTTACTGTCCCCAATTATTTTGAGCATGTATGTTTAGAAGTGATAGATTTACAGACTAAAATTAGAGATGATTTAAGCGATGAATCTTTACGAGAGGGTGGAAGATGGTTTATTGATGGATCTTCCCGCTGCATTGATGGCATTCATTATAGCGGGTATAGTGTAGTGGACGGGAATGAAGGAGTTGTGATTGAGGCCGGTCGTCTCCCCGGTACTTGGTCGGCCCAATCCTGTGAATTGTATGCCCTCTGTGAGCTCTTCAGGGTCTAGAGGGAAAGGTGGGCACAATCTATACCGACTCCAAGTATGCTTTTGGTGTAGTACACACCTTCGGAAAGATTTGGAAAGAGCGGGGAATGATAACCGGGAAAGAACAAAAGTTGATCCATGAGAACTTGATTGTTCAATCTTTAGATGCTCTTATGTTACCTGAGGAGATAGCTGTAGTTCATGTATGAGGCCATCAAATTATTGACAGTCCTGAAGCCCAGGGTAACAGATGGACAGATGAAGCTGCCCAACAGGCTGCACTATCAAAAATAATAG
Organism: Narcine bancroftii; assembly: GCF_036971445.1. NCBI lineage: Eukaryota > Metazoa > Chordata > Chondrichthyes > Torpediniformes > Narcinidae > Narcine > Narcine bancroftii. Next base: position 79,656,949 of record NC_091476.1, on the reverse strand, counting down.
AGATGCAGCTGTTACTCCCCACCCCACATGAGATTCAAAAGACTCCCATCTTTTCACAGGAAGAGGAGGTTTATATGAAAAACCAGGGCATGCGTCAAACTGCAGATGGGTTATGGTGGACGGCAGAGGGACGCCAAGTCCTGAATAAGGCCTTGGCTCGTCAAATTATTGATCAGCTCCACCAGCAGACACACTGGGGAACGCAGGCACTTGTTGATGCCTTTGTACAGTCCTTTAGTTGTTCTGGAATATACACCATAGTCAAACAAAGTACACGGGATGTCCAATTTGTCAGCGAGTGAATAAGAAAGTAATGCGCCATGTAATGCCTGGGGGTCGTGATATGGCCGTACGTCCGTTTCAACGAATACAGATTGACTTCACGGAATTACGTAAGATAGGGATTTATAAATATATCCTGGTGATGGTGGATCACTTTACTTGATGGGTTGAGGCTTTCCTGACCCCTAATGATCGTGCTAGCACCATTATCCGGATATTACTAGAGGCTATTATCCCACGTTACGGCATTGTTCAAACCATTGACTCAGATCGAGGTACACATTTTACCTTTCACGTACTCCAGGGTGTGTGTAAAATCTTGGGGATAGATTGGCAGTTACACAACCCATGGCACCCCCAGAGTTCAGGCCATGTTGAGCGGATGAATCAGACCCTGAAAAATCAACTCACTCGACTTCATGAAGAAACTGGCCTCCCCTGGGTTAAATGCTTATCTTTAGCTTTAATCAGGATTCGCACAGCTCCTCGTAATGACCTTGCTGTCTCACCATATGAGATTATGTTCGGTCTTCCCTACATGGGCTTCCACACTGATTTCCCCTACCCCTGAGGCTAACGACCAATATATATCTAAATATTTACAGGGGCTTTCCATTTCTTTGAATGACTTAAATCAGATTGGAGTTCTCCTTGTATTCTGGTACCAAAACCAGATGGAATTGTTAGGTTCTGTATAGATTAGAGGAAGGTTAATTCAGTAACTAAAACAGATGCATATTCTATTCTAAGAGTCGATGACTGTATTGATAAAATTGGCAAAGCTAAATTTCTTACTAAGTTGGATTTGTTGACGGGTTACTGGTGCATGCCTTTAACTGAGAGAGGAAATAATATTTCAGCTTTTGTAACTCCTTCTGGTTTATACAAATATAATGTGTTATCTTTTGGCATGAAAAATGCCCCTGCAACATTCCAGAGGATGATTAATTATGTAATCCCAGGGTTAACACACAGAGATGCTTATATTGATGACTTGGTCACAAAAAGTGACACATAGGAAGAACACCTAAGGGAATAGGACAAATTGTTTGCAAGATTATCCAAAGCAAATTAAACTGTTAATTTAGCAAAATGTCAATTTGAAAATGCCACAGTAACATACTTGGGTTATGTAGTTGGCTTTAGCTAAGTTGCATCTATTCAAGCTAAGATGAATGCAATTTTTGAGTTACCTATTCCCAATGGCAAGAAAGCAGTGAGGAGGTTTTTACGAATTTCAGGATATTACAGGAAATTTTGCTGAGGTTACTCTTCCTTTAAACAATCTTTTGAAGAAAGGGAGAAATTTGTGTGTACTGAAGATTGTCAGGCAGCTTTAGAAAATTTAAAGTAGATGCTATGCCATTATCCTGTGTTTAAATCTCCTGATTTTGTCAGACCATTTTCTGTAGCAGTGGATGCCAGTGACGGAGCAGCAGGTGCAGTTTTACTGCAAAAACATAATGAAATTGACCATCCAGTTGCCTACTTTAAGAAAAAACAATGTTCATCCTAAGAAATATTTGTGACAGAGTATTTAGAGGTGGTTGGGAGGAATTGTTAGAGTAGCTTGCACACACACATTTTAAAACACAGAATATTTGCAGGACATTTGCAGAATGCTTTTTGCAGGAGGCAAAAGTATCAACAGAAGCTTGCCTGGGATAGCATGTGATCTTGGCAGGCAGAGGAGAACAGCTTTGCTCTCAGAAAGAGAGGGTGGAAAACAGAGAGGAGAGACACAGAAATCAGTTCTTGCAGGACAAGCTGGCAAACTTTGGAAGGCTGCTTGGTCAAAGTACAAGACTGGTGGTCTGAAAGAAAGAGGATCATTTGGAGAACCATGAAGGGGGAAAGTTTCATCAGCAAGACTGATTGAGAAAAGAGCCCATAGATCTTTAAGAAGAACACCCTCAGCTGGTCATCCACCGAGACCGGTAATAATTTGATGTTTGAGTTATTTGGATAGAGAAGCAATACTTCGACTTCCAGTACAAAATGCGAGACGACGACAAACCCCATTATTGATTTAGAATAGCAGAGTCTTTTTTAATCTTGATTTGAATCAAGACGTCATTCAACGTCAACATTGATTCAATCCAGTTAAAGAAGTTTTGTGGCATAAAGGTTATAAGTCTACTTTTCATTACCCTGCAGTGTTGAAGGTGTTTTATGGAGACTAACAATTTTGGTTTTTTGAAACTGATCGTGAAGCAATGATTTTTGCTGATTCATTGCCAGATATAAGAGGACAAAGATGTAGTCCACCATTATCTCCTAAAGAAAAATATGGTTGCTCTGGAAACGGAAGAAATGGCAGAAATGGGAAAAACGGGAATGGAAAGCGTCTACCTCCTTCTGAAATGGGATCTTCGAGAATGGAATCTTCTGGATGAAAATAATTTTTTTAATTCTATTTTTTCTTTTGTTATTATGATATTTTCATGTTATTGACTGATTGGCTGGGGAGGGAGAGATTTGCACTAAGTTCTTTACTAGTCATCAGCCACTGGTGGGTGACCCACACCCAATTTTTGTTTAGGGGATTACTACCTCTTGGTAGATTTTTTTTTGGTGGGGTATTTTCTTTTTTTTCTTTATTATTATTTAATTTTCATTTTATTTAGTTTTTAATTTATGATTTTTTCTATTGGAGGGCCTATATATGTTGATTTGAGTTTTTATGTAAAGATATTATTGGAATTTAGTAATAATAGTAGATATGTCAAAGTTGAGGTTTGCTACTTTTAATGTTCGAGGATTAAATAGTGCGATTAAGCGTAAGCAAGTCTTGGCATATATTAAGAAAATGAAAATTGATAGTCTTTTTACAAGAAACACGTTTCAATGTGAAGGAAAGCGTGAAATTAAAAAGGGATTGAGTTGGGCATGTATATTCTTCTTCATTTAATTCTAGAGCTAAAGGTGTAGCAATTTTGATACATAAAAAAATATCTTTTGAATTACAATCAATGGAGGAAAAGGCAGGATGTATTCTTAAATTGAATTGTAAGATTTTTAGTGTATTTTGGACTTTACTTAATATTTATGCCCCAAATGCAGATGATGAAATATTTATTTCAGATACATTTTTATGTCTGGGTCAAGCTAATGATAATATTTTAGTTGGTGATGATTTTAATTGTGTTTTGGAGCCTTTATTAGATAAATCTCTGAAGAAAGTTAAAAAATCCAAAATGGCAATTCAGGTCCAAGCGTTGATGAAAGATATTAATTTAGTAGATATTTGGAGATGTCTTAATCCACAGAGAAAATTTTTTCCTTTTATTCATCTAGACATGAATTGTTTTCAAGGATTGACTTTTTAGTATCGGCACATCTACAAGGGAAAATACAACAAGCGCAATATAAAAGTAGGGTGATTTCAGATCATTCTCTGTTATATTTTACATATGAAACTTCTGAGAAAATTCAAATAGCGTCGTTGGAGATTTAATACAATGTTGTTAAAAAATATGGAATTTATTGATTTTTTTGAAAAAACAAATTAATTTTTTTTGAAAGAAAATTCTAATTCTGTTCAAAGTATGTTTGTATTATGGGATGCTATGAAAGCCTATTTGAGAGGACTAATAATTAGTTATACTTCTAAAATAAAAAAAAGAATCGATTAAATCAGAGTCTTGTATTAGAGAAACAGATCGATGAGTTAGAAAAGGAATTTCAGAAAGATGCAACAGAATATCAGAAAATAGAATTATCTAGGCTGAAATTGAAATATAATTCTTTGCAATCTTATGAATTTGAATGTGTGATTAATAGGACTAAACAACGGTATTATGAATGGGGAGAGAAAGCACATAAGGTATTGGTGTGGCAATTAAAGAAAGAACAGATATCGAGGACTATTATTGCTGTTAGATGGAATTCTCTTATGACTTATAAACCTTATGAGATTAATGATGAATTTTATTCATTTTGTAAAAAGTTATATACATCTGAAGGAAAACAGGAAACTGGATCAATTGATCTTTTTTTATCACAGTTGAATTTACCGATATTAGAGGATGGAGATATACAGGAGTTAGAAGAACCATTTACTGATTCAGAAATTAAAATGGCTATGCTGGAAATGCTGAATGGTAAATCGCCTGGTGATGATGGATTTTTGGTTGAATTTTATAAATTTTTTAATGAAGATTTATCTACAGTGTTTGGGGATGTATTACGTCAAGTTGGAGAACATTATGAATTACCTGAGTCTTGTTCTAGTGCTTTAATTACAGTAATTCCTAAAAAAAGATAGAGATCCTTTGAAAGTATCTTCATATAGGCCAATTTCGGTGTTAAATGTCGATTATAAAATAATAGTTAAAATATTAGCGAATAGATTGGCTAAATTTTTACCAAAGTTGATTCATATTGGTCAAACAGGTTTTATAACGAATAGATATGTTTCAGATAACATTTTGCTCGTGATTAATTTGATTAATAGATTTCGACAATCTTTAGATCACCCGATGGTGATATCCTTAGATGCAGAAAAAGCATTTGATAGAGTTGAATGGAATTTTTTTGTTTAAAGTTTTGGAGAAATTTAATTTTGGCCCTTCTTTTAATGGTTGGCTTAGGGCTCTATATAGTAAACCGGTAGCTAGAGTATTGATGAATGGTTTGATTTTGGAATCTTTTAAGTTAACTTGATCAACTCGTCAAGGTTGTCCTTTATCACCAGCTTTGTTTGCGTTAGTTATTGAACCTTTAGCACAGTTGATAAGACAAAATACACAGATACAAGGTATGAAAGTTTTAGATGAGGAGTATAAAATTAATTTATTTGCTGATGATGTATTGGTGTATTTAATAAACCCAGCTTTTGCATTTGAAGGAATGTTTAATACAATATGGATGTCTTTCTGGATATAACGTTAATTGGGATAAAAGTGAATATTACCGGTAAGTGAAGGAGATTATTCAGTTTATAAGAATATTATTAATTTAAAGTGGACTGATCGAATTAAATATCTGGTTATAATTTTGAATGTTAATTATCAATCTTTATTTCAATTAAATTATGCTCCATTAATGAAAAAAATTAAAGCAGATTTGATTAAATGGAAAGATTTACCTATTAATTTAATGGGAAGGATAAATACAATTAGATGAATATCTTTCCGCGTATACGATATTTGTTTCAATCTATTCCGTATTTTTTTTTGAGATTTGAATAAAATGGTTGTGGAATTTTTATGGAGGGGAACATTTTCGAGAGTAGCTTTGAATAAATTAATTGGAAATATGAGTTAGGGGGACTACGTTTACCACATTTTCAAAATTATTATGAGGCAGCCCAACTTAAATTTATTAGTTCATTGATGGATTTGGTACGGCCTTCTAATTGGGCTAAAATTGAGATGACAAGTATTTCTGAATTTGAAATACATCAGTTTTTGTTTAGGTGGAATATAAATTTGTTACAACAATATAATGTACCTATACTAAAACAATGAATGAAGTTATGGATAAAGAAAAATAAAATGATATGTTCTAGGGGTAAATTATTGGCTTTGACTCTGTTGTATAATAATCAACTTATTTCTTTTTCAATACATAATCAAAGTTTATTGCTTTGGAGATTTAAAGGTGTGAAAAATTTGGGAGATTGTTTTAAAGAGGGTAAGTTTTTATCTTTTAATCAGATGAGGGAAGATTTTGCTATTGATAAGAACTCTTTATTTCTTTATTATCAAATTCAATCTTTGGTAAAATGTATGCTTGGTAGAGATATGATTCTACCTAAAATGACTAAATTTGAGACTTATGAAGGTACCAGAGAAGGGTTATATTTCATCCATGTATCAAATATTACAAGATGGTATGGATAAAAAGGGTTGGGATAGATCTAAAATTAAATGGGAAGTGGATATTGGTTTTATTTTTTCTGAAGATGATTGGTTAGACATCTGTTATGATAGTGTAACGAGAGTGATAAATGCATGTTATGCAATGATTAATTACAACTTTTTACATCAATTATATTTGACACCTGAAAAATTAAAAAAATATGGTTTCAATGAAACAGATTTGTGTTTTAGATGTGGTGATATGGTTGGATTTTTTTTTCCATGCTGTTTGGTTATGTATACATATACAATCTTTTTGGAAGAAAATTCAATTGTTTTTAGAATACCTGTATAAGATTAAAATAGTTTTAGAACCAGCAGTATTTTTATAGGGTTGTTTGCAACCTCTGATAGGTTTGGGATTAGATAAATTCCAGCTTGCTTTTGTATATTTAGCTTTATCCGTAGCGAACAAATGTATTGCTAGTATGTGGAAAGATACAAATATGATTGATATTAATAGATGGCATCATGAGATGAAATATTGTTTAATAATGGAAAAAAAAACATGTTTTGCATGATAATTATAATTTTTTTTATTAATAACTTCCTGTTATTCATGGAATATTTACATTTCAATTTATATTGATTAGATTTTAATATGTATATTTAACTTTTTCTTTCATATTTTTTTTATGGCTCTACTTAGGAGAGTTGGCTGAAGGGGGGGTTTCTTTTCTTTTTTTCTATATAATATAAAAAAAATGTTCATGTTCATGTTTAATTGCTGCATATGTCATATATTTGTTTTTTGAATGAATAAATAAAGTTTTTTTTTTAAAAAAAAGCAAGACTGATTGAGAAGGAATCAGGTGCGGATATCCTGAAACAAAAGGAATCTCTCTTTGAAAACCAATAAGAACCTGAGTGGTAAGCACCAAAGAGTGGTGAACTTTGTTAATACTAACTTCTGTGCACAGTACAAGAATTGCCTGCAACCAGTGAGAGCCAAAGAAGTTTCCTAATCTTAAATATACATTACACACAACTGCACTTAGTATTAGAGGGGGGAATTAGGCAGGTAAGTAGGTTAAGGAATTTGATAATAATAAGTTAAAGTTTAATTCTGTTTTCTTGTTCAAATATAATTAAAAACTACTTTTGTTTAAGTAACCCTGTGTTGTAGTGAATACCTTTTGTTGCTGGTTTTTGGGGTCCTCTGGACTCTGTAACATCTTCCACTATTGAAAAAGTTCTGTTAGCTATCATATTTGCTCTGCAGGATTTTGACGTATATCTTGGTAATTCTCATGAATCATTTGTTATATTCAATGACCACAAACCTCTGTTTTTTTTTAATAAAATGAAGAATAAAAACAGAAGATTGCTTAACTGGAGTTTGATATTACAAGAATATGATCTGCAAATTAACCATATTAGAGGTTTAAATAATGTTATTGCAGATTGTTTGTCAGGTTGTTAAAATTGATCATGCATAAAAATACTTTCAAAATTGAATAACTGTATTATAACATGTTATATATTGTGTATTATTATCTCTTTTGTGATTTCTAAGACGGTAATTTATAACTTAATTTTAACCCAAGAGTTAAAATTCCCTTTAAAGGGGGAAGGTGTGACAGAGTATTTAGAGATGGTTTGGGAGGAGTTGCTAGAGCAGCTTGCACACACACATTTTAAAACACAGAATTTTTGCAGGACTTTTTGCAGAAAGAGCAACCAAGTTGCAGAATACAGCTTGCCTAGGAGGACATGTGATTTTTGCAGGCAGTGGTAGAATAGTTTTGCTCTCAGAGAGAGAGCAGAGAGAGTAGGAGTCACAGAAATCAGTTCCAGAGGGATTAGCTGGCAAACTTTGGTCAGCTGCCTAGTGTCACATTTGTGGCCCAAAATGTGAAGTTAAGGAAACATTAAACACAAGTTTTATCAGGTAAACTTCTTAGTGTCTTTATTTTCCGGTTTCCTTTGTTCTCTTGCTTGTGTTCTTATCTCTCTCTCATACCACGTGACTTCCGGTACATCTCATACATATTCATTATCATGACATTCCTCCTTTAATCAGAAATAAACTTTACCTTCACTTACCAATATCCCTCGGAAACCTACAAACATTGTAACTAATGGTAATACTATAACTCAACTACATAAAATTTACTTCCTACAGCACTCATACATGCACTTTATGATATAAGATTAAAATACTGTCCCAAAGTTCTTATTAAAACTATGGCACAAAGTCTTCGTATCGTTTGGGTGCTTTCCGGTTTCGTTTCGGCCTGCCTGCGATATTGTCGTCGCTTCTCGGTTGTTCACTCTCGGCGTTGGAAATACTGCTCGCCTCAGCTTCGGGTGTTTCTGGCACTCTAGTCACTTCATCAGGAGTGCTGGTAACTGCCTCTGGAACATCATCAGGTCTCTCAGTTTCAGCATCTCGTATTGGCCTTTCAACCTCTTCGCTCGATGTATCTCTGGACTGGTACCTTTTTACACTTGATACATTTCTCTTATACAGGACTGCAGTCGGAGACTTGACTGTTACCATATTGCCACTTCTGGATATGACAGTATAGGGTTAATGGTAATAAGGTGTGTCTAGCTTACCACCAGTTTCATGCCTCACTAGAACATTATCTCCTGGCTGAGTACTTGGCTCCACGTTTTGAATCTGTACAGCTTCGCTGCACCTTTCTTTTCAGCATCGTGGTCCCTCATCACCTGGTCGTCTCGGATTTCCTTTATCTCTGGCATTTTTGTGCGGATTTTTCTCCCAAAAAATGCTTCTGCAGGACTTTCTCCAGTGGTTGCATGAGGCGTTGCTCGATAGACAGTCACATAAGATAGCAATGCTTCTCGCCAATTTTGTCCTTCTGCGTGTGCAATCCTCAATCGTTTTTCAATGGACTGATTTTGTCTCTCTACTTCTCCGTTGGCTTGCGGCCATTTCGGAGTTACTTTATGATGGTGGATACCTGTGGTCCTCATGTATTCTGCAAATGTCTCTGAAATGAATTGTGGACCATTGTCAGAGTATAATGTTACAGGTAATCCATATCTTGCGAATATCTCTGCTAATGCTTGTATTGTTTTTTCAGTGGTTGTGGACTTCAACACCACGTACTCATAGTATCTGCTGTAGTAATCTATCACTACCATAATTGATTCACCCGTCGGTAAAGGTCCAAGAAAATCAACAGCTACGTCGATCCATGGTCCTGTCGGAAGTTGCGTACTCCGGATCGGTTCTGGCGGATTACTCCTACTTGTGATTTGACATCCGTGACAAGTTTTAACAAATTTCTCGGTGTCTTTATCACAACCTGGCCACCATACCTTGGTTCTGAGGTTTTGCTTGGTACCAACAATGCCTAGGTGTCCCTTATGCGCCAAGGATACGATCTTCGGTCTTTGCAGAATCTTTGCAGAATCACCAATCTGCAACCTCTTAATACACACTGTCCGATGCAACAAAGTTCGTCTCTAATGGGAATGTAAGCCTTGTGAGTACACTTGTCCCATTGTCCACTCTGTATGCATTCTCTTACTTCCATGAGTTCTGGATCATGTTCGGATTCTCTCTCGACTTCCTTCGTAGTCACAGCTTTCGGTGTCGCCTGAATAGCTACGAAGCGTACAAAGCTCTCTGTTTCTGTTCCCAATTCTGACTTGGATTGTGGACCACCATCCTTCACCAGCGGATCTGCAATGTTTGCTTTCCCTGCAATGTGGATTACTTTATATTTGTAGGGTTGTAGTCTGAGTACCCATCTCTCTATTCTGGCACATGGTTTGGATCTAGGTGCATAGATCACCTCTAATGGCTTATGATCTGTGATGAGTTCAAATTCAATGCCGTATAAATATGCATGGAACCTCTCACAGGCCCATACAAGTCCGAGTGCTTCTTTCTCTGTCTGAGAGTATCTTCTTTCCACATCTGATAACGATCTGCTGGCATGGGCAATGATTCTTGGTCCTCCATCATGCATCTGGACCAACACAGCTCCTAAACCAACTGGGCTGGCATCTGCTATGACTTTGGTTGATGCCGCCGGATCGTAATATCCAAGAGTTTTTGCATCAGCGCTGTGAACGCTTTCTTCTGCTCAGATCCAAAATGAAAAGGTACACCTTTCCTGGTTAGTTTCCTTAGTGGTTCTGCCACTGTAGCGAAATTAGGAATGAACTTTGCACAAAAATTGACCAATCCCAGGAAACTCCTCACCTCTGTTGCGTTCTGAGGTGAACGTGCCTCTGCAATAGCTTTCACCTTGGCCTCTGCAGGGTTTAGTCCTTCCCCTGTAAGTCTGTGTCCCATGAAGTCCATTTCTGACACACCGAACTGGCACTTGTTTCCATTCATGGTAAGGCCTGCCTCCTGTAGTTTAGATAGTACACGCCTCAACCGTTTGTCATGCTCTTCCTTCGTTGGTGCATAGACTATGATGTCGTCAGAAATGTTGGCAACTCCAGGAATGCCTTGAATCACTCGATGGATTTCATACTGGTAGATCTCCGAAGCTGCATTAATTCCAAATGATCGTCTCTTGTAACGATACAATCCACAGTGAGTCACAAATGTTGTTACATCTCGGGAACCTGGATCCAGCTCTAATTGATGATAGTCCCATTTCAGATCAATTTTTGAGAATATCTTGCTGGTAGTTAGTTCTTGAAGTATTTCCTCCACTGTTGGTATAGGGTGTCGTTCTCTAATTATAGCTTCATTGGCCATTCTCATGTCAACACATAGTCTTATGTCACCCTTTGATTTGGGCACAATCACTACGGGACTGACCCATTGAGTCGAATGTTCCACCTGTTCAATAATGTCTTGTTCGATCAATTCTTTAATTTTGGCTTCGACTTTCCCACGAAGTCCAAACGGAGTTCGGCGCATTGGTTGTGCCTTGGGTTTGACCGTTTCATCTACCGCTAGCTTCAATTGTCGACCTTTCAGCTTTCCTACTCCTTGGAAGACTGCGGGGAATTCTTGCTTCATATCCTCGTATGACTGAATTGAATTGACACAAGCTCCAATATGAAGTATTGCCAGGTCTTGCGCTGTGCTTCTACTCAGCAATGGTTCTCCCCTCTCTTCTATGACCATAAACTCTGCTTCAGTGTACTTATCTCCAGCTTCAACAGTTGCAGTAAAACATCCAATGGTCTGCAATGGCTTGGTTGCTGTGTATGGATAGTTTCTTGGAACACTTCTTTGAGGTACAGATGATCTTTTTCCTTTTCAACTTCTCCCATAAATGTCGATCAATCACATTACTGTCACTGCCTGAGTCTACAATGACCTGAACTGTCACTCCACCAATGATCACTGGGACCTTCTCATGATGTACTTCATTCAACGTAAATTGGTAACAACTCTGTTCCTCCTGGGTATCATCATCGTCACCGTCTATCTGGCGAATGGTATCTTTCTTTCCAGGATACTTTCCTTTCCCCCAGACTTTGCCTTTGGAAGTTGTAGTCTTCCTCTTCTGGTCTGCATTGGACTTGCTTTTGCACTTCTTTGCAAAGTGGTCCTTACCTCCACACTTTCTGCAAACTTTGCCTTTGGCCGGGCAATATGGGTCTTTTCCAAAGTGACCTCGGTTTCCAGATCGATAACACTCCACGTCCTGTATCAACGTATATCTTGGCCGATTATGGCGATGTGAGAGCCTCTTAATTTGCTGGCTTGAGTTGTCTTTCAGGGTCATGGTATGAAATTGCCCTTCAACAGCCTCTAATGCAGCAGCAATGGTTAAAGCATCAGTGAGTTCCAACTCACTCCCTCTTTCCAGTAGACGTCTTCTGAGTTTATCTGATCTACAGTGCTGTACGACTTGATCCAATAATTGGTTGTCCAAATCAGCTGGCATGTAATTGCATCCAACAGCTAGCTGGAGTAGTCTCGTCACGTACTGAGCAATTGTCTGGCCATCTTCTTGTCTTGTTCTCCGAAACAAATGGCGTTGAAATGTAGCATTCGGTGTCACTACATAGTGTGCATTTAATGCATCTACCGCTTTCTGGTACTCATCCTTTCTTCCAGTATTCAAAAGTGTCTTAAATGTTTCCCGAACTGCAGGTCCAGCCGTGAAAAGAAGTAACGCCCTTCTCTGCACTTTTTGTTCAACCGTACCGGTATCTAGAAATAGGCCACGACTGTCGGCGTAGGATTCAAATTCTTCCAGCCATGCCTTCCACTTCACACTTACAGTGCTTGCATCACCCGTTGGGTCAAAATGAGCAATTCCACTATGTGTTAGAAAGTCACTGTCTGCACCAGCCATGAGGAAATATTCCAGCCCAAAAAGTATTGAGTCAAAGAGAAAATTCTTATCACCTTGAAGTTGTCTGTAATCCTCTGTAATCTTGTTTAATCTTTAATTTTCTTCAAGCTTCTTTCATCCTCGTCGCCAATGTCACATTTGTGGCCCGAAATGTGAAGTTAAGGAAACATTAAACACAAGTTTTATCAGGTAAACTTAGTGTCTTTATTCTCCGGTTTCCTTTGTTCTCTTGCTTGTGTTCTTATCTCTCTCTCATACCACATGACTTCCGGTACATCTCATACATATTCATTATCATGACACCTAGTTGAAGAAGAAGACTGAAAGGTGACCTAAAAGAAAGAGGATAATCTGGAGAACCCTGAAGGGGGCAAGATTTGTCAGCAAGACCGATTGAGAAGGAATCAGTTGCAGATGTCCTGGAAAAAGGGAATCTCTCTCGAAAAAACAGGAAGAACCCCCCAGAGTGTAACCATTTGCCTATTAAACACCAAAGCCTGGTGAACTTTGTTAATGCTAACTTCTGTGCACAGTATAAGAATTGCTTGCAACCAGTGATATTGGACTCTGATCCAAAGAAATTTTCTAATCTTAAATATACATTACATGCACCTGCGCTTCATATTAGAGGGGGGAATATGTAGGTTAGGGAGGTTAAGTATGTAGGTTAAGTAATAAGTAACAATTTAATTCTGTTTTCTTGTTCAATTATAATTAAAGACTACTTTTCTATTGCTGCTGGGTTTTGGGGTTCTCTGGACTCTGTAACACTAACCATCTCTCAAAAGCTCCATTCCAGGCAACCTCCTGGTGAATCCAGTCTGCACCTTGTTCCCTGCAATCATGTCCTTCCTTCAGGTTGGGGACGAGAACTTCCACACTCCTCCAGCTGTGTCCGAACCAACGTTTGTCCAGGGTGATGCTAATCACCTCTTTCTCAATCTGCTGCCTCCTTATTGTCCATCACTGAGCCCAGGCCCAGACCCCGACCCGAACTCACTGAGCGCAGCTTCATCGCCCACTTTCTTCACAGTTTTCCTTTTAAAAATCTCAATATAACGGTCACTTTTCCACATTTCAGGCCATTTTTATCTCGCACTCCCGTTTCCCTTTATTTATTTCCCTCCTCCTTCGCTGCTTTATTCCCCCTTGTTCCCGATTCCAATGAACACTTCGCTTCCCCAAGTGCAGAATGGACTTGGAAATGCCTGTATCAAGCCCTTGTGCGGAGTGATCGCCCGCGGCCACTGCTCTGATTGACAGCTGCCTCCGCCCCGTCATGTGAAGTGCTTGCCTTGCCAAGGCGTGCGTGTTGACGTCACTGAGCAGCGTTTCCTCAGCAAAGGGTCGGTCCACGGAGGAGGTGGCGGCCTGGGCCCCAGAATGGAGGTGAGACTTGAACCGGGCTGAGCGGGAGCAGCCGGGGGTGGGTGGGTGGTGGATCTCGGGACCAGGCCCTTGTTTGAGCCGCGCTGCCCTGAGGTGAAGGAGCTGCTGTGATGGGAGTGCGGCCATGGGGAGGAGGGCGAGCGGGATCAAGGTCCGGAGCCTCGTCCCCCCACAGTCGGGCCGGGGAGGGACGGTGAGTGCAGGAACCGCGCCTCCTGTCATACGGGCCCGATCAGGGAGAAATGTCCCTGACAAGCCGTGGGCAGCGAGTGGGTCCGGCTGCAGCTCCTTTTCCCCCCACACGGATGGGTGGGAGCAGCAATCGGTCTGACGGCGGGGCGGACAGGAGGTGGACAGGAGGGGCAGGGAGGATGTTCCCCACCACAGCCAGGGCCGGCTCGCTGAGGGAGGGATCATCCCCGTCTCAGACACGGACACCCGGGGGCATCCTGTTGGGGGGAGATCCCTTCTCAGAGGAAGCAGCAGCATCAGCCGGGTTAGTGGCGCCACCACTGGGGCTGATGTGAAGCAGGGTGTGCACAGTCCCGGTGAGCAGTGACTGGGGACTCTGTGGTTGGGGGGGGGGGGTTATCCAGAACAGGGAGTTGCCTCCTTGGTGTCAGGGAGATGAGCTGGGCCTGCTCTGGCTCGGGGGTTTTAACCCAAAATTTGTTGGTGCTGGGCCTGCAACTGCTTGCAGAATATATAAACTATCTGGAAGAGGGGATAGAGTGTATCAAAGTTTGCTGATGACATTAAGCTGCATGGAAAAGCAAAATGTGCAGAGGAATCAGAGAGGCTGCAGAGAGATATAACTTGGTTAAATAAGTGGACAAGGGACTGGCAGATGGAGTACAATGTTGGTAAATGTGAGGCTATCCACTTTGTAAGAAAAATAGAAGATCAACTTATTATTTAAATGGCAAGTGATTGCAGAATGCTGCTGTGCAGGGGACTTGGGAGTGTTTGTGCATGAATTGCAGAAGGTTGGTTTGCAGGTGCAGCAGGCTATTAAGAAGACAATGGCACGTTCGCCTTCATCACTGGAGAAATTTCATTTTAGAGTAGTGAGGTAATTTTGCAACTGAACAAGGAACTGATGTGGCCACACCTGTTCACTAGTTTGATTCCAGAGATGAGGGGTTTAACCTTTGAGGAGAGATTGCTGGAATTTAGAAGAATTGGTCAGTGTGGTTTGCATTAAGGTTAGTGCAGAGTTGTTACAGCGCCAGCAATCGGGACCAGGGTTCCAATCCCGCGCTGTCTGAAAGGTATTCGTGCGTTCTCCCCGTGTCTGTGTGGGTTTTCACTAGGGGACCAAATTTCCTCCTCCCCTTCAAAAACGTACTGGGTCAATTGGGGGTAATTGGGTGGCACGGGCTCGTGAGCCAAATGGCCTGTTACTGTGCTGTACATCTAAATTAATGAGAGGGGATCTTATAGAAATGTATACAATAATGAAAGGCATAGATGAGGTTGGTAAGTCATTTCCATTGGTGGGAAACTAGAACTAGGGGACATAGCTTCAATATTTAGGGTAGTGGATTTCAGATGGAGAAGAGGAGGAACTGGTTTTCCCAGAGAGTGGTGAGTCTATGGAATTCTCTGCCCAAGGAAGTAGTGGAGGTGACCTCAACAAATATATTTAAGACAAGGTTGGATTGATGTTTATATATAGTAAATTCCTAAAATGTGGCTGCTCAGGGATTGGATCAGTCTGGATTTTTGGATTTTCTGATTCTCGGGCAGTATTTTTAAAATTCTGAGAATAAAGGAGTAAATTTTAATTGTTTATTAATGAAACATTTTTCAGTTAAAACACAAAGTAAAAAAAATCAATATTTTTGTTTGCATTTCCGTAAATTCTGCGTGGTCACTTGTTGCCGTTCTTCTGTTGCACTTACGCATGCATGCTAAAGCCGAGTGTTTTGGAGAAGTCCGTATTCTTGGGTGGTCCAGGTTTCAGTCTAGTGTTTCCAAGAAGTCAGGATTTGTGGACTTTTACTGGAATTGGGGAATTAAGGGATATGGGAAAAAGGCAGGTTGGTGCAGATGAGCCTATCATTAGATCAGCCATGATCTCGTTGAATGGCAGAGGAGGCTTGACGGGCCACATACTCTTGCTCCTATTTCTTGTGCTTCACTGCCTGAGCTACTGAGGATTTCCAGCAGTTTCTGTCTTTTTTTGGGATTTCCAGCATCTGCAGTATTTTCTTTCCATCCAAATATTGGAGATTGAGGTCAAGGCCTGAACTGAAGTGGAATCGTTCTGTACTTGCTGGAGTTGAGATGGATGAGAGGTGATCTGATCGATTTGTGGTTTGTAGATTGAAGTGGAGAGATGGAGAAGGTGATCATCAAACGAGCTGGTCCTTGTTCTCTGTAATTCCCATGTGAACCTGTGACCTGACTGCTCCTCCACTGAGGACCACTGTGTCTTCTCTTCCTACCTTTTTTTAAAAACTTTATTTATTCGTTCAAAATACAAATAGTAGATAACATATACAACAATTATCCATAAACATGAACATTATTTTTTTAATAGAAAAAAAAAGAACCCCCCCCCCTTCAGCCAGCTCTCCTAAGGAGAGCCATAAATAAAAAAAATTAAGGAAAAATTAAACATACATATCATGATCTAATCAATGTAAATATTCTGAATATAACAACCACTTATTAATTAAAAAAAAACTAATTATCACGTGAAACATATGTAATTTTTTCCATTATTAAACAATATTTCATCTCGTTATGCCATCTATTAATATCATTCATATTTGTATCTTTCAACTTACTAGCAATACATTTTCTCGCTACAGATAAAGCTAAATATACAAAAGCAAGTTAAAATTTATCTAATCCCAAACTTTCAGAGGTTGCAAACTGCCCAGTAAAAATACTGTCGGATCTAAAGGTATTTTAATCTTATACAGGTATTCTAAAAACAATTGAATTTTCTTCCAAAATGATTTTACATATACATGACCAGACAGCATGATAAAACTTCCAACAGAATTACCACATCTAAAACACAAATCTTGACTCATGAAAACCATACTTTTTAAATTTTTCAGTTGTTAAGTATAATTGATGTAGAAAATTATAACTAATCATTGCATAACGTGCATTTATCAATCTAGTTACACTATCATGACAGATATCTAACTAATCATCCTCGGAAAAAATAAAACCAATATCCGCTTCTCATTTACTTTTGGATTTATCTCAACCCTTTTTATCCATACCATCCTTTAGTATTTGATACATAGATGAAATATAACCCTTCTCTGGTACCTTCATAAGAAAATTCTCAAATTTAGTTATTTCAGATAAAATCATATCTCTACCAAACGTATGTAAAAAGCAACATCAATTTTCATTTTCTTAATATACGTCAAGACTCGCTTACGCTTGATTGGACTGTTTAAACCTCGAACATTAAAAGTAGCAAACTTCAACTTTGACATATCTACTAATATTACTAAATACCAATAATATCTTTATATGAAAACTCAAATCAACGTATATAGGCCCTCCAATAGGAGAAAAAAGTCACAAATTAAAAGCTAACTAAAATGAAAATAAAAAGAAATAAAGAAAAAAAAATCCCCCCCCCCAAAAAAACTACCAAAAGGTAGTAATCCCTAAACAAAAATTGGGTGTGGGTCACCCACCAGTGGCTGATGACTAGTAGAACCTAGAGCAAATCTCTCGCTCCCTAACCGAACAAAGAATAACATCAAAATATCATGATAACATAAAAAGTAAAGTAAGAATAAGAAAATTCTTCTATTCATCCAAGTGATTCCAAACTCGGGGGTCCCATTTCAAAAGAAGTTGGACTCTTTCTATTCCCATTTTTCCCATTTCTGCCATTTCTTCCATTTCCAGAACAAGCAGATTTTTCTGTAGGAGACAATGGTGGACGACGTCTTTGTCCTCTTATATCTGGCAATGAATCAGCAAAAATCATTGCTTCGTGATCATTCTCAAAAAACCGAGATTGATAGTCTTCATAAAACACCTTCAACGCTGCTGGATAGTGAAAAGTAGACTTATAACCTTTACGCCACAAAACTTCTTTAACTGAATTAAATTAACGTCGACGTTGAATGACCTCTTGACTCAAATCAGGATTAAAAAAAACCTCTGCTATTCTGAATCAATAACGGAGTTTGTCGTCGTCTCACATTTTGCACTGCTAGTCGAAGCATTGCTTCTCTGTCCAAATAATTCAAACATCGAATTATTACAGGTCTTGGTGGTTGACCAGGTAAAGGTGTTCTTCTTGAAGCTCTAAGAGCTCTTTCCAATACCAAGACTCCAGAAAAAAATTCTTGCCCTAGTACTTGTGGGATCCAATCTTTAAAAAAACGAAGAGGATCTTGTACTTCCATACCTTCTGGCAAACCAACGATTTTCACATTATTCCTTCTGCTTTGATTCTCCAAGTAGTCTATTTTCCTCTCTAACTCCTTCTCACGTTCTCGCAATTCTATAACTGATTTTTCAACCTTCAACACTTTTTCTGTGTTAGAAACCACTTGCTGTTTACATTGCAAAAAAGCAGACTGAAATTTTAAAAAATCTTCAAGATGCTTCCACACGTGTTTTAACTGTATTCAATTCTGAACTTATATTAGCATTCATTTGAGCCATCTCATTCAGTAAGGGTTGAATGACAGTGTTTAACTGCATATATTGTAGCTCAGAAAAGCTCAACTCTGCTTTCTCTGACGTAGTGGCAGAACCAGGTAACTGCAGCTCCTGCTGCAATTCAACAAAAGGCATTTTAGTGGTTTTACTGCGGGTCTGGACTCCCAGCGACAGCACCCTGACTTCCTCAGGGGGTCACCGCTGTTCTACCCCCGCAGCTCGGTGTTTCTTCGCAAAATCACGGAGGAAATTGAAATCTTCAGGTTGGAATGCTGCCTGAAGCATTTCAGACAATGGAGTCGTCTTTCTGCGTGCTCCCTCCGTTAAAATCGAAAGGCTTCCAGAATCAGGATCTACTTCTTGGGAACATGCACCTTCCTCCAGAGAATGGGTAATTCCAGCGCTATCCTTCACTTGATGAGTAGTAGACATTTTTTTTTCAGCTCCCACAGGCAGTCTTTGTAGTTTAGGCACTGAAGAAATTAAACCTGAGGCTGTAGCAAGTTGTTTAGGCCCCAAATCTTCAGTACTTCGAAAATGTAACTTCTTCTGCTCTTGGGGGTTTAATCTTTTTTACCATTAATGGCCATAATAGTTCCTTAATACTTTATACAAAAATTTAAGAATCTTAAACTTGAAAAGCAAAGGGTTAAAAAATGGGTACTTAAAAGTCCAGCCAGAGAGGTCGAGATTGCACGTCTAGACTCTACGTCATCTTGCCATGCTCCCTTCTCTACCTACCTGCCAGGCAGTGAACAGTGAGTGTCTATCAGAATCAGGTTTATTGTCATGAGCAGTTTGACTGACCTGTGCCCAGTCCATTGCCCTCCATTCCCCTCCCATCTAAGAATGTCCAAATTTTTCTTAAATATTAAAATAATCTCGCATTCACCACTTAAGATAGCAGCTCGGACTGAACTCCCACTACCCTTTGTGTGAAGAACTTTCCCCTCACTCCAAACTTTTCCCCTTTCACCTCTAACCTGTGTCCTCTGGTATGTATCTCACCTAACATCAGTGGAAAAAAGCATACTTGCATTTACTCTGTTTATAGTCCTCATAATTTTGTATATTTCTCTTCAATCTCCCCTCATTCTTCTAGGCAATAGTCCCAATCTATTTAACCTTTCCCTGTAACTCAGTTCCTAAAGTCCCAGATCCCTTTGTTCCACTGCACTTCTCAGTGCCCTACCATTTCCGAGGATGGCCTTATTTGTTTTGTCCTTTCAAAATTGTCTGCATTAAATTCCAAATGCCATTTTTCAGCCCATTTTTCCAACTGGCCCATTTCCCTCTGCAAGCTTTTAAAGATTTCTTCACATTCCACAATGCCTCCAAACTTTGTTCATCTGCAAATTTGCTGATCCAATTTACCACATATTCATCCAAACCATTGTTAGAGATGGCAAACAACAATGGTCCCAGCACTGATCCTTGAGGCACACCACCAGTCACAGGCCTCCAGTCTAAGAAGCAATCATCCACTACTCTCTCTGGCTTCTCCCATGTAGCCAATATCGAATCCAGTTTACAATATCAACATGAATACTGAGTGTCTGAACTCTCCTGTCTAACCTGACATGTGTGACCTTGTCAAAGGCCTTACTAAAGTCTATGGAGACAAGATCCAGAGCCTTTCCTTCATCAGCTTTCCTGGTAACCTCCTCGAAAAACTCGATAAGATTGGTTAAACACGACCTACAACAGACAAAGCCATGTTGACAATCCCTAATCAGTCCCTGGACATCAACATACCCATCTCTTATAACACCTTCTAATAATTTACCTACTACTGATGTCAGCCTCTCTGGACTATAATTTCCTTGGTTACTATTGGAGCCTTTGTTAATGGAACACCATGATTTGCCCTCCAACCCTCCAGTACCTCACCCGTGGCTTATGAAAATTTTAAATATTTCTGCCAGGGCTCCTGCAATATTTACACTAACATCCCTCAAAGACCAAGGAAATATCTTCTTCTCAGGTCTTGGGGGATTTATCCACCCTCATTAGATTTTAAGAATGCAAACACATCCTTCTCTTTAATCTGTACAGGTTCCATAACTTCATTGCATGTTTTCCTTACATTCCTAGACTCTGTGCCAGTTTCCTGAGTAAATACTGATGCAAGTAACTGAAATAAGTTCTTCCCCATCTCTCCTGGCTCCATCCAATTTTGTCCCTAACTATCCTTTTGCACTTAATACACTTGAAGAAACCCTGAGAATTTTCCTTCATATTGTCTGCTGAAGCAACCTCTTGTCTTTTAGCCCTTCTGATTTCTCTCTTTAGTTTTGCTTGCATTTTTATACTCCTCAAGTACCTCATTTGCTCCTTGTTGCCTATTCCTGCGATATGCCTCTCATATTCTCAGCACAAGAATAAACTCTGGAGAGTTGTTAACTTGGCCTGCAACATCACAGACACCAGACTTCACTCCATCGAGTACATCAACATGAGCCGGTGTCTTAAAAAAGCAGCCTCTATCCTCAAAGGCCCCCACCACCTAAACCATGCTCTCTTCACTCTGCTACCATTGGGGGGAAAAAGGTACAGGAGTCTAAAGATGAGCACAAGGACAGCTTCTTCCCCGCTGCGATCGGATTCCTGAATAATCAATGAACCAAAGATTCTGCCTTACCTTTCGTGCACTGTTATTTACATTTTTTTTATATAGTAATTGTCATGAGTTATAATGTGAATTTTTGCATTGTGATGCTGCCGCAAAACACTTGTTCATGACAATAAATTCTGATTCTGATAGGAACGTACAAACTCTGTACTCACAAAATTTCACCTTTGAATGCCAAAGGTATTCATTTTTGCCAGAAAACAACTTAACCCAATCCACGTTTTCTAGATCCTTTCACCTTTACTCAAAATTAGTCTTTCTCCAATTTAGAATCTCAACTTGTGAATAAATTAAAAATAAATAATTAGTTCAAAAAAAGAGTGAGGTACTGTCGATAGGTTCATTGTCTGTTCAGAAATCTGATGATGGCGGGATAGAAGATGTTTTTGTATTGTTGGGTGGGCATCTTCAGGCTCTGTGCCTCATTCTGATGGTAGCAGTGAGTAACGGTCATGGTCTGGGTGGTGAGGGTCCATGATGATTGAAGCTACTTTCTTGAGATATTGCATCTTTAATGGAGTAAAGACATGCCCATTATGGCAATGGACAAGTTTACAACTCTCTGAAGCCTTTTCCAGCCTTTTGCATGTCTATGCCAGACAGTGATGTAACTAGTCAGAATGCTCTCCACAGGACACCTGTAGAAATTTTCAAACGTCTTCAATGTCATATCAAACTTCCTCAAACTCCTCAGGATGTATAGACACTGATGAACCTTCTACATGATTGCGTAGACATGATGGCGCAGGATAGATCTTCAGAGATATTGATGCCCAGGAATTTGAAGTTCTTTTACCCTCTCCATCCCTGACACCTCAATGAGGACTGGTTTGTGATCTCCTGCCTTCCCCTTCCTGAAGTCCACAATCAATTCCTTAGTTTTGCAAACAATGAGTGCAAGGTTGTTGTTGTGATCGATTTTACCCCTGTCATTGCTTCACTCCTCTAGACCTTGCTTCAGATTTAGCTTTCCATTGTTCAGAGTTTCATCCCCCTCACTCTCTCTGTAACTTTCTCCAGTTCTGTGACCCCTTGAAATTCCTCCTCCTCCATCTGTGACCCTATTTTGCTTCCGCACATCTTTTCAGAATGGAGCATGTGACTAGGGATTGCCGCAGGGATCGGTGCTGGGTCCTGGGTTCTCTGTTGCTTGTCAGATGTATTAATTCATTGAGATTGTAGGTGGCAGGATTAGTAAGTTTGCAGAGGACATCTCAATGTGTGGTGGAGTGGACAGTGAGGAAGTTTGTCTCAGTTTACAACAGGAGAGAGGTCAACTGGGAAAGTGGTCAAAGTGGTCAATTTAACTTGGACAAATACTATGTTGTAGCGAGTTCACTACAGCTCTCGGTTATAGCCCTAAAGTTATAGCTTGAATCCACAGGAGAAGAAAGATGCACATACCAGTAGAGTGTATTTTACACTGTGTTTATTCAGTGGCAGCTCTGCCACGTCACCACCGGTGCGTGGCTTGAACTGGCTGGTTGCTGATTGGTTACCTTGGATGCATGGGCCTCAAATGGACCCCTGCCATCCACCGGCAGTGATTGGCCAGTTTCACTGCTCTGCTGTCGACCTATGGAATTGGGTGTTTCAGCCTACACAATGCTTTGCCGGTCACTGCGTTCAACAGCCATTTCCTGTGTTGGCCGAGGCCCACCAGAACTGACGATTGGTGCTCTGTTTTTAGAAGGCTAACACCTCTGCAGTGGGCTCTGGTGAGTGATGGGCTGGTCAAAGTCCAAGGAGGCCAGTTTCAACTGGTCGAATGTAAAAGTATCTTCCCTGCTGCCAATGTCCAAAACACAGATGGAGCCATTGTGGCTGAGGATATGGTATGGCCGCTCATAAGGCTGCTGTAGAAGTGACTGGTGAGCCTTGCACTGAACAAACAAGTATTTACAGTCAGTAAAGCTCTTTGGGATGTAAGAGCAGGGTTGGCCATGGGGTTTAGGTTTAGCGGGGGTCAGGGTGCCTAGACATACATTCGAATAGTTGGGACAGTATGGTCACCCAGGGCTCCTCTAAGTCCTCAGGGGCCATCATGAATTCGCCTGGTATAACTAGGGGTGCACCATAGTCTAACTCAGCAGAGGATGCCACGAGGTCCTCCTCGGGTGCGGTGCAGATGCCTACCAGGACACTGTTAGGTCTGGTAAGCTGTGCCACTAAGATGTCTGTGAAACCTCTCCACCAACCCATTGGGTTGTGGGTGATGTAGCATGGTGTGGTGGTTCCTAGGGTGTGGGCTAAGGTGGTTCACAGACTGGAAGTGAATTGACCCCCCTGTATGATGTAAAGTGTTCATGGACCCTGAAATGAGCTAAGCAAGTGTTGAGTAAAGCCTGTGTGCATGCTTTTATTAGAAGCCTCTTATAATAGCCCCGCCTCTGGTCGTTTGGTTGACCATTGTGAGAAGGTAATGTGCAATCTGGGGCATTGCATTTGGACAGTCGGACAGTTGGTCAGACGGTGGTCTTCCTGGCTGGGCGTTTATGACGCGATGCTGTCACCTGCTCAAGTGAAGTGCAGGTATCCCTCTTTGCTGCCCATAACAGGTTTGTTCGGGCAGCCACCTCCCTGGACTCATCAAAGTCTTCCTCCACAACGAGTGGCCGGATATCCTCGTGCACCCTCTCCAGGAAGATCTGCTGGAGCAGCAGGCAGGAGATGTGGCCATCATTGACAACGAGCATGTCGCTCGTGAGGGCAGAAGGGGTGCTATACCCCAAACCGTCGATATGCAACAGTTGGGCAGCACGCTCGCACTTTGAGAGACCGAAAGTGCGGGTTAGCAGCTCTTTGATGGCCACATACCTTCCTTGTTCTGGAGGCTGCTGGAGGAAGTTGATGATGCGGGCTGTGGTGTCCTGATCGCAGGCGCTGACCACGTGGTAATAGGGGCGTGTCAGCGGAGATAGTCGAATGGCGAACTGCACCTCTGCTTGCTGAAACTACACCTGTGGTTGTGACGGCCATAAGCCAGGCAGCTTCAATGCTATGGTGTTGATTGCAGGTTGCTCTTCCATCATTGGGTCCAAAGCGCAGTTTGGACCAGTTGGGGTCACCTCTCACTTTGTTCGTTTTAGATTGGTCACAGTGTTCAAGCTACCGAAAGAAAATAGACACACACACCGAGAGCAGTTCAGTTTATACAAGTCTTTATTACTAAATCTAAAGCTGAATTCACACTACAATATGCAAGCCCTTCCCAATTATACTTATCAATGCCTGGACTGGTCCCAACTGCCAAAGCAAGGCGATGAGTGGGACCATGGCTTATATTACCCAAAAGTTGTTTACTTCAGATCTTATCTCTTTGAACAAATGATTTAATTATCTTCAAGGTCTCCTGACAGTCTGCGACCAACAAAAGACAACTGCATCTCTGGGCCTCATGGTGGAAGTTAGGTAATGTCTACTGATTCATATGCAACCCTGGGCCCCATAGTGTAAATTTAGATTATGTCTGATGCAACTGCATCCCTTGCATAAGCTGGTCTAAATCCTCCATTACATTCCACCCCTTGGTTGCAGCCTGTCACTTACGAGATCTAACAAGCATTTTGGTACAGAAGGAGCGAAAAAAAGAAACTAAAACTATAATAATCACAAAAATAAACAACCAACGGAGAATAGTGTGGCCCAATCCCCCAAATGTTCCACTTGACCATGAAAAAGGATTCAAACAATCCTTGTGGGCCACAATACCCAGATACTGAAGCTCACAAACAGATTTTGAAACATGCTTAACAATATCAGATATATTAGTGGATACATCGGGCCGTGTTCCCTACGGGCAACTCCCTCGGAACGTCCTCGACATTACAAATCCAATTGCTGGCACCGAAGCAGCGGTTAAGCCAGATCAGCAGGAGCACAAGACAGAGGATCTGGAACAAAGAAGCCTGACATATGTCACTCATGATGCCGTAAGCGTTCAATATTTAAACAAACTAAATCATCCTGACCCTCAATAGCAACCCACCGAGTGTTACCCTGGACAAGTGTAACTATTTCCCCTTTTACAGGAGGGCCACTACCTGTTGGTGCCACCCACACCTTTTGTCCGGCATTCTCTGGCTCAGGAATGGGGGGCAATGACTGTTTTTCCTCTGGAATAGGCTGTAGTTCAGAAGCGTGAAGAAGTCGGTGGAAAGGTGTACCCCCCTTCAAAGGGCGATGATTCAAATTGTCGACTGCCTGCTGCAGCACATGGCACCACCCCTTCAAGGTCCCCAATGGTGTTAACAAATGAATTTGTTCCTTCAGTAAGCAGTTCTTTCGTTCAACTAACCCGGCAGCCTGTGGGTAATGGAATATGGTGGAACTGTAAGATACTGTTGTCAGTTGCCCAATCTCAAATTGCCTTCCTGGAGAAGTGTGAGCCATTATCAGACTGAATTCTTCTGGTATATCATAATGAGAAATTAAATGGTTTAGTCCTTGGATAGTGCTAGCTTGGTCAGCTGTGTTGGTGGGAAAAGCAAAAACCAGGCCCGAAAAAGTAACCATTACTAGGACGTAACGTTTACCCATACAATCTGGCATAGTGTCTATGTAATCAATTTGCCAGACCGCAGCTGAGCGAGCTTACGTCTTATTCGGCCATGCAGACCAGGAGGAACGGTGCGGGACTTCACAAGCTGGCATGTGTAAGGCATGTGTACGGGCCCACGTAGCTGATCCCTTCTCCCCCAAATGGCCACTCTGTTCGTGTGCCCATCGAGCCAGGGGGACAGTATCGGTGCGGTTGATAGTGGCAAGCTGATCTGCTACTGCATTATGTTGTGCCATGTTCGTCGTCGCATTGGTATGGGCATCAACATGATATATGGTTATCTCACGATGATGGGAAGCATCCCACAACAGCTGCCACAACTCTTTGCCCCATACTGGGTGGTCATGTATCAGCCAATCGTTCTTTTGCCAATCAGACATCCAGACCACTTGTCCATTAGCCACAGCCCAGGAATCAGTAAACAAGTGAAAAGCGTGATCATGGGGGGGCTAGTGGTAAAGTGACTGCCTTCAACTCAGCATACTGACTGGAGCCACCATCCCCCTCCTCCAATAAGTGAGTTCCTGACCTGGGATGGTAAGCCATTGTCTTCCACTTCTGCTTTCCTTGCACACACCGGCTGCTACCATCAGTAAACCAGGCATCCTCTTGTTCTGCTGGAGTGAGCGAATCATATGGTTTACCCCACTGAACTGGTGAAGGGGGTAAGGTAGGGGGCAAGGTGGGGGGGGGGGGTTCAACGTCCTCATGACGAGACAGAAGATCAGCCACCTGTTCGTGAATGCGGCCCACCCCTTCAGGCCCTCTGGTCGCACGACTCTGAATATACCACTTCCATTTAACAATAGAAGACTGCTGAGCCCGCCCGATCTTTAGATTAGCGTCATTAGCCAGAACCCAGTTCATTATTGGAAGTGCAGGTCACAATTGAACATCTGCATCGCCTGTCATTCTTTCAGTTTCCAGCAGGGCCCAGTAACAGGCTAGTAACTGTTGTTCAAAAGCAGAATAACGAGTGGCAGCCTCGGGCATGGTATGTGACCAGAATCCCAGTGGGACTCGGTGGCCCTCTTGTTTCTGCCAGAGGCTCCAGGATGCCACATCATCAGTAACGGAGACCTGTAGTTCGTAGGGGGTATCTGGAATGCGGGGAGCAATGGGCTGGGCCTGAAGAATAGCCTGCTTGGCGGACTGGAACGCCCTTTCCTGATCGTCACCCCATACAAAGTCTGTTTTCTTTCGGGTAACCTTATATAGAGGACGTAAAAGCAATGCCAAGTGTGGAATATGGCGTCACCAGTATCCCAATAACCCTAGGAAACGTTGGGTCTCTTTTTTGTTAGTAGGAGTGGCCAAGACTGCGATCTTATTGCGAACTCTATCGGGAACCACCTGTTCTTCAGCATGCCACTGAATTTCAAGGAAGATAACTGTCTGGGACGGGCCCTGTACCTTGGCGGGGTTAATGGCCCACCCTCTTTGCATCAGGGTATCTTGGACACTCTCCATACCTTCCTGTACCATCTCTTTAGTGGCCCCTTGGATCATCACATCATCAATATAATGGTGAATTGAGAGGAAAGGTGATACTGTGACTGTCTCCAAATCACGGGCAATTAGGCTATGGCAAATAGTGGGAGAGTGTACATAACCCTGAGGGAGGCGGGTGAAGGTATACTGGCGCCCCATCTAGGTAAAGGCGAACTGATCCTGTGAGACCTCGTCTATAAGAATACTGAAGAAGGCGTTAGCGAGATCAATGACAGCATACCATGTTCCTGAGTTCCCAGTTGCAATGTTTTCAATAAGGGTAACAATGTCCGGAACTGCTTAAGCAAGTGGTGGGCCATGTTTGTTCAAAAAAATATAGTCAACTGTCATTCTCCAGGAGCCATCCGGCTTCTGGACCGGCCAAACAGGGCTATTAAAGGGCGACGTTGTGGGTCTCACTACCCCTTCTTCTTGCAGAGCATCGATGGTAGCAGTAATCTCTTTCTGCCCCCCAGGGAGTCAATATTGTGGAATGCATACTGGTTTTGGGGGGGGAGGCACCATCACAGGATCCCACTTAGCCTGAACCACCACTAATCTTTTAGTAATAGTCCGAATTCCAAATGCAAATCCCCCTTGGCTAGTATTAAGGGCCGCACCGGCCAACATATTAATACCCAGGATACACTCGTCAGTGGCAGCCACCAGGGCATGTAACCATATAGGGGAAGGGCCATCACCCACCGTAGCACGGACATTTATTTCCTTCACCAGGGTGATCACTCCTCCCATCCCCTCTATTCGAAATGTTGGTCCAGTCCAGAGGTCAGGGTTACCCGGAATCACCGAGTGCTCCGCACCGGTATTGACCAAGGCCAAATATTGGCGGTCATTATCCCCACTCCAATGGATTGTTAATGGTATGTAGGGCCGTGGGTCCCCGTGTATCCACCGTATCTCAATGGAGTAGACACGGGAGCCCTGCCCTCACCCTCATGCTTTAGTAGGGTTCGGAGACTTCCAGGCCCACATGCCACTATTATCCATAATAGCTTTTTGTTGTATCTCATCACGTATAATTGGAGCAAGAGAAGCTGGCTCAGTGGGAGCAGCAGTAGGAGCAGAAGGCACAGCTGGGCCAGGAGGACTCAACAGCTGGGGATGATGTTCCCCTGCTTTTCTCTTGCAAAGGGCATAAAGGACCACAGTAGGTCTCCCATCAATATGACTTTTAGGTACGCCTAACTTTAACAAGGTTAGAAAAAGGTCCTTTCTTGTTGGTCCGTTATTGCCAGCAGCCCCTCTCTTTTCATCCTGCTTGTCTGATTTAACCTGGGTTGTACGTGAGTGGATTTTACCTCCCAACTCTAATTCTCTAAGCCCAGATAAGGTGTGCACCGCCTCAGACACAGGGTGCCCAATAAGCGGACTAGTTACGGACAGAACCAGTCCCCGTACAGTGGGTTGAGCGGAACGAACCAATCTGGTATGCATTCTGGCAGTGAATATCTCTTCATGAGGGCTCCCCCCATGTACCCACAGCCTCAAATGCCCTGCATACAAGGCAGAGGCCAGGGCCTGCTGACAAATTACTGCTATACCCTCCCCTGGGGTGCCCCAATTGTTCTGTAAATGTAAATCCCAATCTACTGGTGATGGGTATACTCTTAGCAGGGCATCCCCTAGAGAAGTAGGTAAGTAATCCACCTCTCTCCCTCTACCCCACAGCTCAGCAGTGACCCGGATATCAGTAGTCAATGTTCCTAATCCCAACAATTCCTCAGGGGTTAAATATACATTACCCCCTCCTTGTTCCCAGACACGCAGGAGCCAGGCTGCCAGAGTTACTCCCGCCTTTTGCCTAAATCGATCTCCAATGGCAGCCAGCTCTTATAGAGAAGTCACGGATCATTGACGGCTCTTGACCTCTGCTCCCACTTTGGCCCACAGGGTCCTTTACCCAGTGGACGGGACGAGGCCTAGGCCATCCCGTAGAGGGGGTGGGCCATAGAGCATAAGCAGGGGTTCGGGTATTTTCCCCTGGGTCCTCTTGTGGATTGGGGTATCTATCCCTTACATCATCCCGCATTTCGTCTGTTTGGGAAGTCTGCTGTCTTATGGGGCAGGCGTGAACAGCAGGTGGAGAGGGTAATATGTTAGGCACATGCTGAGGAGTATCTGCATTATTACCATGGACATCTTTCCAGATATTCCCGTCCCATCAATTAAATCAGGATCGTCGCCATTCCTTATCATGGCACGAATACGATGTGGATCGGGTTCTACTCCATGCCTTTCTTTATCTGCACAGAGCTGCTGCCGGAGTTTAATATTACGGCAGATTGTTTGGACATGCTTATACTCCCATTCTTTGGCTCGATCCTGAATGGTGCAAACAATCTCACTCATCATGGAACAGCGTTGTTGCAGGGCTTCTAGCTCCTCCTCTAGTTGCTCTCTCACGCTGAGATTCTACTTCTCGCTGAACTGATTCTGCTTCACACTAAACAGAGTGGCGTAAGGCTGTGACCAGCAGCCAAAAACCGTCCGTTGGCATCCCCTTTTTAACAGGAAATTTACTTTCTCGAAGGAGAGTGGCAACCTGCTCTCCCAGAGGCGCACTTGATGGATCTAACTTCTCATCCCAACTGAGCGGTGGTCCTAACAAAGACAGGGTATTGGCCAACATGCCAAACCCATCGTCTTTGGAAGTCCATCCCGGAATCAAGAACTGCTCAGGGCTCACCTCCTTCTTTCGGCAAAACATCTTGAGACCAACCCTGCTCGATTACTCCAATTGTCTTGGGTAAACCTGTACCTCTCACTTTGTTCATTTTAGATTCTTTGTTTTCTTTGGCTTGGCTTTGCGGACGAAGATTTATGGAGGGGGTAAAAAGTCCACGTCAGCTGCAGGCTCGTTTGTGGCTGACCAGTCCGATGCGGGACAGGCAGACACGATTGCAGCGGTTGCAAGGGAAAATTGGTTGGTTGGGGTTGGGTGTTGGGTTTTTCCTCCTTTGCCTTTTGTCAGTGAGGTGGGCTCTGCGGTCTTCTTCAAAGGAGGCTGCTGCCCGCCAAACTGTGAGGCGCCAAGATGCACGGTTTGAGGCGTTATCAGCCCACTGGCGGTGGTCAATGTGGCAGGCACCAAGAGATTTCTTTAGGCAGTCCTTGTACCTTTTCTTTGGTGCACCTCTGTCACGGTGGCCAGTGGAGAGCTCGCCATATAATACGATCTTGGGAAGGCGATGGTCCTCCATTCTGGAGACGTGACCCATCCAGCGCAGCTGGATCTTCAGCAGCGTGGACTCGATGCTGTCGACCTCTGCCATCTCGAGTACCTCGACGTTAGGGGTGTGAGCGCTCCAATGGATGTTGAGGATGGAGCGGAGACAACGCTGGTGGAAGCGTTCTAGGAGCCGTAGGTGGTGCCGGTAGAGGACCCATGATTCGGAGCCGAACAGGAGTGTGGGTATGACAACGGCTCTGTATACGCTTATCTTTGTGAGGTTTTTCAGTTGGTTGTTTTTCCAGACTCTTTTGTGTAGTCTTCCAAAGGCGCTATTTGCCTTGGCGAGTCTGTTGTCTATCTCATTGTCGATCCTTGCATCTGATGAAATGGTGCAGCCGAGATAGGTAAACTGGTTGACCGTTTTGAGTTTTGTGTGCCCGATGGAGATGTGGGGGGGCTGGTAGTCATGGTGGGGAGCTGGCTGATGGAGGACCTCAGTTTTCTTCAGGCTGACTTCCAGGCCAAACATTTTGGCAGTTTCCGCAAAGCAGGACGTCAAGCGCTGAAGAGCTGGCTCTGAATGGGCAACTAAAGCGGCATCATCTGCAAAGAGTAGTTCACGGACAATTTAGATTGGTCACAGTGTTAAAGCTACCGAAAGAAAATAGACACACACACTGAGAGCAGTTCAGTTTATACAAGTCTTTATAACTAAATCTAAAGCTGAATTCACACTACAATATGTAAGCCCTTCCCAATTATACCTATCAATGCCTGGACTGGTTCCAACTGCCAAAGTGAGGCGACGAGTGGGACCATGGCTTATATTACCCAAAAGTTGTTTACTTCAGATCGTATCTCTTTGAACAAATGATTTAATTATCAAGGTGTCCTGACAGTCTTCGACCAACAAAAGACAACTGCATCTCTGGGCCTCATGGTGGAAGTTAGGTAATGTCTACTGATTCATATGCATCCCTGGGCCCCATAGTGTAAATTTAGATAATTTTTTCTGATGCAACTGCGTCCCTTCTTGCATAAGCTGGTCTAAATCCTCCATTACACTGAAAGTGCGGGTTAGCAGCTCTTTGATGGCCACATACCTTCCTTGTTCTGGAGGCTGCTGGAGGAAGTTAATGATGTGGGCTGTGGTGTCCTGATCGTGGGCGCTGACCACATGGTAATAGGGGCGTGTCAGTGGAGATGTCGAATGGCGAACTGCACCTCTGCTTGCTGAAACCACACCTGTGGTTGTGACGCCCAGAAGCCAGGCAACCAGGCAGCTTCAATGCTATGGTGTTGTTTGCAGGTTGCTCTTTCATCATCGGGTCCAAAGCGCAGTTTGGACCAGTCGGGGTCACCAATGTAGTGAGTTTGCTATGGCTACAGCTTGGTTATACCTCTAAAGCTGTAGTTTGAATCTGCAGGTGAAGAAGGACACACACACACACACACACACAAACACACACACACACACACACACACACACACACACACACACACACACACACACACACACACACACACACCAGTAGAGTGTATTCGACACTGAATTTATTCAGTGGCAGCTCTGCCTTTTACAGTTAGCTCGTCTGTGTCACCACTGGGGCATGGCTTGAATGGGCTGGCTGCTGATTGGTTATCTCGGATGCCTTGGCCTCGATTGGGTCCCCTGTGATCCAGCGGCGGAGATTTGCCAGTTTCACCACTCTGCCGGTGGCCTATGGAAACGGGTGTTTCAGCCTGCACAATGCTTTGCTGGTGGCCACGTTCAACGCCCATTTCCTGTGTCAGCCTGAGTCACCAACTGCTGCAATATGATTATTTTGGGAAGTTAAACTAGAGCAGGAGTGTCGTGGAGCAGAGATTCTTTGGGTTACAAGTGCACAGTTCCCTGATGGTGGTGACACAGGTAGAGAGGGTGGGGAAGAAGGTAGATGACATTCTTGTCTACATCAGCCGAGGGAGTGAGTGCAGAAGTTGGGAAGTGATGTTCCACTTGTACAAGATGCTGGCTGGTCCAAACCTGGAATATAATGTGCAGTTCTGGTTGTCGAACTGCAGGAATGATGTGATTAAACTGAGCCGTGTGCAAGAGAGATTCACAAGTTGGTACCAAGATTGGAGGGTGTGAGTTAAAAGGAGAGATTGAACTGGGTGTTTTCTGGTTTCGCTTGAGTGAAGGTGCTGATGGGTGACATGAGAGGGGGACAGAATATGAGATCAGAAACAGAGAAGGTTGATGAACAGGGTCTGTGCCCCGTGGTAGGAGTGTGTAAAACTGGAGGGAATGGGTTGAAGATGAGAGGGAAGAGGTTTAAAGGGATGTGAGGTGAAAATGTTTCATACATTGGTGTCTGGAATGAGCTGCCAGAGGTGGTGGAGGCTGGAACAGTAACAACATTTCAGAGACATTGTCATGAAGGACTGGTACTTCAATGAGCAGGGCTTTGAAGGACATGGAAACAATGCAGGCAGGTGGGATTGGTGTGGATCACGATGGTCAGCATAGACATGGTGTGCCGAAGGGCTTGTTTCTCTGCTGTTCAACTCTGACGATGAGACTCCAACCCTGCCTGCAGTGGTTTTGGCAGCTGGGGTGCTCAGCACGGAGCTTGCCTCTCTGAACCCCTTGGCCTTTGACATGACTCTTGCATCCTCCCACTTTGACCAAGCTGTTGGCCATCCCCAATTCCTCACATTACTGGAGTTACTTGTGCAGTTCTGTGTCCGTGTGTACACTACAGAAACAGGAGCAGGAGTTTACCGCCTGTCCTCCTCAGACCTGCTCCATCATTCAGTGGAATCCATTCTGATCTGCCCCAGGCCTGATCTTCTTATGAGCTACATACACACAGTTCACAAATCCTTGATTATTTAAAAAAAAACAATCACTTTCTTCAAATACCTACTGTGATTTGCCCTCAAAACCCACTAGGATAAGACATCCAGAGATTCGTCTGCCCCACTGTCAAGCTGAGGTTGGATCAGACTGGGTCTCTGCAGGACTGTGGGTAGTCTGTCCTTCTCTTCTCCCTGCTGTGCAGGTTGGAGCTGTACTGGACAGTGTCAAATGCATCCTGAGCTGGGTGTAGAGTCTGTGTCCCTCCAGTGTGTAGGTGGATGGGGCAGAGTTCTCTGTCCATGCTGGGCTGAGTGTAGTCTGTATGGGCTGTGACATCACAGTGGGTGGTTCACGTCTTTCTCTGTACTGCAAAGGGATTGCTGCTGTAAAATAGTGTCCCTGCAGAGCAGTTTACCTTTATTTCAAATAGATGTGGCATGATCTCCTGTGTTACTCCAGCATGTATAGAAGGAATGAGGCTGTATGGCTGGAGCTAAGAAACAGAAAAGGGATGACCACATTAATGGGATTGTATTATAGACACAGTCAGTGAGAATCGGAGGAGTAAATCTGCAGATAGCAGTCAGCTGTGGGAAACATTAAATAGTGATAGTCTGTGTTTTTTAACTTTGCATATTTTGACTGGGACACCCATCCTGTAAAATTGCTGCATTGGTTAGAGTTTGTCAAATGTGTTCAGGAAACTTTCTCAAATCATTAAGTTAAGGTTCCAAATGGAGAGTGTAATACTAGATCTCCTATCAGGAAACAAGGTAGGACTGGTGACAGAAGTGTACGTGGGGGAAAACTTTGCGTCCATTAATCAATAGGCCATTTCAGATAACCCAAAAGTTGAGATGTAAAAATGTTGAAGCTCCGCCAAAATGCATAATCCCCTACCTTTCTGAATGTGGAGAGGCAGACTCCAAGTCGCATATTCCAACCCATCTCCGAGAGGGATAATCTCCACAGTGTAGCCCTCTGCCGATCAATCTGAATGTGCAGCTGCACTGTCAGGGATGCCGGGGAGCCGTCGGGGCAGCGGGAGCTGTCAGCAGGGGCCGGTGGGGTAGCAAGGACTATTGGGTCAGTGGGGGCTGTCAGCTGGGACCGTTGGGGAAGCGACAGCTGTCAGCGGGGATGATCAGAGAAGTGGGAATTGTTAGGGCAATGGGAGCCAACAGGAGCAGCTGGTGCATGTTGGGTCAGCCACACTTGGCCGCTTCGGCCTTCGGCGCCGCTCTCCTTGACTCAAAACATGGCAGAGCAATGGCTGTCTCCCCTACCCATAATTCCCCCATGCAAGTGAAGTTGTTCTGGGAACCGTACAGTGATTTCAGCTGCATGAGGGATTAGGTAGGGAAGACGGCCATTTCTCTTCCATCTATTTATGAAAGGTGGCACTACGGCATCACCTCCGTTGGATCCAGAGGGTGCTACGAGGCACCTCTGGATATGAATGGGACGCTGGAGCAGCCTTTTAGGGCTACTGTCTGAAAGGTAAGTTCCCTTTTTCCATCCGCTCCACAGCCGGTGTCAAGGCGGATGCTCGACGTGAAGTGGCCTATAATGCCATAATTTCTAACGTAATTATGTTTAAGGACAGGCCTGGTCCTCGGGGATCAGATTCAAAATTGGAGAAATCCCAATTGTGATGGGAGGAGAAAGGATCTGATAAGCATGGACTGGGGCAGGTTGTTTTCTGGCAAGGGGTTGATTGCTAAATGGGAGACTTTCAAAGGTGGTATTTTGAGTATGAAGAATTTGTATGTTCCTGTCATTCATTATTAAAGGCAAAGTTAACGGGCATGGGGAACCCAAGTTTATTGAGGAACTGGATGAGAAGAAGAAAGAAGTGTACAGTAGTTAAAGGCAACAAGGTCCAAATGAGAAACTTGAGGAGTATAGAAATTGCAAGAACAAAATTAACAAGGAAATCGGGAGGTAAAAAGAGAAAAGCCCTAGTTCTACTCACCTTGACTCATGTCATATTTTCCAATCCAGGAAACATGCTGGTAAACTCCTCTACACCCATTTGATACCTTACACATCCTTTCTGTAATGAGGTAACCACAGCTGAACTCCATATTTTAGGTGTGGTCTCACTAGAGATTTATAGAGCTGCATTATTAATTCACTACTCCCAAACTCAACACCCTATTGTCTGGTCCGTCCCTGTGTGGATGAAGATTTCAAAATCACTGATTTGAGAAGCAGTCATCAAGTATCCACACTATGTTCTCCCTGTTACCATATCAGGAAAGAGGTATGTGCTACAAGACTTGCACTACCAGGTTGAGGAACAGTTGCTACCCCTCCACTATCAGACTTCTAAACAACATTCATTCAGGGACTCTGAACAACCCTTATCATGTGCTTTATTTGTTTCTGCATTGCACATTCAGTTTGTTTATAATTTTCTCTTTTGTAAACGCATCTTTCTTCTTGAGTACAATTTAGAGCAGTCATTCCCAAAGTGGGCGGTGCCATCAGGTCTGGTGGAAAGATCCAAAGGGGCGATGAGGAAAAAGGGGGCGGTCCAAACGTTTGTTTGTATCTTGGTGACGTGGTCTAGTGATCATCACATTTTCACGTCTAGAAGAGCCAAGGCTCTACGTTTGTGAGCATTGAAAGTGATCGTCAGTCTTGTAATGTACATTTAATTTATATAAAGATATGATTGTGTCATTGACTTTGTATTCCTATTATATTTTCTAATGTTATTTCTGCTGCACTTTGTAGTAATTGGCAGGATTTTTTATAAGGAACTTATTTTTTTTTTTGTTGCAGAATAAAATACGGCCACAGCTCAGCAAACAAAAAAGTGTAGACAATGTAGTGCGGAATATTGGAAATATGGATTTGCATCAGCACCAAATAACCAACAGCAACTGTGTGAAAGGGTCTTGTCAAATGAAGCCTGGAAGAAAATACACTCTGATAAAGCAGAAAAAATGTTGCCTCTTCAGTCACTTTGATAAAACTTACAGAAATGGAAAACCATTGGAAATATGTTTGCCAGCACTTCACAATAATCCAGTGATAGTTTTTGTTCATCGGACAACATTTCATTGCTGATTGCTAGATATGGTAAGCCTCATACAATTGGAGAAAAGCTTATTCTGGCAGCAGTAAGTGAGGTTCTATGCACAACTTTACACAAGTCACGTGAACAAATAATTAAAGCTATTCTTCTCAGTGATAACTCTATTCTTTTTTGTTAATTTTTAATTTTTCTCACTATAAACCATATTGATCAAAAAGATACATACATTTTCCTTCTTAAATATATACAGTGTCGTTTTCACCCCCCTCCCTCCCTCCCTCACCTCCCCTCCCATTTATTTAAAGTTCAGAATATAAGATACATTAAACCCATCAAACAATGTTGTCACTCAATAAAAATAAACAAGAAATTCCACTGAGTCAGTTCTTTTCATTATCTTCTCCTTCTGTCATTTTAGGTGGTAGATGTCCACGGTAGGTTTTCTCTATTGTCTTTCATGTATGGCTCCCATATTTGTTCAAATATTGTAATGTTATTTCTTAAATTATATGTTATTTTTTCTAATGGAATATATTTATTCATTTCTATATACCATTGTTGTATTCTCAAGTTATCTTCTAATTTCCAGGTTGACATAATACATTTTTTTGCTACAGCTAGGGCTATCATAACTAATCTTTTTTGTGCTCCATCCAAATCGAGTCTAAATTCTTTGTTTTTTATATTACTTAGGAGGAAGATCTCTGGGTTTTTTTGGTATATTGCTTTTTGTGATTTTATTTAATATCTGGTTTACATCTTCTCAAAATTTTTTCACTTTCTCACATGTCCAAATTGCATGAATTGTTGTTCCCATTTCCTTTTTACAGCGAAAACATCTGTCTGATATTGTTGGGTCCCATTTATTTAACTTTTGAGGTGTAATGTATAGCCTGTGTATCCAGTTATATTGAATCATACATAACCTTGTGTTTATTGTATTTCTCATGGTTCCGGAGCATAGCTTCTCCCATGTTTCATTCTTTATCTTTATGTTTAGATCTTGTTCCCAATTTTGTTTAGTTTTACCATTTGTTTCTTCGTTCTCCTTTTCTTGTAGCTTAATATACATGTTTGTTACAAATTTTTTGATTATCATTGTGTCTGTAATCACATATTCAAAATTACTTCCTTCTGGTAACCTCAGACTGTTTCCCAATTTGTCCTTCAAGTAGGATTTCAGTTGGCAGTATGCCAACATTGTATCGTGAGTTATATTATATTTATCCTTCATTTGTTCAAAGGATAATAATTTATTTCCCGAAAAACAATTTTCTATTCTTTTGATCCCTTTTTTCTCCCATTCTCTAAAGGAAAGGTTATCTATTGTAAAAGGGATTAGCTGATTTTGCGTCAGTATTAGTTTTGGTAGTTGGTAATTTGTTTTATTCCTTTCTACATGAATCTTCTTCCAAATGTTGAGCAGATGATGCAATACCGGAGAATTCCTACGTTGTACCAATTTTTCATCCCATTTATATAATATATGTTCAGGTATCTTCTCCCCTATTTTATCTAGTACTAATCTAGTCCAATCTGGCTTTTCCCTTGTTTGATAAAAATCTGATAGGTATCTTAATTGTGCGGCTCTATAATAATTTTTAAAGTTTGGTAGTTGTAAGCCTCCTTGTTTATACCATTCTGTTAATTTATCTAGTGCTATCCTCGGTCTCTCCCCTTTCCATAAAAATTTCCTTATTATTTTCTTTAACTCCTTGAAGAATTTCTCTTTTAAGTGTATTGGTAATGTCTGAAATAGGTATTGTATCCTTGGGAAAATGTTCATTTTAATACAGTTTATCCTTCCTATCAGTGTTAGTGGTAAGTCTTTCCAATGCTCTAAGTCATCTTGTAATTTTTTCATTAGTGGATAATAATTGAGTTTATATAGATGGCCGAGGTTTTTATTTATTTGTATACCTAGGTATCGCATTGCTTGCGTTTGCCATCTGAATGGTGATTCTTTCTTAAATTTTCAGAAATCCGCATTATTCATTGGCATTGCTTCACTTTTATTTGTGTTAATCTTGTACCCCAACACTTCTCCATATTCCTTCAATTTCCTATGTAATTCTTTTATTGATATTTCTGGTTATGCTAAGTATATTATAACGTCATCTGCAAATAGACTGATTTTATATTCCTTATCTTTTATTTTTGTCCCTTTTATTTTATTTTCTGTTCTTATCAGTTCTGCTAGTGGTTCTATGGCTAACGCGAACAATGAAGGAGATAGTGGGCATCCCTGCCTTGTTGATCTGCTTAAGTTAAATTGTTTTGATATATATCCATTTACTGTCACTTTCGCCAATGGCCCCTTATATAATGCTTTAATCCAATTAATATATTTCTCTGGTAAGCTGAATTTTTGTAGTACTTTGAATAAATAATTCCATTCTACTCTGTCAAAGGCCTTCTCTGCGTCTAAAGCAACCGCTACTGTTGGAGTTTTATTTCCTTCTACTGCATGAATTAAGTTAATAAATTTACAAATATTGTCTGTTGTTCGTCTTTTTTTAATAAATCCAGTTTGGTCTAGATTTACTATTTTTGGTACATCGTCGGCTAATCTGTTTGCTAATAGTTTAGCTATTATCTTATAATCTGTGTTAAGTAAAGATATTGGTCTATATGATGCTGGTGCAAGTGGATTTTTCCCTGTCTTTGGTATTACTGTAATTATTGCTGTTTTGCATGAATCTGGTAAGCTTTGTGTTTTATTAATCTGGTTGATTACTTCCAGAAGGGGAGGAATTAATAAATCTTTAAATGTTTTATAGAATTCTATTGGGAATCCATCCTCTCCTGGTGTTTTATTGTTCGGTAGTTTTTTTATTATCTCCTGTATTTCTTCTATTTCAAATGGTTTTGTTAATTTATTTTGTTCCTCTGTTTGTAATTTTGGTAGTTCAATTTTAGTTAAAAATTCATCTATTTTGTCTTCTTTCCCTTCGTTTTCAGTTTGATTTAGTTGTTCGTAGAATTCTCTGAAGTTTTCATTAATCTCCGTTGGATTATATGTGATTTGCTTGTCTTTTTTCCTTAATGCCAATACCATTCTCTTAGTTTGTTCTGTCTTAAGCTGCCATGCTAGAATTTTGTGCGTTTTTTCTCCTAGTTCATAATATTTCTGTTTTGTCTTCATTATGTTCTTCTCCACCTTATATGTTTGTAGTATTTCATATTTTATTTTTTTATCTGCCAATTCTCTTTTAGTTGTGTCTTCCTTCATTGCTAATTCTTTTTCTATATTTGCTATTTCCCTTTCCAACTGTTCTGTTTTTTGATTGTAGTCCTTCTTCATCTTCGTTACATAATTTATTATTTGCCCTCTGATGAATGCTTTCATTGCGTCCCATAGTATAAACTTATCTTTCACCGATTCCGTATTTATTTCAAAGTACATTTTAATTTGTCTTTCAATTAATTCTCTAAAATCCTGCCTTTTAAGTAGCATGGAGTTTAATCTCCATCTATACATTCTTGGTGGGATGTCCTCTAACTCTATTGTCAATAACAGGGGTGAGTGGTCCGATAATAGTCTAGCTTTATATTCCGTTTTCCTAACTCTCTCTCCTTTTCCTTTGGGTCTTGTTTCCTCCATATATCCAAAAGTTGCATTTCTTGCATCGATTTAATTATAAATTTGGTTTCTTTGTTCTTTCTGTTAATTTTTTTTCCAGTTTTATCCATGTTTGAATCCAAATCAAGGTTGACATCCCCTCCTATTAGTATGTTCCCTTG
This sequence comes from Narcine bancroftii, assembly GCF_036971445.1. Classification (NCBI taxonomy): domain Eukaryota; kingdom Metazoa; phylum Chordata; class Chondrichthyes; order Torpediniformes; family Narcinidae; genus Narcine; species Narcine bancroftii. The sequence continues at coordinate 79,616,995 of NC_091476.1, read as the reverse complement.
CGTGTCTGCTATCTTCAAAAAGATATCTTGCATAAATTTTTGATCTTCTTCATTAGGTGAATATACATTGAGTAAATTCCAAAACTCCGAATATATCTGACATTTTATCATTACATATCTCCCTGCTGGATCTATTATTTCCTCTTCTATTTTGATTGGTGCATTTTTACTGATTCATATAGCTACTCCTCTAGCTTTTGAATTATATGATGCTGCTGTTACATGTCCTATCCAATCTCTCTTTAATTTCTTGTGTTCAGTTAAGTGTGTTTCTTGTACGAACGCTATATCAATTTTTTCTTTTTTCAATAAATTTAACAGTTTCTTCCTTTTGATTTGGTTATGTATTCCATTAATATTTAAAGTCATATAGTTCAACATAGCCATTTCATACTTTGTTTATCTTTCCTTTCCGTTTCTTCATCACCACCTTTCCTTCTTATCCATTTCTGCATTTTTTTTTGAATACATTATAAGACAACATTTCTAAAATATAAAATATCTCCATTATTCTCCTATATAAAATCCCTTTAACTCCACTATCCCCTCCCCTTCCTGAGTTGCCCTTTGTCCCTTGTCGGGCAACCACATCTCCCCTCTCCATTTGGATTTGCGAATTCACTCGCAAGCGTCGTGACCCTAATTCTTCCCCACCCAGCCCCCCCAGAAAAGATTTTAATGTTCATATATAACAAAGGTCACTCTCTTAATTCCCTCCTTACTTCCTTTCTTCCCCTTCTTAGTTCTTACCTATACTCTATTTTTTTTATATATATACATACACATATATTTATATATATATATATATACACACACACACACACATATATATATATACACACACACACACACACACACACACACACACATATATATATATACACACACACACACACACACACACACACACATATATATATATATACACACCTACATACACACATACATATAGTTTGTGGTCATTTTTGTTCTCGTTACATGTCTTCATCTCTCTGTCTGTTTTGTAGTTGTTCTGCAAATTTTTGTGCTTCCTCCGGATCCAAGAATAGTCTGTTTTGCTGCCCGGGAATAACTGTTTTAAGTACCGCTGGGTACTTTGCATAAATTTATATCCTTTTTTCCATAGGATCGTTTTTGCTGTATTAAACTCCTTCCTCTTCTTCAGGAGTTCAAAACTTATATCTGCATAGAATTTTTTTTTTTTGACCTTTGTATTCCAGTGCTTTTTTGTCTTCTCTTATTTTCCTCATTGCTTTCTCCAATATATTTTCTCTTGTTGTATATCTTAGGAATTTTACTAGAATGGATCTTGGTTTTTGTTGTGGTTGTGGTTTAGGTGCTAATGTTCTGTGTGCCCTTTCTATTTCCATTTCTTCCTGTAATTCTGGTCTTCCTAGGACCCTGGGGATCCATTCTTTTATAAATTCTCTCATATTCTTGCCTTTTTCATCTTCCTTAAGGCCCACTATCTTTATATTGTTTCTTCTATTATAATTTTCCATCATATCTATCTTCTGAGCTAACAGCTCTTGTGTCTCTAACTTTTTTATTAGATTCTTCTAATTTCTTTTTTAAGTCTTCTACTTCCATTTCTATGGCTGTTTCTCATTCTTCCACCTTGTCTACTCTTTTTCCTATATCTGACATGATCATCTCTAATCTATTCACTTTTTCTTCTGTACTTTTTATTCTTCTTTTTATTTCACTGAATTCTTGTGATTGCCATTCTTTTATTGATTCCATATATTCTTTAAAAAAAAAATATATCCATGTACTTGCCCTTCCCCCCTTCTTCCATTTCTCTGTGTTCTTCCTCTTCTTCTTCTGAGTCCACTCCAGGATCTGTGTCCTTTATCTCTGTCTCTTCTAGTTTTCTTGTTGGGTTGTTTGTTTTATTTTGTTGGGTATTTTTGGTCTTCTTATTTTTACTAGAAGTGTCTTGATGCTGGTCTTCTTCCTCTGGGTTGGTCATCTGTTGTTTCTTTGATTTCTTTTTACTCTCTTCTTTCTTGTTCTCATTATTTTCTATGTTTTCCTCTTGCTGCTTTGTTGTGGTTGTCAATTTCAGCTGTGGAGATTGACTCCTCAGCTGGTCCCCCCTCCCATCAGTGTTATTTTTGTCTTGCACATCGCGCATGTGCGACTCCTCGCGCATGCGCGGTTGCGCACTTTTGTTTAGCTCCGTGAGCCATTTTTGTAGTCCCGAGTTCGGGGCTTCGACTGACCTTAGGGAGCGGGCTTCTCTTTCCACAGCGGGCCTCCTCGTACAGGTAAGGCCTTCACCTTCTTCTTCCATCGTCTTTTCTTCTTCTCTTCTTCCCATTGCTTTTGGCTTTTCTTTCTTTGCTGCCATTTTCTCCACACCTTTATTTTCACTTTATTTTGGTTTTTGTGTTTGTGGCTTTGTTTTTTTCTCTGTCTTTCTTTTACTTTTCCGGAGAGGGCTGGAGTTCCCCGACCGGCCACTACTCCATCACGTGACTCCTAGTGATAACTCTATTCAAAGAAGAATGGATGAAATGGCTGAAAGCATTGAAGGCACATTGTGCAACATGGTTTGGGCAACAGGATTTGCCTTACAATTTGATTAGTCCACTCTGCCAGGCAATGAATCTTTGCTTCCTGCTTCTTTTCGTTTTGTCAGAGATGAAAGTTTGGTGCAAGAGCTGTTATTTGCAAGACAACTAGAAACAGTTACAAAAGGGAAGTCAGTATTTCATGTTGTTGAGAATTTTTTTCAAACTGAAAGACTTCCCACTTTTCAACATTCTTGCTTGTAGAACGGATGGGGCACCTTCGATGACAAGTCATCATTGTGGCTTCGTCAGTTTCTTGAAAAAATGCTGTACCTAGTGTGTTTACAGTGCACTGTGTAATTGACAAGCAACATCTGGTCACAAAATAAACCTAAGTTATCACAACAGTAAATATAATCAAGGCACATGCTCTAAATTCCCAACTGTTTCAACAGCTCTGCACTGTAAATGGTGAAAAATTTGAACATTTATGGTTGCATCCAGAAGTTAGATGGCTGTTAAAGGGAAACTGCCTGAGACGTTTATTCATTCTTTAAAACGGTATGTTGAATTCTTCCAAGACTCCTGTTCTCTGTGATGAACTAAAAAACATCAAGTTGTCAGATGTATTCACAAAGTTCAACAAAGTTACCTTATAATTGAAAGGAAATGAGGTTAACCTTATCAAAATCAAAGCAGCCCTCTCCACGTTTCTGTGCAAATTATAGTTATTCAAATGTAACATAGCCCGTCATGAGCTCTTCCAGTTTCCTAGCCGCCCTGAATTGGAGACGGAGAAGAGCATACTACATGGTGACCTTCAAGTGAATTGTGCACACCTGGATAAGCTACATACAGACATGTCTGACAGATTTCACTATCTTTTATGCTTAAAATACTAGTGTAGGTGATCAATCCATTCCTAGATATCAGCAGTGAGGAAACAGGTATGGTAGTGGAATAATTGATTTCACTCCAAATTGACAGTGAGCGGAGACAAAGTTCAAAACATTACATCAAGATTCTTGGTTACAAAAATACATTTCTGACTGCTACTCTGCATTGTGAAACAAAGTCAAGATGTACTTTATTGCCTTCCCAACATCATATTTAGAAGAGTGAGGCTTCAGTGCAGTCACCCAGCTTCTTTCCAAGCAAAGAAATAAACTGAAAATGACTGAACGTGGAGATCTAAGAGGTCTTCTTAGTGCCTTCAAACCTGACGTTGAGAAACTGATGTCCCTGCACCAAGCAAATCCATCTCATTAAAACTGAAGACAATGTAGTTACAGGTGAGATGTAAATTTACTCTTTCATATTGCTAAATAAATTGATTTACTATGTTTTCTTTTATGAAATAAATATGCTTGTTCATGGAGTTAGATTAGTTGTTTTAAATTTCTAGTTGACCTAATACCAAGAAAGAGGTATGTGTTGGGGGGGGGGGGGGGGGGTGGGGGGAGGTGGGGTGTGGTTGCTGGGGATGTGTCCTGAGAGCCAAAGTTTGGGAAGCACTAGTTAAGAGTAACCAGTAAGTGGAAATTCTGCCTGGCCCGCAGGATTAAATAATCTCCATGTTGTATGTGATGTCAAGAAATCTGAACTTTGCACGTTGAACTTTGAATTCACAGCTGGTATCAATGTGGTGAGGACTGGCCAGCGGTCAAAGCCTCAAACTGATCTGCTTACAACCTCCTCTGTTATAGGGAAAATGGCCTCAGCAGCTGGAAACCACCACAGAGCTGAGCTTCTGCAGTCCTGGGGTCATTTCAGTCCAATCCTTTCTGAACCCTCTGGAGCCTTTCCATCTTCCTCAGGGTATGGAGCCAGACCTTGCCACAGAGCTCTACGTGAGACCAACCCAGTGGCGCGTGTAGGTTCTCCAGTACTTTCCGTTCTCAAACTCAGTGCTTCTCCTTGTAAAGCTGAGGATCCTGGGGGGTTCGTCACCACTTTTCCAACCTGCCCTGCTACTTTCTCCCGTTGCACTGCTACCATCTACCATCTCTCAAGCTGCATTTCACTCCTCCACTCTATGTAATACTTGCCAGGATGGCAATATTTCAGCTGTAGGAGAGATTGGATCAGTGATGGGTGTTTTTTTCAGACAAAACAAACTGAGCGACATCAACCGGTGAGAGATCTGAGGGGGAATGAGCAGAAGAATGGGAGATCAGAATGTGTGTATGTTTGTGTCTTCTATGCTTTTCTCTCTCTCTCTTTCTGCAGGTGTCTCCACATGTGCATTTGTGTGTGCCTGTATGGATTTGTGTGTTTGTACATGTTTGTTTCTGGGCACTTGTCTGTATCCATATGTGTGCGTACATGTCTGTGGTCACACGTGCATGCAGCTGTGTGTGCATGTACATGTGTATCTGAGTACATGTGTGGGTGTGTCTGCATTTGTTTGTTTATATGTGTGCATGCGGCATGTGTGTACACTGACAAAAACACAGTCCCTCTGTCTGACATATTATCAGAAGTTCCATTCACATGTTCCATGACCTGTTCTGCTCCTCTGAGGAAGTGTATCCCTCACTCTGTATCACCCGGTCTCTGGGCTGGTTTCCCCCATCACATCACAAGAGGCTGAGGGTCAGGGACATGGATGGATAAAACCTATGTTAAATCCATGACTTTTGTGATTTGGGGACAGGGATTGAGAGTGAACCATGGGGAACCTGACTGGGACCCAGTCTGTCTGTGTCCAGCACACCAGGTCCCTCTGGAGTTCCCAGTATGGTGACGGCTGTTCTTGTGGAACTGATTCTGTGCCTTTCAACCTGTCAGTGCAGAGAGTTCCAGAGTAAAGGATCCAGGAGCAGAGTTCAGTCCTGTCGTGGCAATGCAGGGGCCTGGACCCAGAAGGAATGTGTGGAATAAGCAGCCATCATCATTATGGATACAGGGAAAATGGCCTCAGCAGCTGGAAACCACCACAGAGCCAAGAGCTGTTGGCCGACTGTGGAGATGTAAGGACAGCAAATTTTGGCGGCTGTGGGCTGAATGGCCTCAGTTCGTGCCAGACATTTCTGTGGGCATCACAGACACGCCATTATTCCACAATCTCCAGTCACCCTGTTTCATAAGCTGATGAACAGTCAGCCACATGACTGCGGGCCAGGACTGTCACAGAATCCAGGCTGGGGATAGGCAGCATATTTCCTCCATGGAAGGAAGATGGAAAGGCTCCAGAGGGTTCAGAAGGGATTGGACTGAAATGACCCCAGGACTGTGGAAGCTCAGCTCTGTGGTGGTTTCCAGCTGCTGAGGTCATTTTCCCTGTAACAGAGGAGGTTGTAAGCAGATCAGTTTGAGGCTTTGACCACAGGCCCCTCCTCACCACATTGATTCGGGCTGATCAAATGATTCTCCATCTCCGGGTTCCAGGTGTTGGGCTTTCTCCCTCCTCTTCATCCAGTTCTCTGGATGAAGAACGACTCCTTCGCCAGCTCTGTAAGTCCTGCCTCATCTTCTTTCCCCCCCCCCCCCATTCTTTTTCATTCATTCGGAGCCCATTAATGTGAGCAATGTTTTAATTGCGGAGTGAGTTCCCTGCAGTGACTGCCGTCTATTTCTAGGTTCCCTGAATCCCATTTTTTATCCCACACAGGTGTTCACATTGCTGAAGTGACTCCGACAGCAGGTTGTGAAACAGGAACCCGTCCACAATCTCATTCCGTTCCCACTTAGATCGACAACTATATAATTTGAGTCGGCATTTGTTCCGATCGGCGAGAGATTCCAAATCACGGGAATATTCAATTGGCAGCGTCTCTCCTGGATTGAATCCCACTCGATCGGTGTTGTTTGTGTGTCGGGAGTGAGTGCATGGCCAAGCGGGAAATTCGCGTTCACACCGATTTGGATTTATGGTTTTTGGCTACCTTTCAGACTTTTTTTTGTCTTTGGCGGGCTTTTCAAATGTGGAGATTGATCATTGGCAAATGAGTCATCTGACTCATTCCACCAATGAGATGAAGCGCTGCTCTACCAATCAGAAGCGCCCCACCACATTCCTGCAGAACCTATAAGAAGGGACGGCGCGGGAAGATATACTTATTCTTTGCTGAGGAGTTGGTGGAAATGACTGGACGAGGGAAAGGAGGCAAAGCTCGAGCCAAGGCCAAGTCTCGCTCATCCCGGGCCGGACTCCAGTTCCCGGTGGGCCGTGTTCACAGGCACCTGAGAAAGGGCAACTATGCTGAGCGGGTGGGCGCCGGAGCCCCGGTCTATCTGGCTGCTGTGCTCGAGTATCTGACGGCTGAAATCCTCGAGCTGGCCGGCAACGCGGCCCGGGACAACAAGAAGACCCGCATCATCCCCAGACACTTGCAGCTGGCCGTCCGTAACGACGAGGAGCTCAACAAGCTGCTGGGAAGGGTAACCATCGCCCAGGGTGGGGTGTTGCCAAATATCCAGGCTGTGCTGTTGCCCAAGAAAACCGGCCGAGACAGTAATCCCAAGAGCAAGTAAATGTGATAAATATCGACCTGAGACCCAAAAGGCTCTTTTCAGAGCCACACACAGTGTCTGTGGCAGGGCGAACACCGGCTGTGCGATAGCTGGGGATTTGTGCTCACTCTCGGCCGTCCTCGTCTGGTTCTGTCTTTCTCATGTTTCACCTTCTATCCTGAATTGACCCAATTGTCACTGCTGCTCCCTCCACACCTCGTTACCCACTGCCCATTCCTCTCGATTCCCAGTGACAGACATTTTGGCAATTTGTTTTCCTGTAAAGGAGCGTATTATTCAGCAATCCCCCTTGTCCTTCCTGGCAACTGTAGTGCGGCGCTTGTGATTGGTGTTCAAGCGCCGACATTTATGGTGAGGGTAACTAGACCAATGACAGCGTGGGCTCGATAACCAGGTGACACGAGAGGCGCCAAAACGAGCCGGCAGTCCCAAGTGAAATTTGAAAAACATTCCAAGGAAATTACTTTAGATAGGAGACTAAAGGAATAAAACCCAATCGACGTGCATGAACACAGACTCCCAGTTTCACGCGTCACTTGATCCAGATCCATTTGGCAATGTAATTTTCCGCTTCTTTCAACCGACCGGAACAAATGCCGATTCACAGAACATAACAGTGGCGGGGTTTGGTGGAAGCAGCATCAGGTTACTGTCCATAAACGACAGACGGACCGGAGACTGCAGCGTCAAAAGTCGATCGGCGAACGGACCGAGATCCGATGGTGGTCTCGGGAAGAAATGGGATTCAGCACGGGGGAGTGCAGTTAATACGTCGTTTCCAGCACAACCATTAAACATGTTAGAAATTAAAGTACCTTTAAAGAAATTGCTCGAGACAAAAATTGAGAACAAAGAACATTTATTACTACAACAATGCAAAGTTGGGTGCTTCCCCTTACCCTGGGAATACACACACATACTGGGGCTCACCCAACTTTTATACAGTCAATTTCAGTATCAGAGTGCCCTCCCCCTTACATTCTTCTGCCCCCTGGATGGGTTTGGCATAGGTAATTCTTCCTGCCTACGTGCAGTTTCAGTACACTTGGAGGACCAGGGGGTATCCTGTGGGTGCCCCATCATGTCATTGTCCTTATTCACACCTTCCTGATTCTCTGGGCTACAGTCTCTTGATATGCAGAGTTGACTCATTCTATCTAGGGTTGGCTAATTTCATATGTATAAATCTGTGTATGGTTAGCTAATTAGAAATGTATGACTTGGTACTTCTGTCCAGGGCTAGGAGACCCTTATCTGATCCAGACTACCTCAACTTCCTACATTCTATTGTACCTTACCATTCCTTATCTTAGTCCTATGGTCTTGTCACAAAGGATAGAAGATTCTTATGTTAATCGTGCTGACTCTGCTTTCCTGCATCCTAAGCCCCAAACTTATCCTGTTTGAACTGGTTTCAGCCATTTTACTGATGAACTTTAGTTTCTTCCATGTTCATAATTTTAGGTCAATTTTCCCATCTCTCACAATCCTCACTTTTCTTTTAGATCAGTAATACTGATCTTTCACCATGATCAGTGTTACTGATCTTTGGTTACTAGTGTCAGTGTGACTGATCCCCCCCCCCCCCCCCTTTCCTCACTTTTCTTTTAGATCAGTAACACTGATCTTTCAAGTGTAAGGTGTAGTTTTACCCAGCTGGTCAATAACCGAATTGTAATGTCTGTGTAAAGTCTTTAGGTAGGGGAGCACCATGAAGGTCAGGGGAGTGAGTCCAGCTGCTTATTAGGGTTTGGAGTATCAGGCTCCAGTTCTCAGTAAAGAGTCTAGTCCATCCCATACGTTGAAATATTGAAGCAGTGTCTTTGAAGCACACGACCTTTGTAAGTGTTGTCCCGACGAAGTCTGTGAGAGACGCTGCCTTCAGCAGCGAACAAGTAGCAGTCTATGAGAAGCGCTGCCTTCAGCAGCGAACGAGTAGCAGTCTATGAGAAGCGCTGCCTTCAGCAGCGAACGAGTAGCAGTCTATGAGAAGCGTTGCCTTCAGCAGCGAACGAGTAGCAGTAGTCAGGCGGTTCCGTTTGATTGTGGCTCGTATCTGATGTCCTCTTCAGCCCCGAACCCTAGGGCCACCGATCTCCGAAGGCTGTTTGGAGCCTGATATTAAAGTGTCAAGCAGCTCACGTTGTTGGAAACTGGTGCTCCCTTTCATGGGGTGATGAAAAGTGACCAAGCTGGGGGGGGGTTGTTTCTTGTGATTTAACTGTGTGTTGCAGCTTGTCTGCTAACATTAGCATATGTATCATTGAACTTGTGAGTTGCAGCCTGTCTGTGTACATTAGCATATGTATTAACTCACTCTCTCTCTCTCTGTTACATGTACAATCCTGACTACCATTCTGTCTGTCTTTGTCCCACCATGTCCTTTGTGCTATCGCCTCAAAACTCTTGTCTCTAATACCTGTGTAGGCTATGATACAAATTAGATGTACTCCACTAAAGCTGTTTAATTCCCCTGGTCCGTATTGGGATCCCTTATATCCCATTATGACTATACATTAAATCTATGCCCTGTCTACATTCTAAAGGAGCTGAATTGTAACCTCTGCTGCCCCTATTCCAGGGGGGCTTAAAACATTAACGAACAATATTCCAAAGAAATTAGTAAACAACAATGAACAATACATGTAAAGCTCATTAAAAAAACAGCAATAAAAGACAACAAGAACTGAATTAACCACAATAAATGTAAAGCTCATTGAAAACTGCAATAAAATACAATGAGAACTGAATAAAGCACAATAAATGTAAAGCTCATTGAAAACTGCAATAAAATACAATAAGAACTGAATAAAACACAATAAATGTAAAGCTCATTGAAAACTGCAATAAAATACAATAAGAACTGAATAAAACCACAATAAATGTCAAGCTCATTGAAAACTGCAATAAAATACAATAAGAACTGAATAAAACCACAATAAATGTCAAGCTCATTGAAAACTGCAATAAAATACAACAATAACTGAATAATCAAAAGACAAGTAAAATACAACAATAACTGAATAATCATAAAAAAACAAGTAACATTACGGCACTTTGTCACGGCGCAGTGTAAGTTTCAGGTCTCATGGATGAGGAACTGCACGCCAGGTTGGGGTTTGAATCTGTGTGTCGTGGTGTTGTGGTTCAGAAGCTGGTTTAACCCTTTGAATGTGGGTCCAGCCTTTTTCTCTTGTTCTTACTGCGGTGTCTGTAATTAAAAGTACACAGAAGGGACCATCCCAGGCAGGTTTTAGTTGATCTTCTTGCCATGCTTTTATATAAACCCAATCACCAGGTTTAATAGAATGTATAGGAAAGTCTAAGGGTGGTGTTTGGGCTAAGAGTCCTTTTTGCTTTAAATCTTGGATGGAAGTAGAAAGTCCTCGTAAAAATTTAGAAATGTATTGGTCATTAGCTTCAGGAATGGGAGAATCAGTGTGATATCCCATAAATGGGAGTCCAAACATCATCTCATACGGTGAGACTGCGAGGTCTTTACGAGGTGCTGTCCTAATTCTAATCAGCGCTAACGGCAATGATTTAATCCAGGACAGACCAGTTTCTTCATGAAGTCGAGTGAGTTGGAGTTTCAATGTTTGATTCATACGCTCGACTCGCCCCGAGCTTTGGGGATGCCATGGGGTATGTAGTTGCCATTCTATTCCTAAGCTCTTGCAGACACCCTGTAGAATCTTAGAGGTGAAATGCGTACCTCTATCTGAATCAATGGTCTGCATCATACCGTATCGTGGAATGATACCTTCAATTAGTATTCGGATGACAGTGTTGGCACGATCATTCGGGGTAGGAAAAGCTTCAACCCATCTTGTGAAATGATCAACCATGACAAGGAGGAATTTGTAAATTCCAATCTTAGGAAGTTCAGTAAAGTCTATCTGTATGCGCTGGAACGGGCGAACGGCAATGTCGCGACCGCCAGGTATTACTTGGCGCATCGATTTCTTATTAACCCTTTGACAAATGGGACAAGATCGAGTAGCAGATTTAGTAATATTGTATATGCCAAGGCAGTGAAGGGAACGTGTAAAAGCATCTATAAGGGACTGGGTTCCCCAATGTGTTTGTTGATGTAACTGATCTATGATTTGGCGGGCTATGGCTTTGTTAATAACTTGCCGTCCGTCTACTGTCCACCACAACCCGTCGGCAGTCTGGCAAAATCCCTGATCTCTCATTGCAACCTCTTCTTCCCGTGTAAAGATGGGATTCTTTTTAATCTCTATTGGCGTGGGTAGTAGCTGGTATAAATGAATCTTTTCTGCTAATGCCGCCTGTTTGGCAGCTGCATCAGCCTGCCTGTTTCCTCTAGCTTCAGGACTGTTACCAGTCTGATGTCCACGCACATGTACAATGGCAATATCGGACGGGAGTGCTAAAGCCTCCAGGGATTGGGTGATTAACTGTTCGTGAGCTAACTTTTGTCCTTTGCCAGTTATCATCCCTCTTTCCTTCCATATCTTACCGAAGGTGTGGACTACCCCAAAAGCATATTTAGAATCAGTGTAGATCGTTCCTACCTTGTTTTCTAGTTCGTGGAGTGCTCTACAGAGGGCATATAACTCACAGGATTGTGCTGACCAATGGCCGGGGAGGCGACCAGCTTCGATCACAAGTTCCTGTTTACCGTCCACTACGCTATACCCGCTATAGCGGGTACCTGCAATACAACGTGAAGAACCATCAATAAACAGTTTTTCCCCTTCAGTTAAAGGGACATCGGTTAGGTCTTCCCTAATTTTTGTTTGTAAGTCGATAACCTCTGAGCACGAATGTTCTAAACTGTCCAAAGGCTGGTCACTAGCTGGGGAGATGAGGAAGGTTGCTGGGTTGAGAGTTTTGGTTGTAATTAAGGTCAAATCATTGCTGTCCATTAATATCGTTTCGTATTTTAGGATTCTCGAATCCGTGAGCCACCTTCCAGCCCGCTGTAATAGAATATTGCGGACTGTATGAGGGGTATGCACTGTCATAGGGGCACCGAAAGTAATCTTTCGTCCTTCCTCTACCAAAATTGCAGTGGCTGCGACGGCTTGTATACATTCTGGCCAGCCGCGACAAACGGGGTCTAAAAGCTTTGACAGGAAAGCCACTGGTTGTCTATAGCCAGCCTTGCTCTGTGTGAGCACGCCGGTGGCTGTTCCAGCTTTGGTATTAGTGTACAAATCAAAGGTTTTGTTTAGATCTGGCAATGCTAAAACTGGGGCACTCGTTAGGCATCGTTTAACAAAGTTGAATTTTTCAATCTCTTCATCCGTCCAGTCAAGGGTTTGGGATGTTATACTGGAAATCTTATCATAAAGAAATTTGACCAGAATCGAATAATTCTCTATCCATATTCTACAGAATCCCACTAACCCAAGGAATTTCCTGAGTTCTTGAGTATTTTTGGGAGGGGGGATCTGTATAATACCAGTTATTCTTTCTGGGCTAATTTTCCTGGTTCCTTGACTAACTAGATGACCTAAGTATTTGACCTCAGTTTGCACAAATTGTAATTTAGACTCACTGACTCTCAGACCTTTCTTCTCCAGAAAGTTTAAAAGTGCCACTGTAAAATCTTTAGCTAATTCCTGTGTTCTTGCAGTAATTAGCAAGTCATCCACATACTGTATGAGTTGGCAATTTTCTATCTTAGGAGCTTCATCTAATACCCGCTCTAAGACTTGACCAAATAAATTGGGTGATTCGGTAAAGCCTTGGGGAAGGACTGTCCACCGGTATTGGTTTTTACGGCCAGTAAAGGGGTTCTCCCATTCAAAGGCGAACATGTCTCTGCTTTCTGTGGCCAATGGACAAGTCCAGAATGCATCCTTTAAATCAATGACACTAAACCATTGATTATGGGGGTCAATTTTACTCATGATGGTATACGGGTTGGGTACAACCGGGTGACGGGCAAGAATGAATTTGTTAAGCTCCCTCATGTCCTGTACTAGGCGGTAAGTGCCGTCTGGCTTTTGAACAGGTAAAATCGGGGTATTAAAGGGAGACATACAGAGTTCGAGTATACCGTCTTGAATCAACTGGTCAATTACGGGCTGTAAGCCTTTCCGGCCAGCCATCGGAATTGGGTACTGTTTCTGTCTAACAATTCGTTGAGGATCTTTTAGCGTGACTTGTAGCGGAGGAATATCAAGGATTCCTCTATTTCCCTTCCCTGCCCATACACTTGGATTTATTAGTTTGCGATCTTCTTCGTTTAAAACATAGAATTGAACTCCAATGCCTGATTGTAGAGGTCGAGTACCGATAGCCAATTGGTCCTGTAGATCCCTCTCTAGCAAGCATACTCCGGCTTGGGGAAGTAATAGAAGATCCTCAGTTATGATCTTATCTCCCATTTGAATACTGACTTCTCGCAATACTGGGACTGGAAAGTCTCTACCTCCTACCCCAGAAACTGTGACTGTCCCTTCTATTTTCACCCCCTTCGGTTGGTATAGAACGCTAGATCGGGCAGCTCCAGAATCGACCAGAAATGTCATCTTATCCCCGTGAGGTCCTATGCATAAATTAACTAACGGTTCTCCTTGCAGCCCCACGGTATGTATTAATTGAGAACCGTGACCCCCCTATTCGTGATCAGCTTCCATCAAGGCAAAGGAACGTGTGTCCATTGCTCGCAGTGGGCATTCCTTTTTAAAGTGCCCTTCCTTTTTACAATGAAAACAAATGAGGGGTCCCGTTTCCCAATCTTTCCCAAAATTTCTAGGGGGTATACGTCGTCCCCGGAATCCTCCTCTACTCCTCCATCTGCTGGGGTCTCCACCTCCCCACCCTTGGCTCCCCTCTTTTTGGTGGTGGTCAGCTACTATTCCTTTAACTGTCTGTAATAGAATTTTAGCTTTCCCTTTTTGTTTATCCTCTGCCCTCTGTACAAATGCTCTCTGAGCAATCTGTAGTAACTGAGTAATTCCTTGCTCATGCCAATTTTCTGTCTTTTGTAACTTTCTTCGGATGTCTGGGGCTGAGTTGGTAACGAAACCCGTTAGAACCAATTGTTCCCCTGCTGGGGATTCTATGTCGAGACCCCCGTATTGTTGAATTGCCGTGCGCAGTCGATTGAGAAATGCAGAGGGGGTCTCCTCAGGACCTTGGGGAACCTCAAAGGCTTTTTTAAAGTTTTGTCCTTTGGGGACAGAGTCCTTGATTCCTCTGATCAAATTTATCCTATACTCCTCCATCAGTGTGCGGCCAGCACTGGTATTTTTGTCCCAATTAGGTTTTGTGAGAGGGAATTTGGCTTCTCCAGGGATCGCCTCGTGTCCCCCTTGGTGTTCCTTATCCCATGCTTTAATGCCTGCCTGTCGGATCATTCCCCGCTCATCTAAGGTAAACAAGGTTTTAAAAATGGCTGTTAATTCCTCCCAAGTATACAAATTTGGTCCCAAAAATTGGTCTAACTGTTCGGCACATCCCTGGGGATCTTCTATCAGGGAGATTAATTCTTTCTTAAAATTACGTACTTCAGTGCTGGTCAGGGGCACATTTACGAACCCAAGACCTTCTCCTACGGGAACCTCCCGTAGGGGTCGCATCCAGCTAATTTCTGGTTTCTTTGATTTGTTTTCCTGTTCCCTGAGGAATACATCGCAAGGTTCTGCCACTTCTTCCTGAGGGGTCTCACGCTGTTCGGAGTAACAATGCTCTACCTCTACTGTTAACGGGGGTGGTAATCGAGCGCTTTGTGAGCGAGTCACCATACCACTCCGGTTCTCCTCTCTCTTCTCTAGTGGTATGGGAGGAGGAGGGGGAGGTGCAGAAGGGTAGGCAATAGGAGGGGAAGGAAAGATAGGAGCCGGCATAGGAGGAACATAAGGTGGAGGGAGGGAATGTAACACATCCCAACCCTGTGGTTCAGGGACAAGAGGTTCCTCCTCTCTCTTATTCCTGAATTCTTTCTCATTCAAAACCAGCTGTTCAATGGATCCCTTGAGCCAGCAGGCTGCATATTCCCTGCTCTCAACGTTGTCTGGCTGGTTTTGATAGAGCCATAAGTTCAAAGCTTCACACATCCATTCATCCTCGGATCCGAATTTTGGCCAGTACACGGAGCTCCCTTTAACCGGGTATCTCACCCATTCATTACAACAATACCTGACCATCGTCAGTTTGTCTTTACCGCGGGTCTTTCCTGTGCCCCACTCAGATAACATCAACCCAAGCGGGCTGTACGTAGCTATCTGGTGGTCACGTCCTGTGTCAGGACTCTCATCTCTACTGCCCGCTATTCCCATACTTAGGAACAAGTAAAATACTCTTACCGAGTTCTGGCAGTACTGCTCTAGCGCGCGTCCTTCCGCCGTTTGTTCTCAATGCCTCTTCTCGGATATCACTCGCTTCTTCCACTGACCAGCCACCCGTCGCCCGTGAGTCCAGCTGAATCAGCCGGGGTGCACCTACTCTCGTCGTCGGGGCACTCTGTCAGTGGAGGGAGTGTGATCCCGGACGAGCCCCCATTTGTTAGGAATTAAAGTACCTTTAAAGAAATTGCTCGAGACAAAAATTGAGAACAAAGAACATTTATTACTACAACAATGCAAAGTTGGGTGCTTCCCCTTACCCTGGGAATACACACACATACTGGGGCTCACCCAACTTTTATACAGTCAATTTCAGTATCAGAGTGCCCTCCCCCTTACATTCTTCTGCCCCCTGGATGGGTTTGGCATAGGCAATCCTTCCTGCCTACGTGCAGTTTCAGTACACTTGGAGGACCAGGGGGTATCCTGTGGGTGCCCCATCATGTCATTGTCCTTATTCACACCTTCCTGATTCTCTGGGCTACAGTCTCTTGATATGCAGAGTTGACTCATTCTATCTAGGGTTGGCTAATTTCATATGTATAAATCTGTGTATGGTTAGCTAATTAGAAATGTATGACTTGGTACTTCTGTCCAGGGCTAGGAGACCCTTATCTGATCCAGACTACCTCAACTTCCTACATTCTATTGTACCTTACCATTCCTTATCTTAGTCCTATGGTCTTGTCACAAAGGATAGAAGATTCTTATGTTAATCGTGCTGACTCTGCTTTCCTGCATCCTAAGCCCCAAACTTATCCTGTTTGAACTGGTTTCAGCCATTTTACTGATGAACTTTAGTTTCTTCCATGTTCATAATTTTAGGTCAATTTTCCCATCTCTCACACCATCATGTCATTGTTCTTATTCACACCTTCCTGATTCTCAGGGCTACAATCTCTTGGTATGCGGAGTTGACTCATTCTATCTAGGGTTGGCCAATTTCATATGTATAAATCTGTGTATGGTTAGCTAATTAGATATGTAGGACTTGGTACTTCTGTCCAGGGCTAGGAGACCTTTATCTGATCCAGACTACCTCAACTTCCTACATTCTATTGTACCTTACCATTCCTTTTCTTAGTCTTATGGTCTTGTCACAAAGACTAGAAGATTCTAATGTTAATCGTGCTGACTCTGCTTTCCTGCATCCTAACCCCCAAGCTTATCCTGTTTGTACTGGTTACAGCCATTTACTGATGAACTTTAGTTTCTTCCATGTTCATAATTTTAGATCAATTTTCCCATCTCTCACAATCCTCACTTTTCTTTTAGATCAGTAATACTGATCTTTCACCATGATCAGTGTTACTGATCTTTGGTTACTAGTGTGAGAGATGGGAAAATTGATCTAAATTTATGAACATGGAAGAAACTAAAGTTCATCAGTAAATGGCTGTAACCAGTACAAACAGGATAAGCTTGGGGGGTTAGGATGCAGGAAAGCAGAGTCAGCACGATTAACATAAGAATCTTCTAGTCTTTGTGACAAAACCATAAGACTAAGAAAAGGAATGGTAAGGTACAATAGAATGTAGGAAGTTGAGGTAGTCTGGATCAGATAAAGGTCTCCTAGCCCTGAACAGAAGTACCAAGTGCTACATATCTAATTAGCTTACCATACACAGATTTATACATATGAAATTAGCCAGCCCTAGATAGAATTAGTCAACTCCGCATACCAAGAGATTGTAGCCCCGAGAATCAGGAAGGTGTGAATAAGGACAATGACATGATGGGACACCCACAGGATACCCCCTGGTCCTCCAAGTGTACTGAAACTGCACGTAGGCAGGAAGAATTACCTATGCCAAACCCATCCAGGGGGCAGAAGAATGTAAGGGGGAGGGCACTCTGATACTGAAATTGACTGTATAAAAGTTGGGTGAGCCCCAGTATGTGTGTGTATTCCCAGGGTAAGGGGAAGCACCCAACTTTGCATTGTTGTAGTAATAAATGTTCTTTGTTCTCAATTTTTGTCTCGAGCAATTTCTTTAAAGGTACTTTAATTTCTAACAAATGGGGGCTCATCCGGGATCACACTCCCTCCACTGACAGAGTACCCCGACGACGAGAGTAGGTGCATCCCGGCTGATTCAGCTGGACTCACGGGCGACGGGTGGCTGGTCAGTGGAAGAAGCGAGTGATATCCGAGAAGAGGCATTGAGAACAAACGACGGAAGGAAGAACGCTAGAGCATTGCTACTGGAACTCGGTAAGAGTAATTTTACTTGTTTATAAGTATGGGAATAATGAGTAGCAAGAAAGAGAGTCCTGGTTCAGGATGTGAACACCAGATAGCTACGTACAGCCCGCTTGGGTTGATGTTATCTGAGTGGGGCACAGGAAAGACCCGTGGGAAAGACAAACTGACAATGGTCAGGTATTGTTGTATTGAATGGGTTAAATACCCGGTTAAAGGGAGCTCCGTGTACTGGCCAAAATTCGGATCCGAGGATGAATGGATGTGTCAAGCTTTGAACCTATGGCTCTATCAAAACCAGAAAGACAATGTTGAGAGCAGGGAATATGCAGCCTGCTGGCTCAAGGGACCCATTGAACAACTGGTTTTGAATGAGAAAGAATTCAGGGATAAGAGAGAGGAGGAACCTTTTGTCCCTGAATCACAGGGTTGGGATGTGTTACATTCCCTCCCTCCACCTTATGTTCCTCCTATGCCGGCTCCTATCTTTCCTTCCCCTCCTATGACCTACCCTTCTGCACCTTCCCCACCTCCCCCCCCACTAGAGAAGAGAGCAGGAGTGGTATGTTAACTTGCTCACAAAGCACTCGATTACCACCTCTGTTGACAGGAGAGAGAGGTAACTTTAATTCAGAACAGCGTGAGACTCTTCAGGAAGAAAGGGCAGAACCCTTTGATTCATTTCCCAGGGAGCAGGAACCCAGACCTAATAAGCCAGAAACCAATTGGATGAGACCACTGCGGGAAGTTCCCATGGGAGAATGTCTCGGTTTCGTAAATGTGCCCCTGACCAGTACTGAAGTGCGTAACTTTAAGAAAGAACTGACCTCCCTGATAGAAGATCCCCAGGGATGTGCCGAACAGTTAAGACCAATTTTTGGGACCAAATATATATACAATATGGGGGTCTCGACATAGAATCCCCATCAGGGGAACAATTGGTACAAACAGGTTTTGTTACCAACTCAGCCCCAGACATTAGGAGAAAATTACAAAAGACAGAAAATTGGCATGAGCAGGGAATAACTCAGCTTCTACAGACCACACAAAAAAGCATTTGTCCAGACATCTGAGGATAAGCAGAAAGCAAAGGCTAACATTTTGATGAAAGCAGTTAAAGTAATAGTAGATGAGTAACATGGAAAAGGCAGGGACTGTGTGCCAGCTCCTGAATGTTGGGAGAAGCGTCGGGAGTGGGAGAGTAGAGACCAGAGATAATTTCATAAATCACGACTTCCCACTTCAGTCACTGACCAATATTGATTAAAATTCATGCTAAAAATTAAATGTCATAAATGATCGTTTTTCAATACTGTAGAATTAGCGAATTTAACTACCAGTTAATTCCAATTTATGAAATAAATTGTATTCAAATGTGATTTTGCACAGGGAGTACCTGAGAGTTGTGATGTTATAACATTTGCAGGGAGAAATGTTTGCGCAAATAGGGTGAGTTCGACACATCTTATTTTAAGTGTATGTAAGATAAAGAAAGGAACTGATGTGTAAAGTGGCTGGATCAGCCAGTTGAAGGGGGAGTGTGCATGTCCCTTTAAGTGCACTGTGGCACTTGAAATTGATGGGGAGCCTGGAACCGATTGTTGATTTTGTAAAATGAAGTTGAACAGGCTTGTACACATTTTCAGACTGCTTGTGCAGTGAGTGCCATACACCATGGTCTCCTGATTCATTGGTGAGGAGGTGATCAGTAAGATGCAGCAGTGGAAGCGCTTGCTCAAAGGCTGGAGGAAAATTAGACTTAGACCTAGATTTGTCAGAATGATAAGAGTTTATCTAAAGCTGGCTTTAGATAGAAGAACATTACAGGTGCTCCTCAATTTACGATAGGGTTGCGTTCCAGCAGACCCAGCGTAAGTTGAAAAAAAATCTTAATTGGAGACGTACCTTGTCTAACATTGACAGCACTGTATCAGTCCTCATACTGATCCCGCTGCCCCACTCTCTAACGACAGCGCTGTATCAGTCCCCATACGGATCCCACTACCTTGCTCTCTCCCAACGGTCCCTGTAAGCTTTCCGAAAATGTGATTAACCAACGAGGCTACAAAAAATTCACTTTAGAGGAATTATCAAAGTTTATTGGAAAAATCAACGATGCTTGTGATGACCTTTAACACATTATATGAAAGTAAATGACAGTCATGCTATTGTGTCATCGTAAAATCATAAGTAGGGGAGCACCTGTATTACCTTTTACATTTATTGTTGTTTCCTATTTTAATGGTTTATACAGTTATTGTTGTTGTTTCCTATTTTAATGGTTTATACAGTTACTGTTGTATTTTTTATTGCCGTATTTTAATGGGTTTTACATTTATTGTTGTTTCCTATTTTAATGGTTTATACAGTTATTGTTGTTGTTTCCTATTTTAATGGTTTATACAGTTATTGTTGTATTTTATTGCAGTTTTTAATGGGTTTTACATTTATTGTTGTTTATTCATTTTTTTGGAATATTGTTCGTTAAATGGATATGTCACTTCAGTACTCGCTATGTTTTAAATCCTCCTGGAATAGGGGCAGCAGAGGTTACAATTGTGCTCCTTTAGAATGTAGACAGGGCATAGATTTAATGTATAGTCATAGTGGGATATGGGTTAACAAGGGATTCCAATACGGACCAGGGGAACTGAACAGCTTTAGTGGAGTACATCTAATTTGTATCTTAGCCTACACAGGTATTAAAGACAGGAGTTTTAAAGCGATAGCACAAAGGACATGGTGGGACAAAGACAGACAGAATGGTAGTCAGGATTGTACATGTCGCAGAGAGAGAGAGTTAATACATATGCTAATGTACACAGACAGGCTGCAACTCACAAGTTCAATGATACCCATGCTAATGTTAGCAGACAAGCTGCAACACACAGTTAAATCACAAGAAACAATCCCCCCCCCCCAGCTTGGTCTCTTTTCATCACCCCGTGAAGGGGAGCACCAGTTACCAACAACGTGAGCTGCTTGACACTTTAATATCAGGCTCCAGACAGCCTTCGGAGATCGGTGGCCCTAGGGTTCGGGGCTGAAGAGGACATCAGATACTAGCTACAATTCAACGGAACCGCCTGACTACTGCTACTCGTTCGCTGCTGAAGGCAGCGTCTCTCACAGACTTCGTCAGGACAATGCTTACAAAAGTCGGGTGGTTAAAAGACACTGCTTCAATGTTTCAACGTGAATCTGCCCATGCCCATGTTCAGACGTGGCAACTTCGGACTGATGTGGGATGGACTAGACTCTTTACTGAGAACTGGAGCCTGATACTCGCAACCCTAATAAGCAGCTGAAGTCGCTACTCTGACCTTCATGGTGCTCCCCTACCTAAAGACTTTACACAGAGACTACAATTCGGTTATTGACCAGCTGGGTAAAACAACACCTTACACTTGAAAGATCAGTATTACTGATCTAAAAGAAAAGTGAGGATTGTGAGAGATGGGAAAATTGATCTAAAATTATGAACATGGAAGAAACTAAAGTTCATCAGTAAATGGCTGTAACCAATACAAACAGGATAAGCTTGGGGGTTAGGATGCAGGAAAGCAGAGTCAGCACGATTAACATAAGAATCTTCTAGTCTTTGTGACAAAACCATAAGACTAAGAAAAGGAATGGTAAGGTACAATAGAATGTAGGAAGTTGAGGTAGTCTGGATCAGATAAAGGTCTCCTAGGCCTGAACAGAAGTACCAAGTGCTACATATCTAATTAGCTTACCATACACAGATTTATACATATGAAATTAGCCAACCCAAGATAGAATGAGTCAACTCCGCATACCAAGAGATTGTAGCCCCGAGAATCAGGAAGGTGTGAATAAGGACAATGACATGATGGGACACCCACAGGATACCCCCTGGTCCTCCAAGTGTACTGAAACTGCACGTAGGCAGGAAGGATTGCCTATGCCAAACCCATCCAGGGGGCAGAAGAATGTAAGGGGGAGGGCACTCTGATACTGAAATTGACTGTATAAAAGTTGGGTGAGCCCCAGTATGTGTGTGTATTCCCAGGGT
This sequence comes from Narcine bancroftii, assembly GCF_036971445.1. Lineage (NCBI taxonomy): Eukaryota > Metazoa > Chordata > Chondrichthyes > Torpediniformes > Narcinidae > Narcine > Narcine bancroftii. The sequence goes on along the minus strand of NC_091476.1, from coordinate 79,595,437 downwards.
AAGGGGAAGCACCCAACTTTGCATTGTTGTAGTAATAAATGTTCTTTGTTCTCAATTTTTGTCTCGAGCAATTTCTTTAAAGGTACTTTAATTTCTAACACTAGTGTCAGTGTGACTGATCCCCCCCCCCCCCCTCCTCACTTTTCTTTTAGATCAGTAATACTGATCTTTCAAGTGTAAGGTGTTGTTTTACCCAGCTGGTCAATAACCGAATTGTAATCTCTGTGTAAAGTCTTTAGGTAGGGGAGCACCATGAAGGTCAGAGTAGCGAGTCCAGCTGCTTATTAGGGTTGCGCGTATCAGGCTCCAGTTCTCAGTAAAGAGTCTAGTCCATCCCACATCAGTCCGAAGTTGCCACGTCTGAACATGGGCATGGGCAGATTCACGTTGAAACATTGAAGCAGTGTCTTTTAACCACCCGACTTTTGTAAGCATTGTCCTGACGAAGTCTGTGAGAGACGCTGCCTTCAGCAGCGAACGAGTAGCAGTAGTCAGGCGGTTCCGTTGAATTGTAGCTAGTATCTGATGTCCTGTTCAGCCCTGAACCCTAGGGCCACCGATCTCCGAAGGCTGTCTGGAGCCTGATATTAAAGTGTCAAGCAGCTCACGTTGTTGGTAACTGGTGCTCCCCTTCACAGGAGTGATGAAAAGAGACCAAGCTGGGGGGGGATTGTTTCTTGTGATTTAACTGTGTGTTGCAGCTTGTCTGCTAACATTAGCATGGGTATCATTGAACTTGTGAGTTGCAGCCTGTCTGTGTACATTAGCATATGTATTAACTCTCTCTCTCTGCGACATGTACAATCCTGACTACCATTCTGTCTGTCTTTGTCCCACCATGTCCTTTGTGCTATCGCTTTAAAACTCCTGTCTTTAATACCTGTGTAGGCTAAGATACAAATTAGATGTACTCCACTAAAGCTGTTCAGTTCCCCTGGTCCGTATTGGAATCCCTTGTTAACCCATATCCCACTATGACTATACATTAAATCTATGCCCTGTCTACATTCTAAAGGAGCACAATTGTAACCTCTGCTGCCCCTATTCCAGGAGGACTTAAAACATAGCGAGTAATGAAGTGACATAAACAGTTAACAAACAATACCCCAATAAATGAATAAACAGTTAAAAAAATAAATAGTTAAAAATACAACAATAAATGTATAAACAGTTAAAAAATACAACAATAAATGTAACATTACGGCACTTTGTCACGGCGCAGTGTAAGTTTCAGGTCTGAAGGATGAGGAACTGCATGCCAGGTTGAGGGTTGAATCTGTGTGTCGTGATGTTGTGGTTCAGAAGCTGGTTTAATTCTTTGAATGTGGGTCCAGCCTTTCTCTCTTGTTCTTACTGCGGTGTCTGTAATTAAAAGTACACAGCAGGGACCATCCCAGGCAGGTTTTAGTTGATCCTCTTGCCATGCTTTTACATATAACCAATCACTAGATTTTAATAAAATGAATAACAATCTGACTTTCCTTTGTGTTAGTGTAAAAATTGTAAAATGAAACACAAACCATATTTGCATGGGTTTTGAATATGTTAGACCTTATTAAAATGCAGTTGGAGCTGCTTGTCTGTATGGGGCACAACCCTCCAATTTGTTAGAGTACATAACAGACATTGTAGCACAAGAGCCTCTGCAAGAGAACTTGAAACATATTCAACCTTTAGTTCTGCCTTAAGTAAAATGCCTTGTGCCACAGCTCACAACCATATTCCATATAATAACCATATAGCAATAACAGTACGGAAACAGGCCATATTGGCCCTTCTAGTCCGCACCGATTTACATGAAACTCCAACTAGTTCCACCTACCTACTCCCTGCCCATAACCCTCCAACCCCCTCACATCCATGTACTCATCAGTGCCACTGTAATATAGTTGAACTAACCGCTACACTACCCAAAGTGAGACAAGAGCCCCTGCATTTTCTGACTAAAGGTCACAAGTGCAGCCAACAGATTACTTCAAGGCACTTTCAGCCTTGCTCCTCTGTGCAGCCATGTAATCTTTGAGAAGAGGCAAACATAACCAAGGGCATTAAAAGGGTAAAAATCTGGCAATTTTCTCTCCACAGAGAGCATTGGGGAGCCTGGAACCGATTGTTGATTTTGTAAAATGAAGTTGAACAGGCTTGTACACATTTTCAGACTGCTTGTGCAGTGAGTGCCATACACCATGGTCTTCTGATTCATTGGTGAGGAGGTGATCAGTAAGATGCAGCAGTGGAAGCGCTTGCTCAAAGGCTGGAGGAAAATTAGACTTAGACCTAGATTTGTCAGAATGATAAGAGTTTATCTAAAGCTGGCTTTAGATAGAAGAACATCACAGGTGCTCCTCAATTTACGATAGGGTTGCGTTCCAGCAGACCCAGCATAAGTTGAAAAAAAATCTTAATTGGAGACGTACCTTGTCTAACATTGACAGCACTGTATCAGTCCTCATACTGATCCCGCTGCCCCACTCTCTAACGACAGCGCTGTATCAGTCCTCATACTGATCCTGCTGCCCCACTCTCTAACGACAGCGCTGTATCAGTCCCCATACGGATCCCACTACCTTGCTCTCTCCCAACAGTCCCTGTAAGCTTTCCGAAAATGTGATTAACCAACGAGGAAATCAATGATGCTTGTGATGACCTTTAACACATTATATGAAAGTAAATGACAGTCATGCTATTGTGTCATCGTAAAATCATAAGTAGGGGAGCACCTGTATTACCTTTCATATTTTTGCAATGTTGATTGCACACACAATCATTTAAGTACCGGCTAGTTTCTATAATATTGCACTTAAAGTTTAGCTGCATGAATCCTGGAGCTTGTGGAGTCATGCCAATTTCTCTGTACCATGCCAATTTCCCAGTCCTGAAGCCGGGACGTAGTGAATAGTATCAGGTACAAGATCTGTGAGTAATTAATGTTATTATTCCTATGCGCCCAATTGTTCTGAACGATGCCACCAATTTAAATCATATTCCACCTATTGCAGTACTCACACACCACCATAGACCAGTTCGCAGGTTTATTTCTCCATTAACCTGAATCCAGTCGCGCAGGGTTTACCTCCGTGATTATTTACAATGTAACTTCCGCACTACCGGATTTAAATATAAACCTGATGAATGGGGGAAAGTTATCATGAATTAAATAACAGCAGCAATACAGAGAAATTGTGCTGAGGCATTAATTTCACTCCAGAGGAAAATGCACCAGAGAAATGAATGATTAAACTTATAGGAATCCCCAAAGGAATCCCCAGAGGTATCTTTATTCTCCAGAGGTGGGTGATCTTTAAACTCACGGACCTTGACTGCTGAATGTGTAGAAGAAATACCTCTAACTGCAAGACAAGAGCCTGAAGCCTCAATTTCAAGTGCCACAGTGCACTTAAAGGGACATGCACACTCCCCCTTCAACTGGCTGATCCAGCCACTTTACACATCAGTTCCTTTCTTTATCTTACATACACTTAAAATAAGATGTGTCGAACTCACCCTATTTGCGCAAACATTTCTCCCTGCAAATGTTATAACATCACAACTCTCAGGTACTCCCTGTGCAAAATCACATTTGAATACAATTTATTTCATAAATTGGAATTAACTGGTAGTTAAATTCGCTAATTCTACAGTATTGAAAAACGATCATTTATGACATTTAATTTTTAGCATGAATTTTAATCAATATTGGTCAGTGACTGAAGTGGGAAGTCGTGATTTATGAAATTATCTCTGGTCTCTACTCTCCCACTCCCGACGCTTCTCCCAACATTCAGGAGCTGGCACACAGTCCCTGCCTTTTCCATGTTACTCATCTACTATTACTTTAACTGCTTTCATCAAAATGTTAGCCTTTGCTTTCTGCTTATCCTCAGATGTCTGGACAAATGCTTTTTTGTGTGGTCTGTAGAAGCTGGGTTATTCCCTGCTCATGCCAATTTTCTGTCTTTTGTAATTTTCTCCTAATGTCTGGGGCTGAGTTGGTAACAAAACCTGTTAGTACCAATTGTTCCCCTTCTGGGGATTCTATGTCGAGACCCCCATATTGTATATATATTTGGTCCCAAAAATTGGTCTAACTGTTCGGCACATCCCTGGGGATCTTCTATCAGGGAGGTCAGTTCTTTCTTAAAGTTACGCACTTCAGTACTGGTCAGGGGCACATTTACGAAACCGAGACCCTCTCCCATGGGAACTTCCCGCAGTGGTCTCATCCAATTGGTTTCTGGCTTATTAGGTCTGGGTTCCTGCTCCCTGGGAAATGAATCAAAGGGTTCTGCCCTTTCTTCCTGAAGAGTCTCACGCTGTTCTGAATTAAAGTTACCTCTCTCTCCTGTCAACAGATGTGGTAATCGAGTGCTTTGTGAGCAATTTATCTTACCACTCCTGCTCTCTTCTCTCTTCTCTAGTGGGGGGGGAGGTGGGGAAGGTGCAGAAGGGTAGGTCATAGGAGGGGAAGGAAAGATAGGAGCCGGCATAGGAGGAACATAAGGTGGAGGGAGGGAATGTAACACATCCCAACCCTGTGATTCAGGGACAAAAGGTTCCTCCTCTCTCTTATCCCTGAATTCTTTCTCATTCAAAACCAGTTGTTCAATGGGTCCCTTGAGCCAGCAGGCTGCATATTCCCTGCTCTCAACATTGTCTTTCTGGTTTTGATAGAGCCATAGTTTCAAAGCTTGACACATCCATTCATCCTCGGATCCGAATTTTGGCCAGTACACGGAGCTCCCTTTAACCGGGTATTTAACCCATTCAATACAACAATACCTGACCATTGTCAGTTTTTCTTTACCACGGGTCTTTCCTGTGCCCCACTCAGATAACATCAACCCAAGCGGGCTGTACGTAGCTATCTGGTGTTCACATCCTGAACCAGGACTCTCTTCCTTGCTACCCATTATTCCCATGCTTATAAACAAGTAAAATTACTCTTACCGAGTTCCAGTAGTAATGCTCTAGTGCGCTTCCTTCCGTCGTTTGTTCTCAATGCCTCTTCTCGGATATCACTCGCTTCTTCCACTGACCAGCCACCCGTCGCCCGTGAGTCCAGCTGAATCAGCCGGGGTGCACCTACTCTCGTCGTCAGGGTACTCTGTCAGTGGAGGGAGTGTGATCCCGGACGAGCCCCCATTTGTTAGAAATTAAAGTACCTTTAAAGAAATTGCTCGAGACAAAAATTGAGAACAAAGAACATTTATTACAACAACAATGCAAAGTTGGGTGCTTCCCCTTACCCTGGGAATACACACACATACTGGGGCTCACCCAACTTTTATACAGTCAATTTCAGTATCAGAGTGCCCTCCCCCTTACATTCTTCTGCCCCCTGGATGGGTTTGGCATAGGTAATCCTTCCTGCCTACGTGCAGTTTCAGTACACTTGGAGGACCAGGGGGTATCCTGTGGGTGTCCCATCATGTCATTGTTCTTATTCACACCTTCCTGATTCTCGGGGCTACAATCTCTTGGTATGCGGAGTTGACTCATTCTATCTAGGGTTGGCTAATTTCATATGTATAAATCTGTGTATGGTTAGCTAATTAGATATGTAGGACTTGGTACTTCTGTCCAGGGCTAGGAGACCTTTATCTGATCCAGACTACCTCAACTTCCTACATTCTATTGTACCTTACCATTCCTTTTCCTTTTCTTATGGTCTTGTCACAAAGACTAGAAGATTCTTATGTTAATCGTGCTGACTCTGCTTTCCTGCATCCTAACCCCCAAGCTTATCCTGTTTGTACTGGTTACAGCCATTAACTGATGAATTTTAGTTTCTTCCATGTTCATAATTTTAGATCAATTTTCCCATCTCTCACAAACACGTCAACAACAAACATGAGCTCACATTTTGTACTTTCTAAATATAAAAGTTTGTAAATGAAGTATTTCAAGATTGGGACAAGCTGACTGCAAGGAGAGGGTTAAGTTCCTGTGTCGGTGAAGTAGGTGGAATGTAACAACGAGTCGAGGATGAGACCGGGCAGTGGGACCACATAGTCAAACACGCCCGTAATTACCTGCTTCCCGGAGCACAAACATCCAGGACCAAGAATGTTCTAATACCATCTCGAAATATTCGGACAACTCTCAGCGAGACTGTAAATGGCTTTGAAAAGAGCCGTTGGGTTTTCGGTTTGTTTGCCCGCACTCTGCGGAGCTTTACTTGGAACTGGTGTACTTGGTCACCGCCTTTGTCCCTTCTGACACGGCGTGCTTGGCCAACTCCCTGGGCAGCAGCAGGTGGACGGCCGTCCATTTGGTGGTCGACCTCTTGTAATGGGCCAGGGGGGAAGTCTCGCCTGCGATCCGCTCGAAAATATCGTTCACGAACGAGTTCATGATGGTCATGGCCTTGGAGGAGACGCCGGTATCTGGGTGAACCTGCTTCAACACCTTGTAGATATAGATGGAATAACTCTCCTTTCTCAATCTCCTACGCTTCTTACTTCCTTTGGCAGTTGCCTTGGACATCGCTTTCTTGGGTGCTATTTTCGGGTGTGGCTTTTTCTTCCTTTCATTTCAGTCCTAGAAATGAGCAGAATCTGCGCCGAGTGCAGTTTAAATCGGCAGAGCCAACAGCCTATGCTAATTTTATGATGGCTGTCATGGTAATGAATATGCATGATATGTATTAACCTGACTGGAAGTCAGATGGTATGCACTGGAGGTGCAAGGTGCAGGATGATGAAATAAGGGAAGTAGGAAAATAAAGACACTGAGATGTTCAGCTGGTAAAGCATGTGGTGATGGTGTTATTAATTTCACATTTTGGGCCACAAATGTGACATTGGCGACGAGGATAAACATTTTGGATTTTGAATCGGTGGCTTTGAGTTAGAAGGTTTTCTTCATGGCAGTCACAGGAGCTGAATTTCTAGCACTTCGAGGTGTTCCTCATTTTGACCGGACAAGTGATGCAAGCACTGTGAGTGTGAAGTGGAAGGCATGGCTGTGGCCTATTTCTCGACAGTAGTACGGCAGAACAGAAAGTGCAGAGGAGGGCGTTACTACTCTTCACTGCCGGACCTGCAGTTCGGGAAACTTTTAAGACGCTTTCGAATACTGGAAGGAAGGAGGAATACCAGAAGGCCGTACATGCATTGAATGCACACTATGTGGTGACACCGAATGCTACATTTCAACGCCATGTGTTTCGCAAAACAAGAAGATGGAGAAATGCTTGCCCAGTACGTGATGAGATTGCGACAACTGGCTGTGGGATGCAATTACGTGGTAGCTGATTTGGACAACCAGTTATTGGATCAAGTTGTGCAGCACTGCAGAAGGTGATTGCTGGAAAAAGGGGGTGAGTTGAAACTTACCAATGCTTTAGCAATTGCTCTGCATTAGAGGCTGTTGAGGGGCAATTTCATACCATGAAACTGAAAGACAACTCAAGCCAGCCCAGTAAAGACAAAGTTGGTCAACAAGTAAATAGGCTCTCGCATAGCCATAGCCAGCCATGAAATATGCCGACACATGACTTGGAGTGTTACAGATGTGGAAACAGAGGTCATTTTGGAAAAGACCCATGCTGCCCAGCAAAAGGCAGTTTGTAGAAAGTGTGGAGGTAAGGACCACTTTGCAAAGAAGTGCAAAAGCAAGTCAAATGCAAACCAGAATGGGAAGAGTACAGCTTCTAAGGGCAAAGCTTGGGGGAAACAAAAATAACCTGGAAAGAAAGGCACTATTCGCCATATAGAAGGTGACCCAGAAAGTGACGATGATGATGACAACCAGGATGGGCAGAAATACTATCAGTTTACATTGAATGATGTACATCATGAGAAGGTCCCAGTGATAATTGGTGGTGTGACAGTTCTGGTCATTGTAGACTCAGGCAGTCACAGTAATGTAATTGACCAACACTTATGGGAGAAATTGAAAAGAAAAAAGATCAATTGTACATCAAAGAAGTGTTCAAAGAAACTGTATCCATACACAGCAACCAAGCCATTGCAGACCATTGGATGTTTCACTGCGACTGTTGAAGCTGGTGACAAGTACACTGAAGCAGAGTTTGTTGTCATAGACGAGAGGGGAGAACCATTGCTGAGTAGACACATAGCGCAAGACCTGGCGATACTTCATATTGGAGCTTGTGTCAATTCAGTTCAGTCATACAAGAATTTGAAGCAAGAATTCCCCGCAGTTTTCCAGGGAGTAGGAAAGCTGAAAGGTCGACAACTAAAGCTAGCAGTGGACAAAACGGTCAAACCCAAGGTGCAACCAGTGCGCAGAACTCCATTTGGACTTCGTGGGAAAGTCGAGGCCAAAATCAAAGAGTTGATCGAGCAAGACATTATTGAACCTGTAGAACATTCAACACAATGGGTCAGCCCAGTAGTGATCGTGCCCAAACCAAATGGTGACATAAGACTGTTGATATGAGGATGGCCAATTAAGCTATAATTTGAGAACGACATCCCATACCAACAGTGGAAGAAATACTTCAGGAGTTAACTACCAGTCATGTGTTCTCAAAAATTGATTTAAAATGGGGCTATCATCAATTATAGCTGGACCCAGAATACAGGTACGTGACAAAATTTGTGACTCACTGTGGATTGTACCGGTACAAGAGACTATCGTTCAGCATCAATGCAGCTCCTGAGATCTACCAGTACGAAATCCATCGAGTGATTCAAGGCATTCCTGGAGTTGCCAACATTTCTGATGACATCATAGTCCATGAGGCTACAAAGGAAGAGCATGACAGACGGTTGAGGCATGTGCTATCCAGACTACAGGGGGCAGGCTTTACCATGAATGGAGACAAGTGCCAGTTTGGTGTCTCAGAGATGGACTTCATGGGACACAGGCTTACACGGGAAGGACTGAACCCAGCTGATGCCAATGTGAAAGCTGTTGCAGATGCACATGAACCCCAAAATGCAACAGAGATGAGGAGCTTCTTGGGATTGGTTAATTATTGCGCAAAGTTCATCCATAACTTTGCTACTCTGGCAGAACCATTGAGGAAATTAACCAGGAAAGGTGTACCATTCTATTTTGGCCCTGAGCAGAAGGAAGCATTCACAGCTCTGAAACAAAGTCTGACGAATGCTGATACTCTTGGGTATTATGATCTGGCTGCACCAACCAAAGTCATAGCGGATTCTAGTCCAGTTGGTTTAGGAGCCATGTTGTTCCAGATGGGTGATGTGGGACCAAGAATCATTGCCTATCCCAGCAGATCTTTGACAGATGTGGAACGGAGATATTCTCAGACAGAGAAAGAAGCACTCGCACTTGTATGGGCCTGCAAGATTTTCCATGCATATTTGTATGGCATTGAATTTGAACTCATCACGGACCATAAACCATTGGAGGTGATCTATGCCGCCAGGTCCAAACCGTGTGCCAGGATAGAATGATGGGTGCCCAGACTCCAACCGTACAAGTATAGAGTAGTTCACATTGCCGGGAAAGCAAACATTGCTGATCCGCTGTCCAGATTATTGAAAGATGGATGCCCACAATCCAAGTCAGAATTGGAGACAGAAGCAGAGAGTTTTGTACGCTTTGTAGCTATTCAGTCGACACCGGAAGCTGTGACAACGAGGGAAGTTGAGAGAGAGTCCGAACATGACCCAGAACTCATGGAAGTTAGAGAATGTATCCAAAGTGGACAATGGGACAAGTGCATTCACAAGGCATATATTCCTATTGAGGTTGAGACCGAAGATCGTATCATTAGCTCATGAAGGACACCTAGGTATTGTTGGTACCAAGCAAAACCTCAGGAGTAAAGTATTGTGGCCAGTTGTGATAAAGACGCAGAGAAATTTGTCAAAACCTGCCATGGGTGTCAACTCACAAGTAGGAGAAATCCTCCAGAGCCGATCCGGAGTACGCAATTCCTGACAGGACCGTGGATTGATGTAGCTGTTGATTTTCTCGGACCTTTACCAACTGGTGAGACAATCATGGTAGTGGTAGATTACTACAGCAGATGCTATGAGTACTCTGTGATGAGGTCAACGACCACTGAAAAAACAATACAAGCATTGGCAGAGATATTCGTGAGATATGGTTTGCCTGTTACGCTATACTCTGACAATGGTCCACAGTTCATTTCAGAGACATTTGCTGAATACATGAGGACCACAGGTATCCACCATCATAAAGTAACTCCTAAATGGCTGCAAGCCAATGGGGAAGTTGAGAGACAAAATCAGTCCATTGAAAAATGATTACGGATTGCTCATGCAGAAGGACAGAACTGGAGAGAAGCATTGCTATCCTATGTAGCTGTCTATCGGGCAACGCCTCATGCAACCACAGGAAAAAGTCCAGCAGAAGTACTTTTTTGGGCGGGCGGGGCGTGGCAAGATGGCGTAAGGATCAGACGTGCCTTCCAGTCCTCTCCTGACTCTATCTTATTGTTTTGTCTAGAAATGCCCGTTAAAATTCTTTAAAAGTTTAGATAATTTCAGTGCTGTTAATTTAACTTATGATGGTACAATTGGTGGAAAAGAGCAAAAAAAAACGACAACAGATCATCAAAAAACTACATTTTCCAAAAGTTCAAGTTTTGGAGCCTACTTCCAGGAAAGACACCGGGACTCAGCGTGAAATGGATCCCAGGAGAGAGGTACAGTGTTCGGATGTAGAGCTCTATGTTACATCGGTAGAGCCCCCTAAAGAGGGCGCCAAACAGCCTTTAGAACAAAGAGTTACTCAAAGGGATTTGTCAACTGTAGAGATGGCGCTGCAAACTGCATCTCTTGAGATAAAAGAACCTATACAACTTGATGTACTGGGAGAACTTAATACATTATGGACTTGGGAAAACCCCGGCCAGCGTCCTCCAGTCATTGCTGGAGAGGCTGTGGCTGGGGTTTCCACACGCAGTCATACTACAAGGAAGGTAACCAGAATGAAGGAAGGAACAGAAGATCCTTTGGTTATGCAGAAGAAGCAGGAATCTGTTGAGTCAAAATCTCTTCCATTTGAAAAGATTTTTGTGAATCTTGAATCTATCTTATACAATGCAGGGATTATCCAAGATTATGACTGAACTTGGTACTAGGTTTAATACTCTGGTGAAAATACATTCTCAACAGATGGCTGAGTTTGGAGCTTTTAAGCTTGAAGTGAGAGATAAATTTAATTCGTGTGAAGAAGATATAGACGAAATACGAGATCAAGTTTTTGATGTGACCTAAATGGTCGAAGACTTACAAACTCAAAATAAAAATTTGGTGAAAATGATTGATTATTTGGAAAACCAATCCAGACGGAACAATATAAAGATTATTGGTTTGCTGGAAGGTATGGAGGGACCAGACCCAAGAAAATTTTTTACTGAATGGATTCCGCAGGTGCTGGGTCAAGAACATTTCCCGGAAGGTATAATACTGGAACGTGCTCACAGAGCCTTGCATAAAAGATCTATTTCAAGTCAAAGTCCAAGACCTGTTTTGGTTCGTTGCTTGAATTATTACGACAGCGAAATAATTTTACAAGTGGCTATTAGAAATGCACAACAGAGAAAATCACCCTTGATGATTCAAAATAATCGAGTTTTCTTCTATGCAGATTTGAGTCAAGAAGTTATGTTCCAACGACGGGAATTCAATCCTGCTAAAGAGTTGTTGTGGAAGAAAGGTTACAAGGCAACCTTTAGATATCCAGCTGTTTTGAAGGTTTTCCAAGATGGTTGCCAACCAAAGTTCTTTGATTCTCCAAAGGAAGCTATAGCATTTGCTCAAGAGTTGCCAATTACTCAGTTTCAACAGAGACATAGTCTGCCGCGATCTCTAAGGAGACAAGAGATGGAAGAAAAGAGCCGTGCTCCAAGAAGGAATGGTTGTAATGGTGACTCGGCAGTTGGAGCTGATTAAAAGAAGAGTTGTCCTTTTTTTATCTAATATTTTTTTTAAAAAGGGATATTAAATAATGATGATGTTAGTTTAAGATGAAGTGAGAGTTGGGGGAGAGAACTGGATAGGCACTATTTCCTGAAAGTCATCTGCTACATGTGAGTTATCTCACACCCATTGTTTTTTGGGAGTTACCGCATTGCGCGGTTTAGACGGGAGGAGGTATTTTTAACCTCCTACCCATTTTTTTCCTTTTTTTTTGTATTATTAGATTAAAGAGTGAAGGGTTTTTTTTGTTTAAATGTAATAAAAAGCATAAGTAAGTATTTGATTGTTTAAAAAACTAAAAATTGATATGGTTTTTTTGTAAAGTTTATTCAGTAGATAAGGAATATTTGAAATTTAAATGTGAAAGGGATGGATAAGTTTTTTTTAATATTTTTTCTTTAACTTTAAGGTGAAAGGAGTGGTAATTCTGGTGTATATTATTTTGCTATTTTAGTTATAGAACGAAGGGAATAATGGTGAAAGTTATAAATTGAATTCTACAATTCTTAATGAGGCTTGAATTTTGTTTGTGGTTTATGCTCCATTTGTTGAAGATATAGATTTTGTTGTAGATGGTGTTTTGATTATTTGGATATCTGAATTTTAACGTAATGATTGGGGATATTTAAATGTGGTATTGGAGCTTTTATTGGATAACTATTCAAGAGTAAAAGGGAAAAATGGTGGAAGAGTACTAAAATTGAATTGTACAATGCTTAATGAGGTTTGAATTTTGTTTTAAGATGGTGGTTTATGTGACTAATATGATGATAGATGTGAAGTTAGTTGATATTTGGTGAAGGTTTATCTCTATAGAGAAAGTTTTTTTTTCATCTTTTTTTTCCATGCTAAGTTTGAGTTAAATATATGTTTCATCTTAACTCCGTTTGTTATATATATGCATTTAAGTTTGACTTAAATATGTTTTTTAAGTCTGATATCTTAGTATCAATTACTTTTCTTTTTGTTAGTATTTTAATCGGTTATGTTTTTTTTGTAAGTGGGTTTTTCTTTTTCTCACATATATTATTAACTTTATTAATTCTTCACTCTTAATTTTTGGGGGGGAAAGGGGGGGTTGGACTAATTTGAGTTGGGTTATTAATGTGTAATAATTATTGGGGAGGGTATAGTTTATTTAGATTACTGATACTGTATTGTAATTTTATTATTTTATTCTTAATTTTTTTAATGTAATCCTATATGTTATTCATGTTATAAAATCTTAAAAAAAAGTTCTTTTTGGGAGGAAAATCCGCACAAAAATCCCCAAAATAAAGGAAATCAGGGACGACCAGGAGATAAGGGACCACGATGCGGAAAAGAAGGGAGCAGCAAAGCTCTGTGCAGACTCGAAGCGTGGGACCAGGTATTCAGACATCATGCCTCTGGTGAGGCAAGAGAGTGGTGGTAAGCTAGACACACCTTATTACCATCAACCCTACACTGTTGTATCCAGAAGCGGCAGTATGGTGACAGTCAAGTCTCCAGCTGGAGTCCTGTACAAAAGAAACGTGTCTGGTGTCAAAAAGTACCAATCCAGAGCGACACCGAGTGAAGTGGTTGGAAGTCCAATACGAGATGCTCAACCTGAGGGACCAGATGATGTTCCAGAGGTAGTTACCTGCATTCCTGATGAAGTGGCCAGAGTACCAGAAACACCAGAGGCCGCAGCGAGCAGCGTTTCCGGTGCTGAGGGTGAACAACCAAGTTGCGACAGTAGCATTGCAGGAAGGCCAAGACGGGACAGGAAGCCACCTAAGCGATTTGAAGATTTTGTGCCATATTTCTAATCGTGCCCGCATTATCACGAAAGTGAAAGTTTGTGATAGTTGGAATGAGTTTCAATGGAGCACAGTAATGTTACTCACCAAGGAAGAGAAATGATAATGGGAACATTTGGACAGTGATTTGATCAATACATCATAAAGTACATGTATGAGTGCTGTATGAATTGTATTTTTGTTTAGTCGACTATTTGGTATTAAATGAAAAAAAAAACCCCAAAGTCTTGGAATTTAAACATGGGAGGTGTATAAATTTAAATGTTTACATTTTGCATATGAGGTGAGCATTGTATTAGGTATAATTACAGAAGAACAGTTGAGCTATTATATTACATTTGGTTATAACATGTTTATGTTACATTTTGTGAAGAGGGAATTTGAAGTTCTTTTGTTGGTTCAGAAGGCAGAAAAATGCTATTGATAGTGTTAAAGTGTTTACATTTAAACATAAAGATATAAAGTTTATTTCTGGTGAAAGGAGGGATGTCATGATATGTATTAACCTGACCGGAAGTCAGATGGTATGCACTGGAGGTGGAAGGTGCAGGATGATGAAATAAGGGAAGCAGGAAAATAAAGACACTGAGATGTTCAACTGGTAAAGCATGTGGTGATGGTGTTATTAATTTTACATTTTGGGCCACAAATGTGACAATGGCAACTGCAAGGAATTCCATTGGCCGATTTGGACAAAGGAACGTGAATATTTTTCACTAACATTTTGTTTGGATATTTCAAAGGGACCAATCACAGTTCCCCATTCCGCCAATCACAGAGTGCCCCCACTGCCCAATGAGCGGTAACACTGATGAGCAGAGTGGGAATAAACCACAGCTGAGAATAATTGCATTTCTCCTTGGAACAGGAGGTTGTGGGGAGATGTGATCCAGATATTTACACCCAGGAAGATGAACTGTTCCATTGCGTGGATGAACATTTTCTGAGCCAAACCTACAAGGCCGTGGGCCGCCTGAGGGGGCAGTTTGAACACTGGTGTTGGCCACAGAGGGCTGAATGGGCTCACACTGTGGCAAACATCCCGGTAATATGTTGATATTTTCACAGCATGTGGATATCTCAGAGAAGCATCAACAAACCCATGTTGACTCTCCCTGATTCACCTCTATCTCTAAATGTAGATGAAACCAGTCAATCAGAATATATTTATGCACAATTGACCAACCATATTTATTATTTTTTGCATTTGTTTTTACATTTTTTATCTTCCATTTTTCCTGCTCTTGGCATCTTAATTGTGTTTGTGTGTGCGTGAGGATGCATGCAAATGTGTGGGCTTGTGAGTTTGCAGTGTGTTTGGGCATGTGTGTTCTACGTAATTGGGAAGTGGCAGCAAGTGAATTTAGACAGGGCATCTCTGCCCTGTATATGTGTATTTGACAATAAACTCTCAGTCATTCTTAATTTCATTAATTCACTGATGTTCGACTCACTGCCCTGTCATTAGCTGGTTTATCCTTGAATGAAGCCACTACATTTGTTGTCCTCCAGTCACACTCATGTAACACCTCACCTGTGACCGGTAATGATTTCAATGTCACCTTTGTCAGCAATCCTCTCTCTCACAGCCCCTGCAGCCTGGGATACTCGTCATCAAGCCCTGGCGATTTGTTCACTGTTCAACCTGCTGAGATCACCAGAAGTTCCTTCTTAAATTAAATATGCTCTGGAATATCAGTGTGTTCTATCCAGAAATCTATAATTGCAATGTCTTCAATGAATAACGATGAGAAATATTGATCGATGTCCTCACCGACATCACTCTCATCTTTTCATGGTGACCCTCTTGCTCTCACTATTGGTATAAAGTGCCTTGGAATTTTGTTTCATTTTGACTATCAGTGATAGTTTGTGTCCCCTCTTGTCTCTGCTGGTTTCTGTTTTGAGTCCATGTCCACAGACACCAACTCATGAAGATAGTTATGGTGGGTTATGTTAATTTCCCAACACTGTCTGGGATGTTCTGAGTGCCAGAGGCTGGGATAGGGTAGAATTTTCCAGGGGCATCGAGGAAGGAATCAGTCGACATTTGATCTGGGGAAAGAGCCAATCCGGTCCTTGTGTTGGGAACAGATTCCCACCAGGTGATCAATTGGAATTTCTAATGGGACTGCATTCTGGGAACAGTTATATGATCTCAATAGGTTTTACATTAGTTAAGGAAAAGAATGGACAATGGGGTGGTGTCAAATTGAGGAAATGCTAATTCTGACAGGATGGAGCAGGAACTGGGAGAGGGGATGGCAGCAGCTGTTATTGCGAAGTCCACATCTGACGTGGGGAGTTGGTTATAGTCCACCTTGTCAGAGTTCAGGGCTATCATATCCATGTGAAAAAGGGTCTGTCATTTCCCTCCTGTAACAATGAGCAGGCTCCAACTGAAACAATTACAATTCAATGCTTCAATTCAATCTAAATATGATCTAGATGTTAAAACATCAGTGTGTTTCACCCAGAAATTTGTGATTACAATGTCCTCAGTGAACATCGATGAGAAATATTCATTGAGGACCCCACCCACGTCCTCGAGCTCCACAAACACATCTCTCCTTCATCCCTCAGCTTTTCCTGGTGACCCTCTTGCTCGCACTGTGCTGAACTCGACGTATTAACTGCACTCCCGTGTTCTAACTGTGCTGAATCCCATTTCTACCCGACAACACAATAGGATCTCGGTCCGTTCATCGAACGACCTTTGATGCTGCAGCCTCGGGTCCGCCTGCGGTTTGTGGACAGCCACCCGTCCGTAACCTGATTCTGCTTCCACCAAACTCCGGCACTGTTTAGTTCTGTGAATCGGCGTCTGTTCCGGTAGGTTGAAAAGCGGTTAGTTTGGGCGGCTCTTGTATCGCCTGGTAATGGGTGAATGAGGCCCTGGGGAGTGCGGGAGAATTTGCTAATTTCTCGAATCTACATGACGTTCACAGGCCATTTTGCCCATGTGCCGGTGCCGACCCGTTACACCCAATTAATCTATAATTCCCGGTACGATTTTAAAGGTGGGAGGAAACTAGAACAGACACGGGGAGAACCGACAAATTCCTTACAAACAGTGCCAGATTCAAACCCCACTCCCGATCGCTGAAACTTTAACAACGATGCACAAACCGTGCATCATTATCAAAAAAAAATGAAACGTCTGTGAAGGGAAGACGAGAGGAATGGGCGTGGGTACCGAGGTGTGCAGCGGGCAGCAGAGACAATATTGGTTCAATTCAGAAGTGAAGGTGAAATACGAGAAGGGCAGAAAGGCTTCAGACAAAGACGGCCGGGAGTGACAATTCCACGGAGCACAAATCCCCCCGCTCTCGCACAGCTGGTGTTCGTCCTGCCAGACACTGTGAGCGGCTCTGAAAAGAGCCTTTGGGTCACTGAGTTCACTTTCTGCCGCTTTATTTGCTGGGTCAGCACCCCTCCTCGTTGAGCTCCTCGTCGTTGCGGACCGGCAGCTGCAGATGTCTGGGGATGATGCGGATCTTCTTGTCCCGGGCCGCGTTGCCGGCCAGTTCGAGGATTTCAGTGGTCAGATACTCGAGCTCAGCAGCCAGATAGACTGGGGCTCCGGTGCCCACCCACTCTTTCTCATAGTCTGTGAACACAGCCCACCAGGAACTGCAGTCCGGCCCGGGACGAGCGAGACTTGGCCTTGGCTCGAGCTTTGCTTCCTTTCCCTCGTCCAGACATTTCCATCAACTCCTCAGCAAAAAAATAAGGAAATCCTACCGCGTTAGCTTTTTCGCAAGTTCTGCAGGAATGTGGCGGGGCGCTTCTGATTGGTGGAGCAGCGTTTCATCTCATTGGTGCAATAAAAAGCCCAATCAGACAGATGGCTCATTCACCAATGATCAAAGAACAACAGCGGGAAATAACCGACAATCCCAACATTTAAAAAGCCCGCCGAAGAAAAAAAAAGTCTGAGGGTATCCAAAAACCACGAATCCGTTACAAATCTGTGTGAATGCGAATTCCCCGCTTCGGCAGATACTCGCTCCCGACACACTCACAACACCCATCGAGAGGGATTCAATCCAGGAGGAGAGACCCTGGCAATAGAATTATCCCATATTTTCGATCCTCTCGAAATTAGGTTAAAATGACTTAAGTTAAAATGTGATAATTAATCATAAAAAGGGAAGCCAGAACGGACAGGGAGCTTACTAGCAGCCAAGGACAAAAGGTTCAGCTGGATATGTTTTTTTTAAACCTATATTTTCATGGTCATAGTGAGAGACATGCAGGAGACAAAAGATTGATAAGAAGGGTGAGAAACAGAATTTAGTGTATGTAGAGTTCACAGCGTACGTAACGAACGTGATAATTAAAAATGCAGTTATACTTAGAATGCTTTTGCAATACTAACCAATTAAAACAGTATTAATAAGAAGGGGAAGGGCAAACAATAAGGGTATAAAAATCAATGCACTGTATGTATCGGGGCTTAACTGGTGAGAAGCCAGTTGAGTCCAACTCTGCAGACTTGTAAATAAAGCTTGTCGTGTCATCAGTTTTAAAGAGACTCATGTGTGAGAAGTTTTATTTCTGACAAATGGGGGCTCGTCCGGGATCTACACTCCGGCCGTGAGGGGAGGCGAGAAGAGGGACATCGGAGGCGGTGCACCCCGCTGAGTTCAGCGGCTCCTAGTCCCTTGCTCGTCGCTTCGGGCGGCTTGAGCGAGTGGTATCCGGACAAGGTGACACGACAAGACGGAGAGGAGAAGGGTGACGGTTCAATCCCCGGGAAGACACCGGTAAGTGACGACTTACGATTGTGGTGTGGGGATTGGGTAACAGGTGTAACGGGATACACCTGTTTGGATAAAAAAAAACCTAACGTAATAGATCAGGTATAGAGCTTTTGTCGTGGCGTGAGGACCCTGTCGTGGGACTCTAGGATAGACCCCAGGGAAACCTCGGTGGTAACCGAAGGAGGGACAGCACCTCCGACGAAGTGCCGAGAAGAGAGGGGTCGACCCCAGGGAAACCTCAGCGGTAACCGAAGGAGGGACAGTACCTCCGACGAGGCATCTGAGAAGTAGGGAGTAGGGTCCAGAACGAGAGGGTCCTCAGCAACGATAAACAGATCTAGGTGGGAAAATGGGAGGATCAAAATCTAAGGGCTCGTCTGAAAATTCAGGACAATTCCTAGGAGTTCCCCTTGACAGCCCTTTGGGGAGAATGTTTGAAAATTGGGATAGTAAAAGATATCGAGACAAAAACAAGAAAAAGATGATCCAATATTGTCTCCTTTGGTCGAAACAACCTATTAAAGGTTCCTCGGTCTGGTGGCCGAAATTTGGATCTGATGAGGATTGGGTTAGACAAGCATTAAACATATATGTAAATTCGAGACCAAAGGTGAATCAAGAAGAGTCAGCGTATGCATTTTGTTGGGTTCCCTGGCCAGGATCCTTAACAAAATGTTTTAAATTGAGGGTAGCGGGAGAAAAGAAGTGGGAACCTCTGGACAACCTTCCCCCTCCTTATATTCCCCTGGTGCCTACTGCGCCCGAGGGAAGCTCGCTGCTGGAGGGGAAAGGTGATGAATCTGATTGCCCCGAAAGGGGCCGGGAAAAAAAGGATGAATTAAGGGAGTCGGACCCTAAACTTCCACCGGTAAACCGACCCTGGACAAGATCCCAGACTGGTCCAGGACCATCAAAGTTTTCAATAAGCCTAAATCCCCTGAGGGAAGTTCCTATGGGAGGACCGGGAGGGGGAACGGGATATGTGAATGTTCCCCTAACTAGTACAGAGGTGCGGGGATTTAAGAAAGAAATGAAAAAGTTATTGGAAGATCCTATAGGACTGGCTGAACAGCTCGACCAATTCCTGGGACCAAACACATATACGTGGGAAGAGATGCAGGCAATAATGGGAACATTATTCTCACCCCAGGAGAGGCAGATGATTCGACGGGCTGCCCTCCTCATGTGGGAATATGAACAACCTGGAGATCCCAGACCCCATGAACAAAAATATCCCTTAAATGAACCCAGGTGGGACAAACGAACACCCGAGGGATTGGCAAGTATGAGACAATATAGAGAGTGGACAATTAAAGGGATACGGGAGGCTGTGCCAAAGGGTCACAATTTCACCAAGGCATTTGGGAACCACCAGGGGAAAGACGAGTCCCCTACTGATTTTTTGGAGAGGGTGAGAAAGAATGTCCAACAGTATGCGGGCGTGGACCCTAGTACACCAATGGGTGAACAGCTTATTCGAATTGAATTTGTTTCCAAATCATGGCAGGACATTAGAAAGAAACTAGAAAAGGAGGAGGACTGGAGCGAAAAACCCCTAAGTGACCTGTTAAAAAAGGCGCAAAAAGTATATGTGCAGAGAGAAGAAGAAGATCAAAAGAGGGCGACAAAGGTTATGGTACAGACTATCCGACAGATGAATGCCGAATCCAGAGGGGAAAGAAAACAAAACCTTCCTCTAAACAATCCAAGATATCCAAGAGAGGGAAGACCCCGGAGGTTCGTTAAGTGCTATTACTGCAATGAGGAAGGACACTTTAAGAGGAAATGCCCCCGATACAAGAGGGAATTGCGTGCCCTTGAACTTATGGAAGAAGATTAGGGGGGTCAGGGGTTCCAAATGTTAGGGACCAAGTATAAGAGGGAACCCCTGGTAAAACTAAAAATTGGTCCCAAGGGAGAAGAGGTGGTGTTTATGGTGGACACAGGAGCGGAACGAAGTAGTGTAATAACTGTGCCAATCGGAACTGAGCCTGTAAAAAGTAATTTGACAATTTCTGGGATAGAAGGGGCTCCCAGAATGGTATCAATAATTCCCCAAGTAACAGTGAAACTGGAAGAAAGAGAAGGGGTACAAGACCTCTTGTTGTTACCGTCTGCTGGATTTAACCTCCTAGGAAGGGACTTACAGGCTCTCCTAGGTTTGGGTGCTCTCCCTGTGGACGGAGAAGTGCGAGTCCACCTCTGTGCTTTAAAGGAAGAGGATGAACGGCAGATTGACGAGAGAGTCTGGTATAAGGAGGGAAATCGAGGAGGTCTGGACATCCCACCTTTACATGTCACATTAATACCAGGTCATCAGCCGGTAAGGAAACGTCAGTATCCTATTTCTTTGGAAGGGAGAAAAGGGCTACAGCCGGTAATTGAGACTCTAATACGAGACGGACTATTAGAAGAATGCATGTCACCTTATAACACCCCTATACTCCCAGTGAAAAAGTCAGATGGATCCTATCGCCTAGTTCAGGATCTAAGAAGTTTGAATGCTATTGTTCAGACCCGCCACCCAGTGGTGCCTAATCCCTATACTATTATGAGTCGGATTCCCCCAGACCATGAGTGGTTTAGTGTTATCGACTTGAAGGATGCCTTCTGGACGTGTCCATTAGAAGAGGAAAGTAGAGATATGTTTGCGTTTGAATGGGAAAATCCATGGACAGGTAGACGGAGACAGCTTCGGTGGACTGTATTGCCCCAAGGCTTCACTGAATCTCCGAACCTGTTTGGACAAATGCTAGAACAAATCCTGGCGGACTATCCACAATCTGATGATTCCCAACTAATGCAGTATGTGGACGATTTACTATTATCAGGACCCAAGGAACAAGAAATGAGGGGAGATACAATTAGACTCTTGAATTATCTGGGGAAAAAGGGTCTACGGGTGTCCAGGAACAAGTTACAGTTCGTTGAGAGAACTGTGGTATATCTGGGACACCAGATAAGTAAAGGACAGAAACGGATTACCCCTGAACGGATTGCGGGAATCACTAGAATGCCATTACCCCGTAATAAGAAGGAAATAAGACAATTCCTGGGACTCTTAGGTTACTGTAGGTTATGGATAGAGGACTACTCAGCTTTGGTGAAGTTTATGTATGAAAAGCTGACAAATGAAAATGAATATCCATTGAAATGGACCCAGGAGGAGGAGGGATGGTTTGAGGACTTGAAGCATCACCTGACACGAGCCCCAGTACTCACTCTGCCCTCTTTAAAACAGCCCTTCCAGCTATTTGTCACTCATAACCAAGGAACAGCTGTGGGAGTTTTAACACAGGAAAAAGGCGGTCAGCGACACCCAGTGGCTTTCCTTTCCAAAATGATGGACCCAGTGTCTCGCGGATGGCCGACGTGTATCCAGGGAGTAGCGGCTGCTGCTCTGTTGGTAGAGGAAGCACGTAAACTTACTTTTGGAGGAAAGATGACTGTGTACACCTCCCATTCTGTGAGTGTTTTATTAACACAAACTGCCCATCGATGGCTGACTGATTCTCGCATATTAAAGTATGAAACCATTTTAATGGTCGGAGAAGATCTACAGTTTGCAAAGATTAATAGCTGCAACCCAGCTCAGTTTTTATACGGCAGTGAAACAGAGAGAGAGGTGGAGCACGACTGTGTCGAGTTGACGGATCTTCAGACCAAGACCCGAGAAGACCTTTGCGATACTCCTCTGGGAGAAGGATATGAATTCTACATTGACGGCTCCGCCAGATGTGTTGACGGAATGAGAAGAAGTGGGTATGCTATAATAGAAGGAAATACTTGGAAAGTAGTAGAATCCACGAGACTACCCGGAAGCTGGTCAGCACAGTCCTGTGAACTATATGCCTTGCAGAGAGCCCTCAGAATACTGGCAGAGAAAACTGGAACGATTTACACTGATTCCAAATACGCATACGGGGTAGTGCATACCTTTGGTAAGATCTGGAAGGAGCGTGGTCTAATTACATCAAGAGGAAAGGAATTGGCACACGAACAGATGATTACTCTGACTTTAGAAGCCTTGACATTACCCCAGGAAATAGCAGTGGTCTACATACCAGGCCATCAGAGGGGAGATACCCCGACAGGAATTGGAAACAGACTGGCTGATGAAGAAGCCAAAAGGGCAGCCATGCAACAAGAAGTCCGTTTGCTGACCTTAATCCCAATAAGACAAGGCATAAAGAAGGCTCCCATTTTCACTGCTAAGGAAGAAAAGGACATGGCTCAGCTGGGCGCAAGCCAGCTGCCTGATGGAACATGGAAGACACCAGATGGAAGAATGGTTCTAAATAAAGAAATAACTCGCAATATTTTAAAACACCTGCATCATCAGAGCCACTGGGGCACCCAAGCCTTATGTGACACAGTGCTTCGAGAATATGTGTGTAAGGGAATCTACACCTTGGCCCAACAGGAGGTGCAGAATTGTCACCTATGCACAAAAATTAATAAGAAGGTAATGAGGACAGGGACCATGGGAGGTCAACCATTAGCCATACGCCCTTTTCAACGTATCCAGATCGACTTCACAGAGTTACCTCAAGTCCAAAGATGGAAATATCTGTTGGTGGTAATAGATCACTTTACCCGATGGGTGGAAGCCTTCCCAACAGTAAATGCTACAGCCTCTACAGTAGCTCGCCTCCTCCTAGAGCAGATAATCCCCAGATATGGTATAATGGATTCTATAGACTCAGACAGGGGTCCACATTTTTCTTCAAAAATCCAGCAATTGATTTGTAATGCATTACAGGTCTCTTGGAAATTGCATACCCCTTGGCATCCACAAAGCTCAGGGAGGGTTGAACGTATGAATGGAACCCTAAAAATGCAATTGACAAAATTAATGGTGGAAACTAAAATGCCTTGGATAAAGTGTCTGCCCCTAGCTTTATTGAGAATTCGTACTGCCCCATGAAAAGATGTAGGGTTGTCCCCTTATGAAATGATGTTTGGGCTTCCCTTCTGGAGTACAGTTGAGGGGTGTCCCACCTTGGGGGAAGGGGATATATTTGTTAGGAACTATTTACAGGCACTGTCACGCTCTCTTGCAGATTTACGAAAGAGAGGACTATTGGCACAAACACCGCCTCTAGACTTTTCTTTACACAAAGTGGAACCAGGAGACTGGATTCTCATCAAGACCTGGAAAACTGAAAAACTCCAGCCCCAGTGGGAAGGTCCATACCAAGTTCTCTTAACTACAGAGGCTGCAGCACGAACAAGAGAGAAGGGGTGGACGCACGCATCCAGATTTAATGGACCTGTAGAGGCGCCTCAGGACCCTGATACGAACTCAGATTGGACTTGTGTTCCTGGAGAAAAACCTCTTACCTTGCAATTTCGCAGAAGGACTTAATTCACAATGTTATTGTTATGTTCTTTGATTTTTCTTAGTTTGCCTATGTCTTTATCAGGTGTGAAATGTAAGAAATGCAGAGACACAGTGGTCCTGTTTCAGGACCACATTTGGGGAAGAAAGGAGGGTAATTTTATTTCCCATACCTCAGTTCCTGAGAAATGCTGGGCAGAAAATACCACCCAACATCCATATACCCCTTGTGTGGAAAAAGAAGGAAATAATATGGGTCATTATATACAGATTCCTAATACCACTCCTTTCCCTCTTAACGGTTGGAAGGGTGACTCAGGCCCACCATGCCCTGATGGACTCTGGTTTTGCATACACCAGCGTACTGTTCCAATGAAAAGTTCCACTCCACACTCAAAAGTGCCTGCCCCTTTAAGACAGCTGGACTTAGTTCGAGTCCATCCAAATAACCATGAAAGTTTCGGTAATGCAGTTGGGGGAGATAACCTTTTTGTAGATCTTGCAACTAAAATTGCAGGAACTTTTAATGTAACCAATTGTTGGGTCTGCGGGGGTCCACGGATGTCAGAGCAATGGCCTTGGTGGGGGGAGTCCCTCAATTCATTGACCATGATTTCCCGAATTTGGACAACTAACCGAACGAGATGAAGAGAAACTTGGTCTCTCTCTAACGTCCCCTCTGGTTTTTATTGTCTCTCACGAACCGGCAAATACCCAGTAGGAAAAAGTCCCTGCAAGGCTGTATGGATTCGCATTTCGCCTGGTATTTTCACTTGGTTTCCTAAACCCCTGACTTGGTTCTTATCCACTGTTTTTAAAACTAATTGCCTACCCCCGTCTAATAGCAGTATTCAGTTTTGGAATTGTACCAGTTCCACCATCACAGGACCATACCAATCAAACCCCGTTCTTAAAAGAGTTTGGGAAAGGGGGTATGGAGTATCCCCAAATGGATTATTCTGGGTATGTGGTAATAAAGCTTATACTCGTCTCCCCTCACAGTGGAGTGGAACTTGTTTCCTAGGAATAATCCGCCCAGAATTTTTCCTCCTACCCCACGATCACGGTCATAAATTAGGAGTGAAGGTTTTTGATACATTACACTGTCAGCCCCGCTCTAGCACGGTACATTTGGGACAATGGGGAGATGATTGGCCTCCAGAACGCATAATTCAATATTATGGTCCCGCTACATGGGCTCAAGATGGATCCTGGGGTTATCGTACTCCTATTTATATGTTAAATCGCATTATTCGCTTGCAAGCAGTCCTTGAAATTGTTACAAATCAAAACAGCTCTAGCCCTGCAATTACTTGCATCCCAGCAAGGTCAAATACGCTCTGCTATATATCAGAACCGTCTGGCCCTAGACTATCTCCTAGCCACGGAAGGAGGTGTATGTGGAAAGCTTAATTTGACTAATTGCTGCTTACAGATTGATGATAATGGCCAAGCCATTCGAAAAATCGCTGATAATATTCGTACTTTGTCCCATGTACCGGTTCAAACCTGGCATCCTTTTGCAAAATTAAATTGGATGGACAAATGGTTTGGAGGATCCTGGTGGCGTACCTTATTGTGGGTCATCGGAGGTATTTTATTCCTCCTACTTATTTTGCCCTGTATTATTCCCTGTCTACGCAGCCTGGTGATTTCCATGGTCCAACAGGCTATGCAACCAGGGGGATTGGGAGACCCCGTTAGAATTTTACTTCAGCACGAGATTAATGTATCATGAAACGTTTCTCTTCCCCAGGTTAAAATCCCCATTCATATCTATATATAATACACACATTTTAAAGAGAGAAAGGGGTGGATTGTTATATAGAGAATTTAGGTTAAAATGACTTAAGTTAAAATGTGATGATTAATCATAAAAAGGGAAGCCAGAACGGACAGGGAGCTTACTAGCAGCCAAGGACAAAAGGTTCAGCTGGATATGTTTTTTTTAAACCTATATTTTCATGGTCATAGTGAGAGACATGCAGGAGACAAAAGATTGATAAGAAGGGTGAGAAACAGAATTTAGTGTATGTAGAGTTCACAGCGTACGTAACGAACGTGATAATTAAAAATGCAGTTATACTTAGAATGCTTTTGCAATGCTAACCAATTAAAACAGTATTAATAAGAAGGGGAAGGGCAAACAATAAGGGTATAAAAATCAATGCACTGTATGTATCGGGGCTTAACTGGTGAGAAGCCAGTTGAGTCCAACTCTGCAGACTTGTAAATAAAGCTTGTCGTGTCATCAGTTTTAAAGAGACTCATGTGTGAGAAGTTTTATTTCTGACATCGCCCATCGGAACAAAAGCCTACTCACAGATTATAGTTGTAGTCGGGTTTGTGGGGACGTTTTCTCGTTTTATCTATTGGCGACTTGTTCTTGGAAATGGAGTGATGTCTGGCGAGTAAACAGCGAATTTGGAGGACTGTTTAAAAAAGGCACGGAGGGCAAAAAGTTCAGTCAATTTAGGGTTGATTGGGGGAGTTAGTAATTGAGTTACTTGGCCTGGACCTATAAAAAGAGGGGTCGCAGAAGGAGCGAGTGAATGGTACAGTGTGATTTGAGGCTTTGGCAAGTAGAGGTTCAGAAAGAGCTCGCTTACTTGCTACCAGATAGGTAAGACCAGATGAGGTAATTTAAATTCTTTAATTATAGTTTGATTTGTAGGGTGTGGGAAATCTGTGACAGTATACTTGTCCCTGATGATTATACCTTCAGAAGGTGCATTCAGCTCCAGCTCCTTCCAACCCGACTTAGGGAAATGGAGTAGGAGTTGAATGAACTGCGCATACGGAGAGAGTGTTAGCAAGATAGTTTCCTTTGTAATTTAGGCAGGTAACTGGGTGACTGTCAAGTGACTGTTGGATTGGAGATTCTAGAGAATAGTGGTGGAAGAGGCAGTCAGTGCAGAGTACCCGTGGCCATCTGCATCAACAACTGGTATAATGTTTTGGATACTGTTTGTGGAGACCTATGAATGACAAGTCTAGGTAGTCATGTGTCTGGTGCAGAGGCTGATCCCCTGCCTCAGGGGAAGTGTGGAGACTAGGAGAGCAATAATAATTTGGGACTCATTGGTTAGGTGAGTTGATAGGATGTTTGCTGGATGAGATCAAGGCTCCCAGATGGTATGTTGCCTCCCAGGTGCCAGGGTCAGGAATGTCTCTTTTCGAGTACACATCATTCTGGAGGAGGGGAGCTGCTAGATGTTGTGGTCCAAGTGGGACTATTTACATGGATAGAAGTGTGGATGAGGTCCTGAAGTAAGAATATAGAGAGTTAGGGAAGGAGTTTAAAAAGCCGGACCTCAAAAGTGGTAATCTTGTGATTGCTGCCTGTGCCATGCGGCGCTAGAGAGGGTAGGAATTGGAAGATGTGGAGGAAAAATACGTGACTAAAGATTTAAGACAAGGATTCAGATTTGTAGATCATTGGGAACTCTTCTGGGGAAGGTCTGACCTCTACAAAAAGGATGGGCTGCCCCTGAACTGGAGGAGGACCAATATCCTGGAAGACAGATATCTGTTGGGGAGGGTTTAAACTAGTTTGGTTGGGGGTGGGATTCTCAATGAGGGTGTTGTGGTCAGGGTAGTAGGATAAGTAGATTTTAAGGGAGAGAGGAATCTGATTGTTAAAATTAATGGAGCAGGAGTACAAAATGAAGATGGTAATCAAAGGAGTGAATGAAGGGGGATATTCTCTCAAGTGTATATATTTCAAGGACATAGTAAGGTGGATGAGCTCGGAGAATGGATTGACTTATAGGAATATGATATTGTAGCCATCAGTGAAACTTGGTTGCAGGAAGGGCATGCTTGGCAGCTCAATGTTGAATGAATCTGTTGATGTAGGTGTGATAGAAAAGGAGGATAAAAGGTGGAGGAGTCACATTGCTTGTTGCATTACAGCAGAGCTATGGCAGGGTAGATTGGATGGCTCATCCAGAGAGACTTTTTTGGTTGAAGTGAGGAATGGGAAAGGCATAAAAACATTAATGGGGGTGTATTATAGACCCCACCTCATGGGGAGAAGGAATTGGAGGAGAAAATTTGTAAAGAGATAGTGTGGTAAATATAAGATTGTGACTTTCCACACACTGACTAGGATGCTCATAAAAGGGTGGATAGGTTGGAGTTCTCAAATGTGTTCAGAAAAGTTTTTGAAATCCATACAAAGAATAACTGTGAAGAGAAGGGGCTGTATTGGATCTCCCATTAGGGAACGACATGTGTCAGAGGTTTGTGTTGGGGAACACTTTGGGTCTAGTGATCACAATACTATTAGTTTTAGGTTAATTATGGATAAGGATAGAGCTGGGCCTAAGATTGAACTTCTTCATTGAATCAAGGCTAATTTTGAGGAGATGCAAAAAGATTTGGAAGGTGTGGATTGGGATCATTTATTTTCTGGGAAGTATGCAGCAGATAAATTTAGAATATTCAAAGGAGAATTTGGAGAGTATAGAGTCAGTGTGTTTCTGTGAGGTTTAAAGGGAAGGTTAGAAAATATAGGGAGCCTTGGATTTCAAGGATATTGTGAATTTCATTCACGTGGAAGAAAGATGTGCACAGTAGGAAATAAATTAGATGCCTGAGGAATATAAAGTGTGCAAAAACAATCCTGAGAAAGAAATTAGAAAAGCTAAAAGGAGATATGAGGCTGCTTTGGCAGGCAAGGTAAAAATAAATCTGAAGAGTTTCTACATGCACTTTGAAAGTGAAAGAATGATAAAATTGGGTGCCTTGTGGATTAGAGGGGTAGGCAACGTGAGGAGTAAGAAGAGATGGCGTAAATTTAAAATGATATTTTTCTTCAGTGTTCCCTAAGGAAAGGAATAATAAGTCAAGTAAAGTAAGGAAACCTGGTAGTGAGGACATGGAAAATGTACAGGTTAATGAGGTGGTGTTCGGCTATTGTAAAGAAAATAAAGGTGGATAAATAATTCCCGAGGACCCTGAGGGAGGTTAGTGGTTTAAAAAAAAAGTAATGAGTGCTCTGCTCTGATAGAAATATTTAAAATGTCATTAGCCACATGGAAGGAGCTGGAGGATTGGAGGGAAGCTCATGTTGTTGCACTGTTTATATAAAAAAAATCTAAGTGAGTCTGATGTCGATGGTTGGTAAATTATTCGAGAATGTTCTTTGGGATGGAATTTTCAATTATTTGGATAATTATTTGGACTGATTAGGAATGATCAATATGGTTTTGTGTGTGGTAGACCACGTTTAATAAATCTTATTAAATTTTTCAAGAATGTTACTAAGAAGGTTGATGAAGAGAAGGCTGTGGATGTTGTCTACAGTAAGGCCTTTGACAAGGTTCCGTATAAGAGGTTAGTTAGGTAGGTTCAAGCATTGGGTATTAATGTTGAATAGTGAAATGGATTTTACAATGGTTGGATTGGAGATTCTAGAGAATAGTGGTGGAAAATTGTTTGACAACTTGGAGGCCAGGGACTAGTGGGGTGCCTCAGGGATTGGTACAAGGTCCATTGTTATTTGTCAGATATATTAATGATCTAGATGATTGGGTGGTAAATTGGATTAGTAAGCATGCAGATGATATTAAGATTGGTAGTGTTGTGGACAGTGAAGAAGGTTTTCATTGGGATATAGGCCAGTTAGAAGAGTGGGCTGAAAGATGGGAGAAGGAGTTTAAAATTGATGTGTGAAATGCTACACTTTGTTAGGAATAATCAACAAAGGTCATATATTAAATGGTAGACAACTGATGAATGCAGTAGAACAAAAGGATTTAGGAAATCTGGTCCATAATTCCCTGACAGTGAAGTGGACTGATCGAATTAAATATCTGGGCATAATTTTGAATGTTAATTATTAATCTTTATATACATTAAATTATGCTCTGTTAATGAAAAAAATTAAAACCAATTTGATTAAATGGAAAGATTTACCTATTAATTTAATGGGAAGGATAAATACAATTAAGATGAATATGTTACAATTTATTCCGTATTTACATGATATTTTTGAGAATTGAATAAAATGGTTAGGGAGTTTTTATGGAGGGGTAAATTTACGAGAGTAGCTTTGAATAATTTAACTTGGAAATATGAGTTAGGGGGACTACGTTTACCACATTTTCAAAATTATTATGAAGCAGCCCAACTTAAATTTATTAGTTCATTGATGGATTTGGTACGGCCTCCTAGTTGGGCTAAAATTGAGATGGTAAGTATTCCTGAATTTGAAATACATCAATTTTTGTTTAGGTGGAATATAAATTTGTTACAACAATATAATGTGCCTATTTAATGAAGTTATGGATAAAGAAAAATAAAATGATATGTTCGAGGGGTAAATTATTGGCTTTGACTCCGTTGTATAATAATCAACTTATTTCTTTTTCAATACATAATCAAAGTTTATTGCTTTGGAGATTTAAAGGTGTGAAAAATTTGGGAGATTGTTTTAAAGAAGGTAAGTTTTTATCTTTTAATCAGATGAGGGAAGATTTTGGTATTGATAAGTATTCTTTATTTCTTTATTTTCAAATTCAATCTTTGGTAAAATGTATGTTTGGTAGAGATATGATTTTACCTAAAATGACTAAATTGGAGACTTTTCTTATGAAGGTACCTGAGAAGGGGTTTATTTCATTTATGTATTAAATATTATAGGATGGTGTGTATAAAAAGGGTTGGGATAGATCTAAAATTAAATGGTAAGCGGATATTGGTTTTATTTTTTCTGAAGATGATTGGTTAGATATCTGTTATGATGGTGTAACTAGATTAATGAATGCACATTATGCAATGATTAATTACATTTTTTACATCAATTATATTTGACACCTGAAAAATTAAAAAAAATATGGTTTTAATGAATCAGATTTGTGTTTTAGATGTGGTGATATGGTTGGAACTTTTTTTCATTCTGTTTAGTTATGTATACATATACAATTGTTTTGGAAGAAATTCAATTGTTTTTAGAATACCTGTATAAGATTAAAATAGTTTTAGATCCAACAGTATTTTTATTGGATAGTTTGCAACCACTGAAAGGTTTGGGATTAGATAAATTCCAGCTTGCTTTTGTATATTTAGCTTTATCCATAGCAGAAAATATATTGCTAGTATGTGGAAAGATATAAATATGATTGATATTAATAGATGGCATAATGAGATGAAATATTGCTTAATAATGGAAAAAAAATGTTTGTTTCACATGATAATTATTTTTTATTAATAAGTGGCTGTTATACTTGGAATATTTACATTTCAATTTATATTGACTGGATTTTAATGTGTATTTAACTTTTTCTTTAATTTTTTTTTCTTTTATGGCTCTCCTTAGAGTTGGCTGAAGGCGGGGGTTCTTTCTTTTTTTCCTATATATATATATAAAGTTTAAAAAAAAAAATTCCCTGAAAGTGGTGTCACATATAGATAAGGTGTGTGGAGAAAGCTTTTGTTATGTTAGCCTTTATAAATCAAAGTATTGAGTACAGGAGTTGGAATGCCATGTTAAAGTTGTATAAGGCATTGCTAAGGCCAAATTTGGAAAATTGTGTTCAGATTTTGTCACTGAGTTATAGGAAGGATATCAACAAAATGGAGTGCAGAGAAGACTGGGTTTGACCTACAGGGAACATTCTGAGAGGAGAGGGAGAGCAGCCTGATGTCTTGGTACATGTGGGGATAAACGACATTGACAAGAAAATGGAGGCGGTAATGAAAAGGGATTGCAGTGTGCTGGGACAAGAGCTGAAAAACATGAATGCTACAGTGGTGATCTCAGGATTACTACCTGTTCCAAATGCAAGTGATGAAAAGAATGTAAGGATAAGGAAAATGAACGTGTGGCTGAGGGGCTGGTGTACAGGGCAAGGATTTGGCTTCTTGGATCATTGGGATCTCTTTTGGGGAAGGCATGATCTTTACAAGAGGGATGGGTTGCACCTAAATCCAAAAGGTGTCAACATTTTGGCAGGTATGTTTGGTACAGCATTGGGGCAAGATTTAAACTAATTTGGCAGGGATATGGGAACCTGAGTGATCGGAAAAAGGGGAGGGAAGATAACAAAATGGCCAGGAAAAGTAAAATAGGAAAAGTAATGTTGGGAGGAGAAAGTATATTTATAAAAAAAAATCAGATAGAGTAGTGAGTTTTCGCGGCAATGATAATGTTAAGAAAATTACAAAGAAAAATAGTGGGCAGAAAAATCAGAAGAAAAGGTTACAGAAGCCATTAGATATTAAAAGGACAAAGAGCATAAGGGCACTTTATCTGAATGCCCGCAGTATTAGAAATAAGGTTAGTGAACTTGAGGCAAAAATCGGTACCCATGCATATGATTTGGTAGCCATCACGGAAACATGGCTACAAGGTGACCCTAAATGGGAATTAAACTTTCAAGGGTATCAGGTTGTGCAAAGAGATAGACACGATGGTAAGGGAGGTGGAGTTGCACTCTTAATCAAAGATGAGCTCCAGGCAGGAATGAGGGATGATATAAGATCTAAAGAGCATAATGTTGAGTCCATTTGGGTGGAGATAAAGAATAACAAAGGAAAAAAAAATATTGGTGGGTGTTAATTGTTGCCCACCAAATAACAATAGTTTAGTGGCACAGGAAATAAATAGAGAGATAAGTGAGGCATGTAATAATGATACGGCAGTAGTCATGGGGGACTTTAACTTCCACATAGATTGGGGAAAATCAAGTTGGTCGTGGGAGTCTGGAAGAGGACTTCATAGAATGCATCCGCGAAAACTTTCTTGAGCAGCATGTTAAGGAACCAACAAGAGAAAATGCTCTCCTAGATCTAGTGTTCGGCAATGAGATAGGTAGAGTAAATGATGTAATAGTCAGAGACCATCTGGGAAATAGCGATCATAGTTTGATTGAATTTCTCATTCACATGGAAGGGGAAATAGTTAGATCTAAAACTAATATATTATGCTTAAACAGGGGTGACTACCATAGGATGAGGGAGGAATTGGGCAGAGTGGACTGGGATCACAGGCTAATTGATGAAACAGTGGAAGATTTTCAAAGAAATATTTTGTAATGCTCAACAAAAATATATTCCAGTCAGGAAAGTAAGAGAGGGAAAAATCAACCATGGTTAACAAAGGAAATAAAGGAGAGTATAAAATTGAAGGCGCAGGTGTACAAAGCTGCAAAGAGCAGTGGGAAACTGTAAGATTGGGATAACTTTAAGAGACAACAAGGGGTTACAAAGCAGGTAATCAGAAATGAAAGTAAATTGGCATAAAATATAAAAACAGAAAGCAAAAAAATTTATAAATGTATAAAACGGAAGAGGGTGGCCAGAGTTAACATAGGATCCTTGGAGGATGAGAAAGGAAAACTGTAGCAAAAAATTAGGAAATGGCCAAGGCATTGCACAAATATTTTGTGTCAGTCTTCACGGTGGAAGACATGTCCAGCATGCCCAAGTGCGGAGTTAAGGATGCGAATGTTAGGGAAGGCCTTGATAGAATAGTTGTTACAAAGGAAGTAATGATGGAGAAAATAATGGGACTAAAGGCAGACAAATCACCTGGCCCTGATGATATGCATCCAAGGGTTCTGAAGGAAATGGCAGAAGTTATAGCTGATGCATTGGTGGTCATATACCAAAATTCCTTGGATTCTAGGCAGGTCCCGGCAGACTGGAAGACAGCAAATGTCACGCCACTTTTTAAGAAGGGATGTAGGCAGAAGACTGGAAATTATCGGCCAATTAGCTTGATGTTTGTAGTTGGAAAAATGCTTGAAGCCGTCATTAAAGATGAAGTAGTGAAACTTTTGGTAAATAAGGGTTCAATCAGGCAGATGCAGCATAGCTTTAGAAAGGGAAGATTTTGTTTGACAAACTTGTTAGGATTCTTTGAGGATATAATGGGTGCAGTGGATAGAGGGGAACAGGTTGATGTTGTATATTTGGATTTCCAGAAAGCATTTGATAAGGTGCCGCACAAGAAGCTTATCAGTAAGTTACAGGAAAGTGGAGTCCGGGCAAGTATATTGGCATGGATTGAAAATTGGTTGTCTGACAGGAGGAAGAGAGTTGGGATAATTGGGAGTTTTTCAGGTTGGCAGAGAGTGATAAGTGGGGTGCTGCAGGGGTTGGTGCTAGACCCACAACTGTTCATCATTTACATTGATGACTTGGAGGAGGGGACAACATGTGGTGTAGCCAAGTTTGCAGATGACACCAAATTGAGTAGAAGAGCAAATTGTAATGAGGATGTGGAGAGTCTGCAGAGGGATATAGTTAAGCTGGATGAGTGGGCAAAGGTCTGGCAGATGGAGTACAATGTTAGTAAGTGTGAGGTTATCCACTTTGGCAAGAAAAATAAAAGCTGAATATTATTTAAAGGGTGTAAAAACTACAGCATGCTGTTGTGCAGAGGGACTTGGGAGTGCTTGTGCATGAATTGCAAAAAGTTAGGTTGCAGGTGCAGCAGGTTATTAAGAAGGCAAATGGAATGTTGGCCTTCATCGCTAGAGGAATTGAATTCAGGAGTAGAGAGGTAATGTTGCAACTGTATAAGGTACTGGTGAGATCGCACCTGGAGTACTGTGTCCAGTTCTGGTCTCCATATTTGAGGAAGGATATACTGGCTTTGGAGACGGTCCAGAGGAGGTTTACTAGGTTGATCCCTGGGATGAAGGGGTTGACTTGTAATGAAATATTAAATTGTCTAGGATTGTATTCAGTCGAGTTCAGAAGAATGAGAGATCTTGTAGAAACATATAGAATTATGAAGGGTATGGATAGGATAGATGTAGGAAGGTTTTTTGAGCTGCCTGGGGAAACTAAAATGAGAGGACTCAGTCTCAAGATTCGGGGGAGTAGATTTAGGCCAGAGATGAGGAAATATAGTTTTTCCTAGAGAGTAGTTGTCTTGAGTAAACTTATACCTCTCATTTAGTTCATTTTAGATTGATCACAGTGTTTGAGCTACCGAAAGAAAATAGACACACACACCGAGAACAGTTCAGTTTATACAAATGTTTATTACAAATTCAAAAGCTGATTTTAAACTACAATAAGCAAGCCCTTCCCAACTATACTTATCAACGATTGGACTGGTCCCAATTGCCGAAGCGAGGCAATGACTGCACACTTTTAGTAGGTGTCAGGGTGCTGGTAGCAGCTTCTCCACCCCCACCCCCACGCGACTGGGACGTTGGCTGGACTCTAGAAGTTCTTCTTGCTGAGAGATGTTGCCACCTCTTGGAGAGTCTCAAACTTCAGCAGCCGGACTATGGCTTGTGTTACCCAAAAACTGCTTACCCAAGCACCTATTCCCAGCACAGCAAGAAGGATAAGTGAGCAAGCTACCATGCTAGGCTTCTATCGAATAACATAATTTTCAGTTTATCACTTTGAATACTATGGTTTATTTTGCATCAAGGCTTGGCCTCTGGCAATCTGTGACTAAAACAAGCAGGAAGCTTAAATGTTCTTGGTATACAGATGTCCTTTCTTCAGATAACAGCATCTCTGGCCGCTCGGTGGAATTTAGCTTGTGTCTGCTGATTGTAAAAACAAGCAGGTTCTCAGCCTTGCAGAAGCAAAGGCCGCAAAAGTAAAGAAAAACAACCAGCAGGTTCATAGCCTTGCAGAAGCAAATGCAAAAGTAAAAAGCACAATTAGAATCTTCCATTACAGTAGTGAATGTTTGGAATTCTCTATCCAGGGAAGTGGTTGAGGCTGCTTCATTAAACATGTTAAAAATTCAGTTAGATAAATTTTTACATGATCGAGGAATTAGGGGATATGGGGATAAGGCAGGTCGGTGGAGTTAGGTCATAAATTAGATCAGCCATGATCTTATTGAATGGCAGAGCAGGCTCGATGGGCCATTTTTGGCCTTCTCCTGTTCCTTCTTCCTTCGTTCCTATGTTAAACAGGCTAGGACTTTACTCCCTGGAGCATAGAAGATTGTAGGGTGATTTGATGGAGGTATTTAAAATTACGAGGGAGACCGATAGAGTCAATGTGGTTAGTCTTTTTCCATTGACAATGTGGGAGATTCAAACAAGATGTTATCGATTGAGATTGAAGGGGGAGGGAAAGTTTAAGAGAAACATAAGGAGGAATTTTTTCAGAGTGTAGTGAGAGTGTGGAATGAACTTCTGGCCAAAGTGGTAGATGTTGGCTTGATTTTAATTTTTGAGGAAAAGTTGGATAGGTATATGGATGAGGAGTATGGACATTTATAGGGTGGGTCATTGGGACTAGGTGTTTGGCATGGACCAGAAGGGCCGAACTGGCCTGCTTTTGTGCTGTAATGGTATATGATTATAGATAAATGAGTATACATTTATCACATAGGTATTTGGAAAGTCATGGGCTGATTAATGATGGTCAGCCTGGTTTTGTATGTGGCAGGTAGTGTTTAATGAATCTTGTAGAGTTTTTTGAGGAGGTTACCAAGGAGGTAGATGAAGGAAAGGCTGTGGCTGCTGTTTACATGGACTTTAGTAAAGCCTTTGTCAAGGTCCCTCATGGGAGGTTAGTTCAGAAGGCTATGATGCCAGGTATTTAAGGAGTGGTTGTAAACTGGATTTGAAATTGGCTGTGTGGGAGAAAACAGAGGGTGGTAGTGGATGGTTGCGTCTCAGATTGGAGGTCTGTGACTAGTGATGTGTCTCAAGAATCTGTGTTGGAAACCATTGTTGTTTGTTGTATATGTATTGATCTGGATGATAATGTAGTGATTTGGATCAGCAAGTTTGCTTATTTCACAGATAGGAGGCATTGTTAATAGCGAGGAAGATTTTTAAAACTTGCAGAGGGAACTGGACCACCTAGCAGACTGGGCCAAAAAAATGGCAAGTAGAGTTTAGTGCAGACAAGTGTGAGATGATGCACTTTTGAAGGGAAAACCAAGATAGGAGATATACAGTAAGTGGTCGGGCACTGAGGAGTGTGGAAGAGCAGAGATATCTGAGAATACAAATGCATTATTTGCATGAGGATAGGACTGTAAAGAAAGCTTCTGGAATCTTAGCCTTTATAAATTGAAACATTGTGCATAATAGTTGAGATTTTGATGTTTAAGACATTGAGGTCAAATTAGGAATATTGTGTGCAGTTCTGGGCATCTAATTACAGGAAGGATTTCAGTAAGATTGAAAGAGTACAGAGAAGATTTACTGGGATTTTGCCAGGTCTTCAGGGGATGAGTTACAGGGAAATATTAAACAGGTTAGGACTTTATTCCTTGGAGCAAAGAAGAATGAGTGGAGATTTGATTAAGCTTTACAAGATTGAGAAGTAGAGACAGAGTGGATGCAAATAGGCTTTTTCTACTTAGATTGGGGAGACAAATATGAGAGTTCATAGTTTTAAGCTGAATGGAACATTAGGGGGAAGTCCTTCGCTGAGAGCGCAATGGGAGTGTGGAATGAACTGCCATCTGATGTAGTGAATGCAGTCTTGATCTTGTGTTTCAAGAATAAATTGGATAGGTACATGGATAGAAGAAGACTAGAGGGTTATGGAATGGGAGCAGATCAGTGGGACTAGGGAGATGATGACCCGCACAGACTGGAGGGGCTAAATGGTTGTTTTCTGTGCTGTAGCATTCTTTGGTTCTATGCTTTACAACAGTGACTGCGCTGTCAGGTGACTGACCTTTACAACAGAGACTGCGCTGTCAGGTGACTGACCTTTACAACAGAGACTGCGCTGTCAGGTGACTGACCTTTACAACAGAGACTGCGCTGTCAGGTGACTGACCTTTACAACAGAGACTGCGCTGTCAGGTGACTGACCTTTACAACAGTGACTGCGCTGTCAGGTGACTGACCTTTACAACAGAGACTGCGCTGTCAGGTGACTGACCTTTACAACAGAGACTGCGCTGTCAGGTGACTGACCTTTACAACAGAGACTGCGCTGTCAGGTGACTGTCCTTTACAACAGTGACTGCGCTGTCAGATGACTGCCCTTTACAACAGTGAACATAAAACATTACAGTACAGGCCCTTCAGCCTGCAATGTTCTGCTGACCTATATAAACCCACTCTACAGTTAAACCTTTCCTACCTCCTAACCCTCCGTTCTGCCACATTAAGAATACTGCCATTGACCATGAACTCTGCCTGCAAGTTTCATTTCACATTTATCGAGAATGAATTCCACTTTTCTGCCCAACTCTGCTTCCAATCCATATCCTGTTGTAACCGATGACAACCTTCTGCACTATCCACAGCACATCCAACATTAGCCACCCTCCAGTACACAGGCACCTTTCCTGAATCTATAGAAGAGGAGCTCCTGTTCAAGCCAGTTTGCAGGGAGATCAGGATATGGAGCGGGAGGTGGGGGATGGGTGACAGGGCTACATTGAGACCATGGGCTGGGCTGTTCCAATGAGGCTGTCCAGACAATCGTCATGTTAACATTGTCTCGCTTCTGAACCACTGAACATTTCTATACACGTTTGTAATGGAAGATTCTAACTTTTTTTACTTTTCAGCTCTTGGTTCTGCAAGGCTGAGAACCTGCTTGTTTTTAGAATCAGCAGACATAAGCTAAATTCCACCAAGGGGCCAGAGGTGCTGTTATCTGAAGAAAGGACATCTGTGTACCAAGAACATTTAATCTTCCTGCTTGTTTTGGTCACAGACTGTCGGAGACCTAGCCTTGATGCAAAATAAACCATTGTATTCAAAGTGATAAGCTGAAAATTGTTATTTGTTGGAAACCTAGTATACTAGCTTGCTTGCTTATCTTTCTTGCTGTGCTGGGAATAGGTGCTTGGGTAAGCAGTTTATGGTAATATAAGCCATGGCCCTACTGCTGAACATTGAGACTCTCCGAGCGATGGCAACATCTCTCAGCAAAAAGAACTTCTAGAGTCCAGCCAACGTCCCGGTCGGGGTAGGTGGAGAAGCTGCTACCGGCACCCTGACAACCTACTACAAGTGTGCAGTCGTTGCCTGCTTCGGCAGTTGGGACCAGTCCAGGCGTTGATAAGTATAGTTGAGAAGGACTAGCATATTGTAGTTTGAAATCACCTTTTTAATTTGTAATAAACATGTGTATAAACTGAACTGCTCTCGGTGTGTGTGTGTCTATTTTCTTTAGGTAGCTCAAACACTGTGACCAATCTAAAATGAACAAAATGAGAGGTATAAGTTTACCCAAGACAATGGTTTGCTGAGAAGAACAGGTTGATGCTGAAGAAGGTTCCATCTACCCTTGATGAATAGATCCCTTGCATAACTGCTCCAAAGTGAGGAGAATTCTATTCAAGGTGAACCCACACAAGGCAGCGGGACTAGACAACGTAACCGGTCAGGTAGTGAACGATTGTAAACCAACTGACAGTGGTTTTACGGACAGCTTCAACACATCACTACAGTAGTCCAATGTCTCTTTGGGTTTAAATGCAGCCATCATCATCACGGTACCAAAGAGTGAAACAGCAATAGGCCTCAATGACTACCACCCCATAGCACTGACCTCCATCATGACATGCTTCGAGCATCTGGTGATGCAACACATGAAAGTGCAACTCCCAGAGACAGTGGATCCATTTCAATTTGCCTGCAGATGGATCATTCTGCTGATGATGCTGTAGCCTTGTCTTTCCTCTGCATCCTGACCACCTGGAGAATGAACAGCAGAGTGGCATTTGAAGTGTCAATGACTTCAGCTCAGTATTTCATGTGATCATTCTCCATGGGTTGGTGGAGAAGCTTTCCTCGCTAGGACTCACCACCCCTCTCTATATCTGGATTCTGGACATCCTAATGGAAAGATCTCTTTCTGTCAGGGTCGGCAGTAGAACTTCAAGCACCATCATGCTGAGAGCTGTGTTCTCAGCGTGCTCCATGACTGCAACTCCAGATCCAGCTCCATCAGAGTCATCAAGTTTGCAGATGACACAACAGTAGTTGTCCTCATCAGCAACAATGATGAGTCGCACTACAGAGAAGAGGTGGGAAATCTCATGATATTGTTTGAGAATAGCAACCTGAGTCTCAATGTGGATAAGACAAAGTAGATGATGGTGGATTTCAGGAGGACAAGGAATGAGTACCCTATATGATGAATTAATAGCTCAGTAGTGGAGAGAGTAGAGAGTGCAAGTTTCTCAAAGTCCTCTCAACAAGTGACCCCTCCTGGACATAAAAAAATCTCTTCAATTGTGAAGTAAGCACAGCGGCGACTGTAGTTCCTGAGAAGACTAAGGCGGACAAGGCCATAGATCATAATGTCAACCTTCTACAGGAGCTCTATGGAGAATGTTCTGGCCGGCAGCATCACCATGTCGCTACTGTGTTACAGTGCAAAATGAAGAATGAGAGAGTGATCAGATGTAGTAGAGTCAAAGTTCAGTAAAAGATGTTTACTGAAATAGTCACACACTTTTTGAAACCCTGTGTGTTCCAAATGACGTAACTTGGTTATCCAAGCTGGTTTTATTAAGCCTCCTGTGAGGCACCCCCCCACCCCCCAGAACCGGTGATGGGAGCCTAAACCTCTGGTGCCATTACTGTCCATCACCCTTGGGCTGCTGGCCATTCCTTTGCTTCATGAGTTATGGTAAGGGCCGATCAAGGTTGAGATGATCAGGCTTTAGTCGGTCAATTGTAAATGTCTCTGGATGCCCCCATGTCTCGTACACAGTTGTACAATAATTTTGCAGCACTCTGAAGGGGCCCTCATACAGTGTCTGTAAGGGTCGCCCGTGTGCACCTTTACACACAAACTCAGTCTTGGAGCTCCTTTGAAATGAAGGGTGCTGTTCCATGCCTTATCATGGGAATTGGGGTTAATTTTCCAAGCCACTCCCAAAACAACTGGGGCAGGGCATAGATGACATAACATGCTGGATGGCAAAGGTTCACTCCCAGATTAACTTAATGCCTTCTACTCACGACTCGATCATCAGAACAAGGAAGAACCACCACTGCATACTCCCATGTCACCGGATGATCCATTCCTATCTCAATCTGAGGATGACTTGCTGGCTGCTTTCAGGGGAGTGAATCAGAGGGAAGAACCTGGTCCAGATGAAGTACTTGGCCAAGTACTGAAGATCTGTGTTGACCAGCTTGCTAATGTATTCACGAATATCTTCAAAATTTCACTGTGGCAGGAGGTGGTACCCACCTGTTTAAAACGGGCCTCAATCATACCAGTCCCCAAAAAAAGTATGGTGACCTGCCTCATGACTATCGACCAGTGGCACTTATATCAACAGTGATGGTGTTTTGAAAGGCTGGTGCTGATGCTTATCAGCTCCTCTCTGAACGATGGTGCAAATCTGTTCCAATTCACCTATAGTAGCAACAGGTCTATGGTGGATGCCATCTCATTGGCTCTATACCAAGCCCTGTAATACCTGAGTAGCAATCTGCAAACAGAATGATGCTGTTTTTCCACTGTAGTTTGGTCTTTAACACAGTCATCCCCTCAAAGCTGATCAGCAAACTCCAAGACTTGAGACGGAACACCGCACTATGTAACTGTATTCTGGATTCTTCACCTCCAGACCACAATCAGTGAGTATCGGTTAAAAACAGCTCTTCCACAGTCTCCATCAGAACTGATACACCAAAGAGGTCCATTCTTACTCCCCTGTTCTACTCACTTTACATGGATGATTGTGTGGTTCGACAACATCATCTACAAATTCGTTGATGATATCATGGTAATGCATTGTATAAAAATGGGGTAATGAGTCAGCCTACAGGAGGGAGATTGAAAAGGTTGGTTGCATTGTGCATCAAAAACAACCTTGCATTCAGTGTTGCCAAATCCAAGGAACTGATTGTTGATTTCAGAAAGGGAAACCACAGGTGTACAATCCGGTTTGGGTTATCACAGGTGGAGTGGGTGAACAAATATAAATTCTTGGGAGTTTCCTGGACTCAACACATAAATGGCATGGCATCTGCACCACTACTTCCTCATGAACTGGTGGAGGTGTGGTATGACATTGGAAATGCTTGCAAATTTTAGAACAGTTCCAGGCTCGGATAGGCAGGCTGGCCAGTCCATCACAGAGCCTGATTTCCTAGGAAAAGTAAACATGCATTCATGAGGTGTTTTATTTGTTGCTGTACATACTAGGGACTGAATAGAATGTAGCACCTCAGGCAGCACGTCCTAACATAGAGTAACAGGGTAACCATGTGTCTTTAATATGAGGTCACCAGTCTTCCAGATTGTGGCGTTAGCCCCATCCACCTGCCCATTGCCCTGGGGGTTGTAGCTCGTGGTGTGGCTGGTGGCAATCCCCTTGCATAACAGAGCTTGGCGCAGCTCTGTGCTCATGAATGCTGAGCCCCTGTCAGTATGAATGTAGCTGGGTAAACCAAAAATACTGAAGATTCTGTCAAGTGCCTTAATGACCGATGTCATTGAGATGTCAGGGCAGGGTATCGCAAAAGGAAACCTTGAATATTCGTCAATGACAGTAAGGAAAAACTCATTTTTGTTGTTAGAAGGTAGCCATTTAAAATCTAAACTGATCCCTTCAAAAAGTCAGCCCCCGGAGCTTTAAAATACTGCGGTTTGCATTCCGCGCAAACAGGGCAGCTTCTTGTCAGTTTTCTGACTTCTTTGAGGGAGTAAGGAAGGTTGTTAGCCCTTGTATAGTGGAAGAATCTTGTGACCCCGGGTGGCACAGTCTGCAATGGATCTCTTTTTGTCCTTCAAGTTGAGCGCTGGCAGCAGCTCATGACAATGTGTTGGAGGGCTCCTTTAACTTGCCAGATCTGTACAGGATCTCATAATTGTAAGTTGAGAGTTCTATTCGCCAGCGTGCCATCTTGTCATTTTTAATTTTTACTTTTGTGTTTAATATCAAACATGTAAGCTACAGATTTCTGATCAGTGACCAGGGTGAATTTTCTACCAGCTAGAAAGTGTTTCCAGCTTCAATGATAGCCTGGGCTTCTTTTTTTCAATGGCTAGATGTCTAAGTTCGGGTCCTCATAGTGTGCAGGTGAACAATGCCACTGGTCTGCCCTTTTGATTAATGGTTCCTGCTAAAGCACAATCTGAGGCATCGGTTTCCACGTGGAATTGGATAGCCTCGTCAATGGACGTGAGTGCAGCTTTGACAATATCAGTTTTAATTCTCTCAAAAGCTTTCAGAGCTGCTGGAGAGAGAGAGGGAAAGATTTTGTGTCAAAGAGTGGGCATGCTTTCATAGCATAGTCACGTACCCATTTGTAGTAGTAGGAAAATAATCCTATACACCTCTTGAGGGCTTTTGAAGAGTCTGGGGATGGCAACTTCTTAAGGGGTGCCATTCTTTCATGATTGGGGTGGATTTCACCCTCGTGAACAATGTAGCCCAGAGTGGGTAGTTTTGCATTGAAAACACATTTATCCTTGTTAAATATAAGGTTGAGCTCTTTGGCTGTTGCTGGAATTTGTTTAAGATTGTTATCATGTTCGGTCTCGATCTTACCACAGATAGAGACATTATCCAGATAGGGGAATGTTTATCCATCTCCCTCTGAAACACTGACACACCGTTAGTGACTCCAAAAGGTACCCTCCTAAGCTGGTATAGCCCTCCATTAGTCTCAAATGCCGTATAGGGTCATTCCCATTTTTTAATGGGAATTTGATGGTAGGCTGCCTTAATATCACTTGTTGAGTACACCTTGTATTGTGCTATCTGATTAACCATTTCGTTAATGCGAGGCAGTGGGTAGGCATCCAAGTTGGTATAACGGTTAATTGTCTAGCTGTAGTCGATAACCAGTCATTTCTTAGTGTGATTTTTTTTTTTTCCTTTTTCACCACTACCACCTGGGCTCGCCATGGACTCCTGCTGGTTTCAGTCAACCCCTCTTTAAGTAGTCTCTGAGTCTCAGCCTTAATAAATTCACAGTCCTCTTTGCTGTAATAACGACTCTTCACGTCAATCGGTCGACACTCAGGAGATCGATTGCTGAGCAGGGAGCGAGCTTTGATCTTTAATGTGGACAGACTGCAGTAACCAGAGTGGGGAATGGTAAGTGTGGGTAGAGGCCCATCAAAATTTAACACTACACGTTTCATCTGAGATTGAATATCTAACCCCAGTAACATGGGAGCAGAGAGATCAGGCATCACGAAAAGCCAAACATGAGTAAGAAAATGTCCTTGCAAGTTTAGTTTACCCTTACACTTGACCTGGATAGTCTTTTTAAGTTGGCTACAAGCGATCGATATCTGTCAGTTTGCTGGATATCTCTGTAAATTTAAGCCTTTAGCTACCTTTCCATGAATGTAGCTGTCAGTGCTGCCAGAGTCTATTAAGCAATTAACCATTCAACTCGACCGTTCCAGTCTGCAACAACCCCCAAGCTTTACAGTCAATTGAGCTATCACAGAGGAACTCTGTGATGATCTCACCTCTCCATCACTTGAAGTCAATTCAGTGGACTCGTATGAAGATCATCCCCTTTGCAGTCATCTTCCATTCCAGTGGCTTGAGGATGAGTTTTCTTGGCGCTTTTCTTCTTATCAGTAGGAATATTTGGTAAAACTACATGCTTTAGCAAATTGGCCATGTTTCCTGCAGTAGCTGCAAGTATTGAATTGAGCTGGACACTTCTGTCTGGGTTGCCAGCTCTTATCAAGTGTTTGTCCCTTCATCCCCCTGGGGTTCCAGCTCTCTTGGGTGTTTCCTTTTCAGTTTCCAGTATTTTGCTGGACTGCATAGCACTTCTCAGTGTTTTGGCTAGCGTGATTGCTTGGCCATAGGTCAGAGGCTCTGCTTCTAATACCTTCTGGAGTTAATGTAACTGGAGTCGATTCTGTTGATAAAAGCATCCAGTTTCAAAGCATTACGGTGTTGTTCCACATTGACTGCCTCAACATTGCATTAGTTTGCCATCAAGTTGAGAGCCAGTGCTTAGGCAGCATCACTTTCCCCAGGTTTCTGGTGTCTAGTCAGCAACTGGTGCTGGGTAAGTACCACATTCTGTGGTGCTGCCTAGTAAATATCAGTCTTTTCTGGACAATAGCCAGGGTTGCAGCTCCTTGAGTTACAGTAAAAGGGATCTCGCCCAGTAAGGAATTCAGGTTGCCCGACTGCATCCTCTCATCGACCATATTGTTCCAAGCCATGTAGTAATCAAAACAAGTAATCCACTCATTGAAGATTTCTCTGGCCCTCGGGGCAGACTGGTCGAT
The DNA here is from genome assembly GCF_036971445.1 of Narcine bancroftii. NCBI lineage: Eukaryota > Metazoa > Chordata > Chondrichthyes > Torpediniformes > Narcinidae > Narcine > Narcine bancroftii. The sequence continues at coordinate 79,550,505 of NC_091476.1, read as the reverse complement.
TATCAGCCACTCTGGCTTGAGTGTTGCATCCATTTATACTAATAAAATTGAAGTGCCAGTAAGTGAAGAAACCAAAGGCTGTGTAGTTAACCAGAAATCATGGTTTTTATTAGTAGAAACTTAGTAATACAATAATTAATGATAATGGGCACATACACAGTTATACCAAAGGGAAATGTCTTTAGTGATAGAGATAAAACGTGTCCAATGTCAGGAAAGCAGACCAAGCACAGCAAAAGACTGACAGCATGACACATTTTTATCACAGTCACACTAACCTTGCATATAATTCTCCAATCATCTTGGTCAATTGTATTGCCAAAACCTTTTCCCATTTTAATTTTTACTTATGAATATCTTATTTAGGCATCTTGCTCTAATAATAAATACATTTTAGAAACAATTTTTATTTTGTTACCACCTTCCATAAGCAAAATTTCCAAATTTGATTGTCTTGGTAATCTTAAAGTATACCCAAAGTTATCCAATAATAATGCCTTAACCTGATAATAACAAAAAAGAGTATTATGTGGTATTTTTGTGTGTTTTTTTTTCTATCATTCTTTGAAAATAAAAAAAATCAACCAGCTTCATTACAATCTTGTACAGTTTTAATTCCTTTCTGGTTCCATATTTAAACAAAAACTGATTAATAAGGGAAAAGTTTATTCTGATATAAAGATGTTTTACCTGAAAATTACCTGAGAATTTCCACATTTTATAATTTATCCTATCCCTTAATTCAATTTCATTTTTTAAAATATGTGGATTATTGTTAATAATTAATAACTTTTATTCCATTTATAAATAGATTGTGCCATATTTTTCCACCATTGTTAATTAACTCAATATTAGCCCATATAATGGATTGTCCAAATCAAGCATTGTATTAATAGACCTCAATTGTGCTGCTTTATAATCATTTTGAAAATTCAGGAGTTGCAAACCTCACAATTCATACTTCTGTCTTTTTCTTTGGCTTGGCTTCGCGGACGAAGATTTATGGAGGGGGTAAGTCCACTTCTGTAATGGAGGATTAAAACCATGTACCCAGATGCTTTTTGCTTATGTGGAACTGACGACACTGGGTCCACACGCAGGTCACCTTACTTTCAGAACTAGCAGATGTAATTAAACTCAGCCATGGGGACTTATCTGAAGATACACTTTGAAATGGAATTCCACTGTGAGGCCCAGGGAAAGCAGTTGTCAAATGCAACACTCTGAAATTGACGAATTGGTCACAACCTGTCTTGCTCGAGAAGTTTTAATAAGTCTTTGTATCTACGAGATAAACCAGGAAATTATAACATCCTGGTTCCATAATAATTAATCTTCTAAATTGTAGAATGTAATGTTCAGTTTTGATTTTGACTGACAAATATTAGAAGGAGTAGGCGCATGATTAATTGTTTTTGGGGTATATAAGCCTGTGGTCCTGCTGCTGAAGTTTAGACTCTCCGAGGGGTGGGAACACCCCTTGTCAAGAAGGAAGAACAGCCAGAGTCCGAGCAACGTCCCGGTCGGGGGAGGTGGAGAAGCTGCTACCAGCGCCCTGACAACCTACTACAAGTGTGCAGTCGTTGCTTCGCTTTGGCAGTTGGGACCAGTCCAAGCGTTGATAAGTATAGTTGGGAAGGGCTTGCATATTGTAGTGTGAAATCAGCTTTTGAATTAGTAATAAACATTTGTATAAACTGAACTGCTCTCGGTGTGTGTGTCTATTTTCTTTCGGTAGCTCAAACACTGTGACCAATCTAAAATGAACAAAATGAGAGGTATAAGTTTACCCAAGACAATTGGCGCTGCGAGCAGGGTTGGTCTCAAGATGTTTCGCCGAAAGAAAGAGGTGAGCCCTGAGCAGTTCTTGATTCCTGGATGGACTTCCAAAGACGATGGGTTTGGCATGTTGGCCAATACCCTGTCTTTGTTGGGACCACCCATTAGTTGGGATGAGAAGTTAGACTCATCAAGTGCACCTCTGGGAGAGCGGGTTGCCACTCTCCTTCGAGAAAGTAAATTTCCTGATAAAAAGGGAACGATGACAAATGGTTTTTGGTTGCTGGCCACAGCATTACGCCACTCCGTTCAGCGTGAAGCAGAATTAATTCAAAGAGAAGTTGAATCTCAGTGCAAAAGAAAGCAATTAGAGGAGGAGCTAGAAGTCCTGCGACAATGCTGTTCCATGATGAGCGAGATTGTTCGCACCAGTCAGGACAGAGCCAAAGAATGGGAAGATAAGCATGTCCAAATGATTTGCCGTAATATTAAACTCCGGCAGCAGCTCTGTGCAGATAAGGAAAGGCATGGAGTAGAACCTGATCCATATCGTATTCATGCCATGAAAAGGAATGGTGACGATCCTGATGTAATTGAGGATTGGGATGGGAATATCTGGAATGACAATGGTAATAATGCAGATACTCCTCAGCATGTGTCTAACATACTACCCTCTCCATCTGCTGTTGACGCCCACCCTATAAGGCAGCAGATTTCCCAAACAGACAGAAGGGGGGATGATGTAAGGGTAGAGATGGAAGGGATAGATACCCCGGTTTCCCATGTGGACCCAGGGGAAAATACCCAAACCCCTGCTTATGCTCTATGGCCTTCTCCCTCTGTTGGATGGCCTCCACCTCCTCCCCTAGACTGGGTGGAGGACCCTGTGAGCCAAAGTGGGAACAGGGGTCGGAAGGAGTCAATGATCCGTGATTTCTCTGTAAAAGAGCTGGCTCCCATTGGAGATCGATTTAGGCAAAAAGCAGGGGAACATCATTCCCAGCTGCTGAGTCCTCCTGGCCCAGCTGTGCTTTCTGCTCCAACTGCCGCTTCTATCGAGTTGGCTTCTCCTGCTCCAGTTACTCATGATGAGGTAAAACAATGGGTTAAACAGGCTCTTAAAGATAACAATAGCATGTGGTCCTGGAAGCTCCCGAACCCTTCTGAAGCCTGAAGGTGTGGGCAGGATTCCCGTGTCTACTCCATCGAGACACGGCGCACACACGGGGATCCGCGGCCCTACATACCGTTAACAATCCACTGGGGTGGGGGTAATGATCGCCAATACTTGGCTTTGGTCGACACCGGTGCAGAGCACTCGGTGATTCCTGGTAATCCCGACCTCTGGACTGGACCGGCCTTTCGAATAGAGGGGTTGGGAGGAGCGGTCACCCTGGCAAAGGAAATAAAAGTCTGTGCCATGGTGGGTGATAGCCCTTCCCCTGTCTGGTTACATGCCCTGGTGGCTGCTACTGACGAGTGTATCCTGGGTATTAATATGTTGGCCGGGTTGGCCCTTAATACTAGCCAAGGGGGATTTGAATTTGGAATTCGAACTATTACAAAAAAACTAGTAGTGGGTCAGGTTAAGTGGGATCCTGTGATGGTGCCAGCCCCCATGAAACCAGTGTGCATTCCACAATATCGTCTCCCTGGGGGGCAGGAAGAGATTACTGCCACCATCGATGCTCTGAAAGAAGAAGGGGTAGTGAGGCCTGCAACGTCGCCCTTTAATAGCCCTGTTTGGCCGGTCCAGAAGCCGGACGGCTCCTGGAGAATGACAGTTGATTATCGTTTTTTGAACAAACATGCCCCACCACTTGCTTCAGCAGTTCCGGACATTGTCACCCGAAAACATTGCTACTGGGAACTCAGGAACATGGTATGCTGTCATTATTCTTGCTAACGCCTTCTTCAGTATTCTTATAGCTGAGGACTCACAGGATCAGATCGCCTTTACCTGGAAGGGGCACCAGTATACCTTCACCCACCTTCCAGTATCGCCTTCCCTCTCAATTCACCATTATATTGATGATGTGGCCTCCTGGAGCCTCTGGCAGAAACAAGAGGGTCGCCGAGTCCCATTGGGATTCTGGTCACGTACCATGCCTGAGGCTGCCACTCGTTATTCTGTTTTTGAACAACAGTTACTAGCCTGTTACTGGGCCCTGCTAGAGACTGAAAGAATGACAGGTGATGCAGATGTTCAATTGCGACCTGCACTTCCTATAATGAATTGGGTCCTGGCTAATGACGCTAATCTAAAGATCGGGCGGGCTCAGCAGTCTTCTATTGTTAAATGGAAGTGGTATATTCAGAGTCGTGCGACCAGAGGGCCTGAAGGGGTGGGCCGCGTACACGAACAGGTGGCTTACCATCCCAGGTCAGGAACTCACTTATCGGAGGAGGGGGATGGTGGCTCCAGTCAGTATGCTGAGTTGAAGGCAGTCACTTTACCACTAGATCCCCATGATCACCCTCTTCGCCTGTTTACTGATTCCTGGGCTTTGGCTAATGGACTTGTGGTATGGATGCCTGATTTGCAAAAGAACAACTGGATGATACATGACCGCCCAGTATGGGGCAAAGAGTTGTGGCAGCTGTTGTGGGATGCTTCCCACCATCGTGAGATAACCATTTATCACGTTGATGCCCATACCAATATGGCGACTAACATGGCTCAACATAATGCAGTAGCAGATCAGCTTGCCACTATCAGCTGTGCTGATACCGTCCCCCTGGCTCGATGGGCACATGAACAGAGTGGTCATTTGGGGGAGAAGGGATCAGCTATGTGGTCCCGTACCCATGCCTTACCCGTCCATCAGGATGATGTCCGCGAGCTCGTACGTACATGCCCAGCCTGCCAGCTAGCAAAGTCCCGCACCGTTCTGCCTGGTCCGCATGGCCGAATAAGTAGGGGAGCTCGCTCTGCTGCAGTCTGGCAAATTGACTATATCGGTCCCCTGCCAGAATGTATGGGTAAGCGTTACGTCCTGGTAATGGTTGACACCTTTTCGGGCTTGGTCTTTACTTTTCCCACCAAGACAGCTGACCAAGCTAGCACTATTCAAGGACTAAACCATCTACTTTCTCGTTATGATGTACCAGAGGAAATTCAGTCTGATAATGGCTCGCACTTCTCCGGGAAGACAATCTGTGATTGGGCAAATGACAACAGTATCCTATGGGTTCATCATATTCCTTATTACCCACAGGCTGCAGGTTTAGTTGAACGGATGAACGGCTTATTGAAGGAACAAATTCGTTTGTTAACACCACAGGGAACTCTGAAGGGATGGTACCATGTGCTGCAGCAGGCAGTCGATAATTTGAATCATCGCCCTTTAAAGGGAGGTACACCTTTCCACCGCCTTCTTCACGCTTCTGAACTACAGCCTATTCCAGAGGAAAAACAGTCATTGCCCCCCATTCCTGAGCCAGAGAATGCCGGACAAAAGGTATGGGTGGCACCAACAGGTAGTGGCCCTCCTGTAAAAGGGGAAATAGTGACACCTGCCCAGGGTAACACTCGGTGGGTAGGTATTGAGGGACTGGATGGTTTAGTCTGTTTAAACACTGAATGCTTATGGTATCGTGAGTGACATGTGTCAGGCTTCTTTGTTCCAGGTTCTCCATTTTACACTCCTGGTGATCTGGCTTAACAGCTGCTTTGATGCCAGCAATTGGATTTGTAATGTCGAGGACGTTCCAAGGGAGTTCCCCGTGGGAAAAACGGTCCGATGCATTACACCAAGGAAGTCCTCGGTCACTAGCCTCAAGTGCAGCTTATATAAATATGTTATTGTTCAGCATGTTTCAAAATCTGTTCGTGAGCTCCAGTATCTGGGTATTGTGGCCAACAAGGATAATTTGAGCCTTGGTTGGAATCCTTTCTCATGGCTAACTGCTACATTTGGGGGAGTGGGCCACACTATCCTCCGTTGGTTGCTCGCGTCATTGCTTATCTTTGTAATTGTTGTTTTGATTTCTCTTTTTTCGCTCCCTCTGTACTCAAATACTGGTTAGGCCTCGCAAATGACAGATTGTGACCAAGGGGTGGAATGTAATGGAGGATTAAAACCATGTACCCAGATGCTTTTTGCTTATGTGGTACTGACGACACTGGGTCCACACGCAGGTCACCTTACTTTCAGAACTAGCAGATGTAATTAAACTCAGCCATGGGGACTTATCTGAAGATATACTTTGAAATGGAATTCCACTGTGAGGCCCAGGGAAAGCAGTTGTCAAATGCAACACTCTGAAATTGACGAATTGGTCACAACCTGTCTTGCTCGAGAAGTTTTAATAAGTCTTTGTATCTACGAGATAAACCAGGAAATTATAACATCCTGGTTCCATAATAATTAATCTTCTAAATTGTAGAATGTAATGTTCAGTTTTGATTTTGACTGACAAATATTAGAAGGAGTAGGCGCATGATTAATTGTTTTTGGGGTATATAAGCCTGTGGTCCTGCTGCTGAAGTTTAGATTCTCCGAGGGGTGGGAACACCCCGTGTCAAGAAGGAAGAACAGCCAGAGTCCGAGCAACGTCCCGGTCGGGGGAGGTGGAGAAGCTGCTACCAGCGCCCTGACAACCTACTACAAGTGTGCAGTCGTTGCCTCGCTTTGGCAGTTGGGACCAATCCAAGCGTTGATAAGTATAGTTGGGAAGGGCTTGCATATTGTAGTGTGCAATCATCTTTTGAATTAGTAATAAACATTTGTACAAACTGAACTGCTCTCGGTGTGTGTGTCTATTTTCTTTCGGTAGCTCAAACACTGTGACCAATCTAAAATGAACAAAATGAGAGGTATAAGTTTACCCAAGACAACTTCCAAATTAATTTTTGTAAAGATACTCTAAACATTTTACCTTTCCACAACAATTGCCCAATTATAGAATTCAAATCTTATATATATATATATATATAACTGAGGAACTTTACAAGGAATAAATTGAAAAAGATATTGAATTCTAGGAGAAATATCTATCTTAATACAATTAACTCTACCTATTAATGTTCTAGGTAATCTTTCCATGTATATAAGTCATCTTTAAATGAAATAAATGTTAATAATTTAATTCGTATAAATGATCAATCCTTATCAATTCTAATATCTAAATATTTAATTTGATTTGACCATTTAAATTGTACAATTTTCTTACAATGATTATTATCACCATCAATCAATGGCATATTTTCACTTTTATACCAATTGATTTTATAACCTGATATTTCTCTATATTGTTTCAATCTTTTATGTAATGATTTTAATGAATTTTGTGGTTCTGTTAAATAAATCAAAATGTCTCATCAGTAAATGTTAATCTTTAATTCTTCAGAATTAACTCTAATACCCTTAATATTACCATCCTGTCTTATAATTGTGCTAAAGATTCAATAGCTAATGCAAACCATGCAGGGGACAAAGGGCATCTTTGTCTAGTAGATCTCTCTTATAAAAACGATGATGTTTGGCCATTTATCACCACTCTAGCAGAAGGGCGATGAAGTCGCTTCAATGAATATTGAGGATGAAGCAGAGACATCAAAGTACTCGAGCTGGCAGAGGCCGACAGCATCGAATCCATGCTGCTGAAGATCCATTTGCGCTGGGTAGGTCACGTCTCTAGAATGGAGGACCATCACCTTCCCAAGATCGTGTCATATGGCGAGCTCTCCACTGGCCACCGAGACAGAGGTGCACCAAAGAAGAGGTACAAGGACTGCCTAAAGAAATCTCTTGGTGCCTGCCACATTGCCCACTGCCAGTGGGCTGATATCACCTCAAACCATGCATCTTGGCCCCTCACAGTTTGGTGGGCAGCAACCTCCTTTGAAGAAGACTGTAGAGCCCACCTCACTGACAAAAGACAAAGGAGGAAAAACCCAACACCCAATCCCAATCAACCAATTTTCCCTTGCAACCATGTCTGCCTGTCCCGCATCGGACTTGTCAGCCACAAATGAGCCTGCAGCTGACGTGGACATTACCCCTCCATAAATCTTCATTCGCGAAGCCAAGCCAAAGAAGAAGAAGCAGAAGGGCAATTATATAAAGATTCAATCCAACTAATAAACATTGGTCCAAACCTAAGTTTTTCCAATGCATTTTTAAAAAACAAAAACACCTCCACCATAAACTATCAAATGTCTTTTCGGCATCTCATGATAAGACAACTGGTAAGTTAGATTTCTTCTGAGAAATATGTATCAAACTAATTAAATTTGTAATATTTTCTGCAGAGTAATGATTTTTTAATAAATCCAACCTGTTCCAAATTAATTAAACGGTAAATACTTCACCAATCTCTTTGCTAAAACCTTGGTTACAATTTTATAATCAACATTTAACAAAGATATGGGTTTATAAGATACAGTTTTTAATGGATCTCTATCCTTCTTGAGAATGACTGTTATAAGTGCCTTGGAAAAAGATTCTGGTAGGGAATGAACCTCCATTGCTTGATTCAACATCTCCATTAATAAATCCTAATTTATTTTTGAACATTCCAATGTAAATCCATCTTCACCAGGAGATTTACAATTTGGCATTGACTTAATTTCTCTTAAAGTGAAAGGAGAGTCCAGCTTATCATGTGCTTGAGTATTTAAAAAGGGTAACTGAAGTTCAACTAATAAGTTATTAGTTTTAACATGGTCATTTTCGGACTCAGATGTATACAGTTTCATATAAAATTCCTTTAAAGTATCATTTATATCTTGAGGTTTGTAGGTAATATTTAAATCTTTTCTAATAGCATTATTGTTCTAGAAACCTATTCTGTCTTTAATTCTTATGCCAATACTTTATGGGCTCTCTCCCCTAATACATAATATTTTTAACTGGTTCTTTGTCATAACTTCTCAATTTTTTAAAAAGTCTGAAATGAATTATAATACATTTTTATTTATTAATTGTATATTTTTTGTCTCTGTTGAATCATTCTAAATATTTTTTTTCTAAATTCTCTATCTCCTCTAATTTATCAACTTTACTAGACTACTGTTTCTTAATTTTAGTTAAAAAGCTAATAATTTGTCCACTTAAATATGATGTTTAATGCATCCCACAAAATAAATTTACAATTAACCAAATCTGTATTTATTTTCAAATACTACTGTATTTGATCTCTTTTAAAATTACAAACCTTAACATTTCTCAACAGTGAAGAATTAAATCTTCATCTATTTGTAGTATTTAGTTTTTCAAAACCTATACATGATATTAACAAAAGGGAATGATCTGATAATGTTCTACTTTTATACTTTATTTTATACATCCTTGCAATTGAGCCATTATTTAAAAAAAAATACTATTCTAGAATAAGAATCACATCGAAAAGAATAAAATGAGTAATCCTTCTCCTTGGGATGTAATCTTCTACAAATACCAACTAAATTAATTCATCAATGATAAAATTTGTTTGGCCATTTTTGTTTTGATCATTATTTTTGGAGATTTATTTAATAATTGATCCAAACAGCAATTAAAATCTCCACCAATCATTACCTTTTCATATGCTTTCGTCAAATTAAAAAAAAAAGAATCTTGGATAAATTTATCGTAATCTACATTTGGAGCAGAAATATTCATAAGTGTCCAAAACTCCAAATCAATTTGGCAATTTATAACAACAAGTCTACCAACTAAGTCACTAATAACTGATTCTAATATAAAAGGCAACTTCTTATTAACCAAAATAGCAACACCTCTCACTTTTGAACTAGAGGAAGAAGCTATAACTTGGCCAACCTGTATCTTTTTAACTTTTAATGTTTCTGTCAGTCAAATTAGTCTCTTGTTAAAAAGCAATATCTCCTTTCATTTTTTTTTAATATATAGACCATAAACTCTCTTTCTCTTGATTTGATGATTGAGCCTGTTAACTTTAACTGTCGCAAGATTCAAATTTGTTGCTGATATATTTAATACTGTATATGTCAAACTTCCACTGTCTGCAATGATGGGGCTCCAATTCACAGCTATTCTGCATAATAACGTGCATCTCCTTAATAGAAAAGAAAGAAACCTCTAAAAAAAGAAAAGAAGATACACCACAAATGCAGTACGACCCCCCCACGCTCTATTTTATGGGAAGCAATCAACATCACCAAGTGGCCAATGACTTCAGAAGGTGAGATTAAACAAAACCACCTCCTCTGAAAAGAACAATAAAGAAACAACAATAATCAGCAACATTTCAAGTATGAAAAAAGCTGCCTCAAAGTCTCTATTAACTTGATCATTATCAATGTCAATTTCAGTTAAGCTCATGACATTCCACTTTCTGTGAACCATCCTTCCTCTTTTCTTGAACCAGCTTTAGTTGTTGAAAGAATTGGTCTCTTGACTCTCCTTCAGTTTATTATCAGGAAATTAATTAGCAAATAGAAGAGCATCATCTTCATCAGCAAAGAATTATGATTAAAATTCTCCATTTAAAAAAAAACCTTGAGCATAGCAGGATATCTAAAAACAATTTATATCCTTTTTTTCCTATAACAGAGCATTGGTTAATAAAAGTTTGGCTCAGATCTGCATAAAAAAACGATTATTCCTAACCAACAAAGGGGTTTGATGGTTTCACGCATTTCATACTGCAACTCTCAAAATCATTCTTTATCTTTATTAGGCACAAACACCTAATTAAAATAGATTGTGGTGGCTGACCAGGAAAAGGTTTCTTCCTAATAGCTCTATCCAACTCAAAACCATTTGGAGAATGATCTTTTCAGAAAAGGTCAGCAATCCATTTCTGAAGGAAAAACTGTACCAGATCTGATTCTTCAAAATCTTCAGGAAAACCCTCTAGTCTACCTTGCCTCAGCACTGCTGTAATATCCTCCCTGACAAGTAATGCCACACCTCCCCTTCTAAATCCACCAACTTTGTCACATCTAAAGCAGCAAAATCCTGGAAAATTCAACTGCCACTCACAACCTTCCTTCAACCACATCTCGCTAATGGCCACAACATCATAATGCCATATGTCAATCCACAACTTTAGCTCATCCAGCTTCCTTACTACGCTCCTCGCATTAAAATAAAACAACTCCGGGATCTCTTACATCCTACCTTCTGCATATCCTCCTCTCTTCCATTCTTAAAGTTTTCACAACAACATCTTTTTACTACTTCCTGCTTTTCATCTCTCAAAATATTCAAACTTGTTTCTTTCCTTAGCCTACTAACCCTCACCTTGCTGTCCTGAAGAACATGAAATCCTGTCCCCAACCATACTAGTTTAAATTCCCCCTGACAGCCCAAGCAAATGTCCCCACCAGGAGTCTGGTCCCTCTGGGTTTAAGATGCAACCCATCATTAAGGTTTTGGTCCCATTTTCCACAACAAATGTCCCAGTGGTCCAAGAACTTGAAACCCTGTCTCTTACTCTACCCTTTTAGCTATGTGTTTAACCTCCACATAATTCTATTTATGCCCTCACTGTCACGTGGCACAGGAATCAATCCAGAGATTACTCCCTTAGTGGTCCTCCTTTTAAGCTCCCTACCCAACTCTGTATACTCATTCTGTAGGACCACTTCCTCATTCTTTCCAACATCATTGGTACCAACATGGACCACAACCTCAGACTCCTCACCCTCCCCTTTTAGGATGTTCTGAATGGACATAGTCACATCCTGGATGGACCCTGGCATCAGGGAGGAAAACCACCACCTGCAGTTCCTTATCACATCCACAAAAACCTCTGTCTGTCCTCATAACCATTGAATCCAAAATGACTATCGCCCTTTTCCTTTTATCCCTAGTTTTCTGGGTCACAGAGGTTGACACCACACCTCTGCCCACCATAGTTGGACTATACCCTCCTCAGTACGCAAGGTGGAGTACCGATTTCTGAAGATTACAGACTCGGGTGCTTGCACATGAACCTGATCCCTCCCTTTGCTCCTCCTAACGGTAACCCACTGCCCCTCCTCCCGTGGCCACTGTATAACCACCTGTCTGTATCTCTTGTCTACAAAAGTCTCACTCTCCCAAACCAGAGTAAGGTCATCGAGCTGCAGCTCAAGTTCCTTGACCTGGTCCTCCAGGCCACACTTCTTGTCCATGATGATTGTATTCTCCCTAACCAGAGAGAGGTCATCGAGCTGCAGCTGAAGTTCCCTGACTTGATCCTTAAATGTTGCAGCTCAGCCCACTTTGTGCACAAATGGATGTCCGGGAGATGTAAAGACTCCATGACTTCCCACATGTGATACTGAGAGCAGAAAACTGCCCTCACACTCATCCTGTCTCATTCTCACACCATACAAAGTAAAAAATTAAACAGATAAATATAAAATTAACAGTTAATATCTTACCTTTAGTCCAGTACGCTCGTCCTCAGCCTCTGCTCGCCTATGTCCCTCGGGCCAAAACCTCAAAGACCCACTCCTTCACTGTGCCACTCACTCACTAGGCCGCTCTTCCCTGGAAGCTCCCCTATACTTACCGTCCTTCTATTGGCCCAAGCATCTCGCTTGGAGATAGTGAGGGGGTTAATTAGTCAAAGCTCCGCTCTTCCCTGGAAGTTCCCCTATACGTACCGTCCTTCTATTGGCCCAAGCATCTCGCTTGGAGATAATGAGGGGGTTAATTAGTCAAAGCTCCAGCTCCTCCTCCTCCTTCAGTTGGTCACCCGAACTTGTACCTTCCTTCGAGTCACAGCATGAACCATGTAGGCCCAAGTCCCGGTAAGCCCTGGAATTTAATGGATTACCTGCCCATCACACTCTCAAGCTCCTCCTCCTCCAGAGAGTCACCTGAACTCCAGTTGCCACCTTCTCTGACTCACAGCCCAAATCAAGTAGGCCCAAGCCCCGGTAAGCCCTGGAATTTAATGAATTACCTGCCCGTCACTCTCTCCAAGCTCCCCCACCTCCAGATAGTTGCCTGAACTCCATTCACCGCCTCCTCTGACTCACAGCATGAGCCAAGTAGCCTCAAGCCTTGTTAAGCCTTGGAATTTAATGACTTATCTGCCCATCACCCTCTCCAAGCTCCTCTTCCTCCAGATAGTGGAAATTTTCAAGGGTTCCAGGTGTCATGATAAGGTGCCACAAATTCCTGAGGAAGTCTAGATGCTGATGTGCTTTATTCACAATGCAATTAGTTTTTTGGTCTAGGAAAGATCACCTGAAATCATAACTCCCAATAATTTCAATGTGCTCACCCTCTCCACGTCTGATTTCCCCCAATGATCACTGGATCGTACAGCTCTGGTTTTCTCTTCCTGGTCAATAATCAACTTGCTGATTTTTGTGATATTTAGTGGGAGGTTCTTGATGGTGCAAAATTCAGTCAAAAGTTCCATCTTCTTCCTATGTTTTCTTTTTGTTTCTGATCAATTATGAGGAGATGATATTGTTAAATGCCAAACTGTGGTCTCCAAAATGTATCCTGACATCCACATCATTGGTGATCTGGTGTTCCAGGTCTTTGTGTAGAACCAGTCAGATGACATGTGATGAAGACTTGCTGCAATGATAGAGAATTTGACCTGATTGTCTGCCCTCTGAGATAGCAGCTGATAAGCTTCAAATCCAGCCTTTCAAAATACTTCATCCCTCTTGATGTGAGGGATAGACATTTTGGTAGGTTAGTGCACTTTTCTTGAGTAACGACATGATTGAAGCGCCTTGGGATGATCTACCTGCACACGGATCACGGAAAGAGATTGTTACATTGTTGTTAATACTTATAATTATTGTCTCGCAGTGTTTTATTCTTGGTTTGTTCAAGCTCAAGATTATTGTCACATATCACTTGTACCAAGGCACAGAAAGAAACTATTGTGTGAGCAGACAGCACAACACCTCATATCCACGCGCACGTGTGTGCAATGTGTATGCAAGTTCAACAAAGTTCTTTGCCTGCAACCAGTGAGATTGGGCTGTGAACCAATGTTTGTTCTGTGCACAGAAGTTAAGATTTATAAAATTCACCAGGCTTTGGTGTAAATGGCTATCATTCAGAAAGGTTCTTGATGGTTTTCAGAGAGAGAATGTTTCCTGTTCCAGGACATCCATAACTGATTCCTTTTTAATCAGCCACTCCAGTGTCTTGCTACCTGCTACCTTCAGAGTTCTCCAGATGATAACCTCTTTCTTTCAGGTCACCACAGAGTTCCTTTCTGTTTCCCCTATTCGAAGGGAAACACTGGGCAGCCTGTCCTCTCCTTTGACCAGGCCATATTCCAAAGCTTGCCAGCTTGTCCCTCTGGAACCGATGTCAGTGTTTCTCCTCTCTTTCTTGCTCTCTCTCTCTCTCTCTCTCCAACTCTGAGAGCATAGCCTATTTTACTCCTCTCAGTCTGCAAAGATCACATGTCCTTCCATACAGTAAATTCTCTTTTCCATACATAGCTGCGACTGTTTTTACATTTGTTTCATTCTGCATATAAGACTCCATTATGAAGTTTCTGAGCACTCTGAAAAAGCTCCTGCAAATATTTTGTGTTTTAAAGTGTTTGTGTGTGACTTGCTCTAACACACCGCTCCCAATATATCTCCCAAACATCTCCATATACACTGACATACATTTCTCCTTCAAAGGAATTTTAACTCTTGAGTTAAAATTCAGTTATAACTAAGCTTTCTTTAAATCACTAAAGATATAACAATGCAGTAATCCAATCTTGAGAGTATTTTCACATGATCTATTTTAACATCTTGACAAACAAACCGCTATCTCATCATTTGTACTCCTGATATGATTAATTTGCAGACTATATTCTTGTCATATTTAACTCCAGTTTAACAATCTTCTGTTTTTATTCTTCATTGTATTCAAAAACACCAGAGGAATGTGGTCAGCAAATATCTCAATTGTTTAACGAGAGTCACGAAGATGTACGTCAAAATGTTGCAGAGCAAATATGATAGACAACAGTTCTTTTTCAATAGTGGAATAGTTCCTCTGATGAACATTAAATTGCTTTTAAAAGTAGACAACTTGATGGTCAATTTCATTATGGTTTTGCAATAAAACTGAACCTGATGCTCCGTCACTGGCATCCACTGCTAAAGAAAATGGTTTGTCAAATATCAGGAGATTTTAATACAGGGCAAAGGCATAGCATCTCGTTTAAATTTTTCAAAGCTTTGTGACAAACATTAGGCCACACAAATTCCTCACATTTCTTCAAAAATCTGGCTAAAGGAAGAGCATCCTCAGCAAAATTTCCAATAATATCCTGCCATTCCTAATAATTTTCTCACTGCTTTCTTGCCATTGGGAATAGGAAACTCAAAAATTGAATTCAGCTTAGCTTGACTAGGTGCAACTTTGGCATGGCCAACGACATAAACCAAGTATGTTACCGTTGCATTTGCAAATTGAATATTTGCAAAATTAACAGTTATGTTTGCTTTGGATAATCTTGCAAACAATTCATTCCATTCCCATCGTTGTTCTTCCCAAATGTCACTTTCTGTGACCAAGTCGACAATATAAGCATCTGTATGTGTTTACCCTTGAATTACGGAATTAATAATCCTTTGGAATGTTGCAGGGGCATTTTCCCTGCCAAACGGTAACACATTATACTCGTATGAAGTTACAAAAGCTGAAATAGTCCTTCCCCTCTCAGTTAAAGAAACTCACCACTAACCCTTCAACAAATCCAACTGAGGAAGAAATTTAGTTTTGCCAATTTTATCAATACAGTCATCTATTCTCTGAATAGTATAAGCATCTGCTTTAGTTACTGAATTAACTTTCCTGTAATCTGCAGAAAACCTAATAGTTTCATCTGGTTTCGGTACAGAATGCAAGAAGAACTCCAATCTGAGTTTGAAGGTCTAATAATATAATTTCGCAACATATATTCCACCTTCTGATCCATGAATTTATTCTTCCAAATGTATATTCTATATGGATGCTATTTTATGTGACTTGGTTTATGGTAAATCACTGATGTCCATTTTGGAACATCAGGGAACAAATTTGTTTATTTCAAAAGTAACTCCTCCAACTACATCTGCACTTGTAACTTAAGATGGCCTGACTTCACTTCCAAATTTACCAAAATGCTGAGTTAGACATGCGCACAAGAACCATGGTTTCTTTAAGGTTACCCTCACATGATTCTGTTTCCATAATCTTATGATCCATAACTTCCTCAACCCTGTTAACAACTAACACTTCTGATACAGATTTTTCTCCACTATCTGTATCATCATAATAAGGTTTCAACATATTTATGTGACAAACCTGAGTTTTATGTCTTCGATCTGGAGAGTTAACAACATAGTTAACATAATTCAGTTTTGATTTAACTATGTACGATCCAGAAAATCTAGTTTACAAAGGATTGTCATGTATTAGAAACACAATCAAAACTTACATTCCTGTCTTAAAATACCTCACTTGAGCTTTCATGTCTTATAAATGCTTCATTATACCTTGAGCCATTTTAAAATTTGCTTGGGGCTAACTCCACACTTTTTGTAACCTAGCCTCTAATTTAGAAACATAACCCAGCAAATTCAACGGCATCTTCATTAACCCAGTGTTCTGTTATCAAAATAAAAGGTCATTTAACCAGATGTCTAAACACAATTTCAAAAGAGCTGAAATCTAATTAATCCTGCACAGCCTCCCTTGCCGCAAATAACAATAAATAAAGATCTTCATCCCAGTCTTTGCCATTCTCCAGACAATAAATCCTCATCATATTTTTAAGAGAAGAATGATATCTTTCCAAAGCTCCCTGAGTTTCACAATGGTACACAGATGAAGTGGTCTATTTTGTTCCCAACTGATACATCAACTGCTGAAACAACTCAGACATAATGTTAGATAGTTGATCACTCTTGATCTCTTTAGGTAATCCACAAACTGAAAAATCTTTCCAGAACCTTTAACATCATTTTGGCTTTAATATTTCTTAATGGTATAGCCTCTGGAAATCTTGATGTAAAAATGATTGTTAAAATGTATTGATTCCCAGACTTAGTTTTTGGCAGGGGACCGACACAATCCACAATAACCCTAGTAAAAGATTCCCCAATAACAATCATAGGTTGCAATGGAGCCACTGGATGACCCTGGTTAGGTTTCCCCACAACCAGACATGTCCGGCACCAATTTACAACATCCTTCCCTAAACCAGGCCAGAAAAATGTCTCAAAATCATATTCATGACTTTCTTTGCACCACGACGACCACCAAAAGGTGCACTGTTGGTTATATTTAATATTTCATTCCAGTAATCACCCCCTCCACATTTTAGTACCAGGAATATCAAGACATTTCCATTTTCACTTCAACAATTCACCTTTCAAATAATATCCACAGAACATTTCTTTAATATCCTGTTCACTTACTGCTTTGTCCTTTAAGACAACCAGATCTGCATCTATTTTCTGTTGCTAAATTAATTATTTCCTTGATAAAGAGAAATCCTTGCTCTCACAATTACCTTGCTCTGGGCAAGTCTCAATAAAATGGATCTTCTTGTTAGAAACAGAATTACCTTTAAAGAAATTGCTCGAGACAAAAATTGAGAACAAAGAACATTTATTTTACAACAATGCAAAGTTGGGTGCTTCCCCTTACCCTGGGAATACACACCTACACTGGGGCTCACCCAACTTTTATACAGTCAATTTCAGTATCAGAATACCCTCCCCCTTACATTCTTCTGCCCCCTGGATGGGTTTGGCATAGGCAATCCTTCCTGCCTACGTGCAGTTTCAGTATACTTGGAGGACCAGGGGGCATCCTGTCGGTGTCCCTTCATGTTATTGTCCTTATTCACACCTTCCTGATTCTTGGGGCTACAGTCTCTTGGTATGTAGAGTTGGCTCATCCTGTCTAGGGTTGGCTAATTTAATATGTATAACTTTGTAAATCTATGTAAGGTTAACTAATTAGATATGTAGAACTTGGTACTTCTGTCTAGGCTAGGAGACCCTTATCTCATCCAGACTACCTCAACTTCCTACACTCTATTGTTCCTTACCACTCCTTATCTTAGTCTCATGGTGGCTCTTGTCACAAAGACTAGAAGATTCTTATGTTAATCGTGCTGACTCTGCTTTCCTGCATCCTAATTCCCAAGCTCATCCTGTTTGTACTGGTTACAGCCATTAACTGATGTATGAATTTTAGTTTCCTTCATGTTCATAATTTTAGATCAATTTTCCCATCTCTCACAATCCTCACTTTTCTTTTAGATCAGTAATACTGATCTTTCACCATGATCAGTGTTACTGATCTTTGGTTACTGGTCTCAGTGTGACTGATCCCCCCCTTCCTCACTTTTCTTTTAGATCAGTATTACTGATGCTGTAAAGTGTAAGGTGTTGTTTTTTCAAGCTGGTCAATAACCGAATTGTAGTCTCTGTGTCATTAGAGAGTTAAGGCTTTAGGGTGTAGTGTTCTGATGAAGGGTTCGATGAATTTAAAGTCTTAAGGTAGGGGAGCACCATAAATGTCAGAGTAGCGAGTCCAGCTGCTATTAGGGTTGTGAGTATCAGGCTCCAGTTCTCAGTAAAGAGTCTAGTCCATCCCACATCAGTCCGAGGTTGCCAAGTCTGAACATGGGCATGGGCAGATTCTCGTTGAAGTCTTGAAGCAGTGTCTTTAACCGCCTGACTGTTGTAAGCATTGTCCTGAAGAAGTCTGTGTGAAACGCTGCCTTCAGCAGCGAACGAGTCCTGAAGAAGTCTGTGAGAAACGCTGCCTTCAGCAGCGAATGAGTAGCAAGAGTCAGGCGGTTCCGTTGAATTGTGGCTAGTATCTGACGTTCTCTTCAGCCCTGAACCCTAGGGCCACCGATCTCCGAAGGCTGTCTGGAGTCGGATATTGAGATGCCAAGCAGCTTTAGAGTACTGTAGCAGCTCACGTTGTTTGTAACTGGTGCTCCCCTTCACGGGGTGATGAAAAGAGACCAAGCTGGGGGGGATTGTTTCTTGTGATTTACTGTGTGTTGCAGCTTGCCTGTTAAGCTTAGTCTGAGTATCAGTGAGATTGTGTGAATGAGAACGTGTATTCTCTCCCTGTGTGTGAAATGTACATTGATTAGTAATAATCACTATGTAGGCTGTTAACTGACTATCGCTACTCTGTTCCCCTGGTCCGTATTGGAATGCCTTATGAAAAAAATATCTGTCTAAAATCTATGCCCTGTCTACACTGTAAAGTAGCACAATTGTAACCTCTGCTGCCCCTATTCCAGGAGGACTTAAAACATAGCGAGTAATTAAGTGACATAAAAAGTTAAAAAAAACAACAATAAATGTATAAAGAGTTAAAAAAACAATACAACAATAAGTGTAACATTACGGCACTTTGTCACGGCGGAGTGTAAGTTTCAGGTCTGAAGGATGAGGAACTGCACGCCAGGTTGATGGTTGAGTCTGTGTGTCGTGATGTTGTGGTTCGGAAGCTGGTTTGATTCTTCGAATGTGGGTCCAGCCTTTTTCTCTTGTTCATACGGCGGTGTCTGTAATTAAAAGTACACAGTAGGGACCATCCCAGGCAGGTTTTAATTGATCCTCTTGCCATGCTTTTACATATAACCAATCACTAGATTTTAATAAAATGAATAACAATCTGACTTTCCTTTGTGTTAGTGTAAAAATTGTAAAATGAAACACAAACCATATTTCCATGGGTTTTGAATATGTTAGACCTTATTAAAATGCAGTTGGAGCTGCTTGTCTGTATGGGGCAACAACCCTCCAATTTGTTAGAGTGAGTACATAACAGACATTGCAGCACAAGAGCCCCTGCAAGAGAACTTGAAACATATTCAACCTTTAGTTCTGCCTTAAGTACACAATTATCCATAATGATTGGGCGAGTGATATTAACTGTATTCTAACTGAATTTATTTTAAAATAGCCGAGTGGGAATAAGACATGTCTTTGTTACTGCCGACGGCAATGAATTTGACGATTATTTAACATTGCTATTATAATTGTAAACATTAAATGCCTTGTGCCACAGCTCACAGGAGCTGGCCTTATTTAAAACAGTCTGCAAAACAGGCACCAAAAAAATTTAAAAGATGTTCTTATGAAGATTGCACACACAATCATTTAAGTACAGGCTAGTTTTTATTATATTCCACTTAAAGTTCTGCTGCATGAATCCTGGAGCTTGTGGAGTCATCATTGAATCAAGAAATATTGGTGCCGTGCCATTCTCATTCTAACATGACAATTTCTCCAGTCCTTAAGTCAAGATGTACTGAATAGCATCTGGTACAAGATCTGTGAGTTCTTAATGATATTATTATTCTTATGCGCCCAATTGTTCTGAACGATGCCACCAATGTAAATCATATTCCACCTATGGCAGTACTCACACAGCACCATAGACCAGTTCGCAGGTTTATTTCTCCATTAAGCTGAATCCAGTTGCGCAGGGTTTACCTCCGTGATTATTTACAATGTAACTTCCGCACTACCGGATTTAAATATAAACCTGATGAATGGAGGAGGAGAGTTATCATGAATTAAATTACAGCGGCAATACAGAGAAATTGTGCTGAGGCATTAATTTCACTCCGGAGGTAAATGCACCAGAGAAATGAATGATTAAACTTATGGGAATCCCCAGAGGTATCTTTATTCACCAGAGGTGGGTGATCTTTAAACTCACGGACCTTGACTGCTGAATGTGTAGAAGAAATGTACTAAATCTATTGATAGGGCTCCATACCTCTATCTGCAAGACAAGAGCCTGAAGCCTCAATTTCAAGTGAACAGCATACAATTCATTAGAGCCACAACATGCTTAAAGGGACATGCACACTCCCCCTTCAACTGGCTAATCCAGCCACTTTACACATCAGATCCTTTCTTTATCTCACATACACTTAAAGTTAAGATTTATAGAACTTACCCTATTTGCGCAAACATTTCTCCCTGCAAATGTTATAACATCACTCAACTATCAGGTATTCCCTGTGCAAAATCACATTTGAATACAATTTATTTCATAAATTGGAATTAACTGGTTGTTAAATTTGCTAATTCTACAGTATTGATAAATGATCATTCATGACATTTTAAATTTTAGCATGAATTTTAATCAATATTGATCAGTGACTGAAGTGGGAAGTCGTGATTTATGAAATTATCTCTGGTCTCTACTCTCCCACTCCCGGCGCTTCTCCCAACGTCCAGGAGCTGGCACACAGTCCCTGCCTTTTTCATGTTATTCATCTACTATTCCTTTAACTGCTTGCATTAAAATTTTCACCTTTCCTTTCTGCTTATCCTCAGACCTCTGGACAAATGCTTTTTGTGCAATCTGTGGAAGCTGGGTAATTCCTTGCTCATGCCAATTTTCCGTCTTTTGTAATTTTCTTCTAATGTCTGGGGCTGAGTTGGTAACAAAACCTGTTAGTACCAATTGTTCCCCTGCTGGGGATTCTATGTCGAGGCCCCCATATTGTATATATATTTGGTCCCAAAAATTGGTCTAACTGTTCAGCACATCCCTGGGGATCTTCTATCAGGGAGGTCAGTTCTTTCTTAAAGTTACGCACTTCAGTACTGGTCAGGGGCACATTTACGAAACCGAGACCCTCTCCCACGGGAACTTCTTCAGTGGTCTCATCCAGTTGGTTTCTGGCTTATTAGGTCTGGGTTCCTGCTCCCTGGGAAATGAATCAAAGGGTTCTGCCCTTTTTTCCTGAAGAGTCTCACACTGTTCTGAATTAAAGTTACCTCTCTCTCCTGTCAACAGAGGTGGTAATCGAGTGCTTTGTGAGCGAGTCATCATATCACTCCTATTCTCTTCTCTTTTCTCTAGCTGTGGGGGAGGAGGGGAAGGTGCAGAAGGGTAGGTCATAGGAGGGGGAGGAAAGATAGGAGCCGGCATAGGAGGAACATAAGGTGGAGGGAGGGAATGTAAGCACATCCCACCCTTGTGGTTCAGGGACAAAAGGTTCCTCCTCTCTCTTATCCCTGAATTCTTTCTTGTTCAACACCAGTGGGTCAATGGGTCCCTTGAGCCAGCAGGCTGCATATTCCCTGCTGTCAACATTGTCCCTCTGGTTTTTATAGAGCCAGATGTTCAAAGCTTGATACATCCAGTCATCCCCGGATCTGAACTTTGGCCAGTAAATGGAGCTCCCTTTAACCGGGCTTTTAACACATTCAATACAACAATACCTGACCATTGTCAGTTTGTCTTTCCCACGGATCCTTCCCGTGCCCCACTCAGATAACATCAACCCAAGCGGGCTGTACGTAGCTATCTGGTGTTCACATCCTGAACCAGGACTCTCTTCCTTGCTACTCATGATTCCCATACTGATAGGCAAGTAAAATTCCTCTTACCGAATTCCAGAAGCAATGCTCTAGCGCGCTTCCTCCCGTTGTTTGTTCTCAATGCCTCTTCTCGGATATCACTCGCTTCTTCCACTGACCAGCCACCTAATTTAATATGTATAACTTTGTAAATCTATGTAAGGTTAACTAATTAGATATGTAGAACTTGGTACTTCTGTCTAGGGCTAGGAGACCCTTATCTCATCCAGACTACCTCAACTTCCTACACTCTATTGTTCCTTACCACCCCTTACCTTAGTCTTATGGTGGCTCTTGTCACAAAGACTAGAAGATTCTTATGTTAATCATGCTGACTCTGCTTTCCTGCATCCTAATTCCCAAGCTCATCCTGTTTGTACTGGTTACAGCCATTAACTGATGTATGAATTTTAGTTTCCTTCATATTCATAAATTTAGATCAGTTTTCCCATCTCTCACATTCTTGAATTCTCATCATTTTCTTAGTCACAGACCTCGTCACAGCACATGCAGGATATATCTCATAATCGTCTCTCGTTTCATCCTAACCAGGCTGATTCGTTAATCACGAAACTGACCCAACTTTGCGCTCTGCAAAATTATTCCCTAATAAAAATGAGACAACCTGCATGGATAAATTTGAAATTAATTCTACAACAACAGGTCCTTTTACAAATTCTGAATTTAGCACAATATTGTAAGTCGATGTTTACTATACCTCACCTCCAACACCTTTAATCAAAGTTTTCTCCCCAGTGTCAGTCCTTTGATCCAGAGTTAAAACACATTCCAACAGACTTGAGCAGACTTAGTATCTCTTAGAATTTTAACTGGAACCTGTGGTTTCCCCACCTTTTCAGAAACAAAGCCTTCTGAAATAAAAGGTTTGAAAACATCCATGACCTCCTTAACAGGATTGGAACATCTGCTCTCCTTAAATTCTACTGTTTGAATACATTCGTCTGGTAAAACCTTCTTTTCTCTTTTTTGAACATTTTATTTAAGAATTTTACAAAACCAAAAAAAAACAAAATATAATCTAAGACTACCCTAAACTACCCCACCCTCCTCCCACCTATTCCACCCTATAACTCTCCCCACTTCGGAGCTTATTTTAAAAATAAACTCAATAATATCATGTAATATCAGATTGCTGTCTGGTGTACCATACTTTACATCTTTCATCACAAATAAAATATTTACTTAACATACAAAGCCATAAATAACAAATACAAACTCCACATTTTAACAAAAAAGAATAATTATTCCGCAAATTAGACATTATCTTTTCCAAATAGATATATGACTGAATATTGTTGTGCCATATTTGTATACTTAATGGAACATAATTTTTCCAAGAAACAGCTCTACATTTTCTAGCTAAAGCAATCCTAAACGTATAAATGCAATTTAAGGTTTCTCCAGTCGCAAACCTGTCGTAACTGTACTCATATATCGCAATAGACATACCCATGGGTCAACATATAAATCTAATTTGAATAAATCTCGCAAAGAATTAATTACATTTTTCCAGAAGGGGTTAACCTTTACATTCCCAGACTGAATGTAAAAAGATATCCACCTGTTTACTACACCGAAAATATAGATCTGACAAACTAAATCCATGTTTTCAATTTTTCAAGAGTTAAATAAAACTGATGCAAAAAATTTTAATTACCCAAACTATTTCGTACATTAATCAACTTCGTACCACTCTCAAGAAACATATCAGACCACTCTTCTATAGATATAGGAATAGATAAGTCCCTCTCTCATTTATATTTTGTTTTAAGTATATTTACCTACTTCGTATATTCCTGTAATAACATATACATTTCTAAGGCAAATCCCTTTCTCCACTTATCAACAATTAATCTCTCAAATTTAATTTGATCAAGAAATACTAACACTCTACCAAAACATTCTAACAATAAATCTCATACTTGATAATAGGCAAATTTTGTGATATACCAAACTTATATCTAAGCCTATTAAAAGAGAGAAATAAACCTACTTCTAAACCACCCTCCACTAGTAGGGCACCTTTTGATTCCTAATCTTTCAAATAAGAATTATTGATAGAAAATGGAATTAAGTGGTTCTGATATAATGAACTGAAATTTTGCCTTTCGATCCTATGTTGATTCCATTTATATCACACCCCCATCATATGTTTCAATACTAGCAGTTTATACTGCTGTAAAAGCAATGGGTTCCTTTGATGCATAAAGTGATGAATGTTCCTTTCCCGTATTTGGTCCATTTCCTCCTTCGCTGACACCGGAGGTTGATCAAGATCAAACAATCTACAAATAAACTTTAATTGTGTTGCTCAGAATAATTCTGAAAATGTGGCAACTGAAGACCTCCTAAATCATACCTCTGTATCAACTTTTGCATAGAAACTCTAGACAACTTAGATTTCCATACAAACAAACGAAATGCTTTATTTCATTCCTTAAAAAACTTTACATGGATAGCACACGGAATGGATTGAAATAAATACTGAAAACAAGGATATATATTAATTTTAATACAATTTACACGTCCAATCAATGTTAAGCATAACTCCTTCCAGCTATTTATATCAAATGTAATCTTATTTAATAAATGCATATTATTTAGAAAGTTTGATATTCTTTATCCACTATTGCACCTAAATACTTAATTTTACCAGAACATTTAAACTTTGTAAGTTGTTTACAATCTGAATAATCTTCACCCGATAATGGTAATATCTCACTTTTATCCCAATTTATTTTATAACCCGAAATTACCCCGTATAGTTTCAACAAATTTTGTAATGATTCTAAAAAAACTTTTAGGATAAGACAAATATATCAACACATAATCTCCAAACAGATTAATGTTATACTCTTGCCCACCAATTGTAATTCCCTAAATATTAATTTCTTGACTAATTGCATGGGCCTAATGTTCTATAACTAATGGAAATAAGGCTGGTGATAGCGGACAGCCCTGTCTAGTTGATTTAAACTAATTAAATACCGGCAAAATCTGTCCATTCATCACCACCCAAGCAGAAAGATTGCCTTAACCCAACCTGTAATGAGTGGTCCAAATTTAAATCTTTCTAACACCTTAAATAAAAAATACCACTCCACACAATCAAAGGCCTTTTCTGTGTCTAGCACTAGTATAATTGGTTGGTTGAGTTGCTGTCTTGAATTATTGTAATTAATTCAGTAATGTTATCAGCCGAATACCTATTCTTGATAAAAGTTGCTTGATTCACATGTACTAATTTCGGTAAGAAATGAGCCAATCTGTTAGCTAATACCTTTGCTACAATCTTGTAATCTATATTCAATAAAAATATTGGTCTATATGAAGCTGCTTTTAATGTCTTTCTTTGGTATAACTGTTATTAATGCCCTTAAAAACAACTCTAGAAATAAAACTGTATCAGTGGCTTGTTTAAGTACATCTGTATACACAGGAAATAAAAACATCATAACATTCCACTGTAAATCCATCTTCTCCAGGCGAATTTTGATGTGGCATAGATTGTAAAGCCTCCTTAAATTCTAAATTGGTAAATGGACTTTCCAATACCTTAATATCCTCATCCTCTAATAAAGGCAAATTTAAATTACCCCCAAAAATTCAATCTACTCCATATCAAAAGTCCATTTGTATGTATATAAATTTCAATAAAACATGAAATTCATCATTTATAAGTTGTCCCTGAATTTCTTCTAACTGCATTAATCATTCTGAAAACTTGCTCAGTTTTCAACTGCAAAGCTAAAACCTTATAAGCTCCTTCACCAACTCAATAATAACGCTGTTTGGATTGTTGAATCTTTTATCCATAAGCATAGATTTGCGTAGTATTATATTGAACCTTCAAAGTAGGCACCTGAATCTTATTGTCCTATGTTAAAATTTACTGAAATTTTTTCTCTAATACTGGAATGTCTTTTTATAAATTCTGTCTTTCTGCCATATATTGCTTCTTCACATTTGCTGTATAACTGATAATCTGGCCCTGCAGATATGCTTTTAAAGTATCCCATAAAGTAAACTTATTCTGAGCTGAAGTTTCTTTTTTTTCGAAAAATAAACTAATTTGATCCCTTACGAACTTAATAAATGCAGCTTTTTTTTAAAAAACGACATTTCATTAAATCTCCAATGATAATTAATTTCTGCCACTTTAGTGGCACTACATGAAATTAACAATAATAAATGATCAGTCAAAATCCTTCTCTTATATTCAGCCTATCTGATTCTACCCTGCAAATGTGTTTAAATCAAAAGAAAAAAAAAATCTGTCCTTGAAATCGAATCATAAAATGAAAAATCTTTTTCGGTCAGATTTGTCTGTCTCCATATTTCCACTAAATTTAACTCTCCTATCAACTCAATTATTCTTTTGACCATTTTAGCTTTCTTCACAATTTTAGGAGATATTACCAACAATGGATCCAAGCAATTGTTAAAGTCCCCTACTATAATATTCTCATTTGATTTATTCAAATACAAAAATGCACCAGTAATAAATTGGACATCATCTTCATTCGGTGCATAACGATTCATCAAGGTTCAAGCTTCTTAAAATATTTTACAATTAACCTTCAAAACTCTACCTGCATTAGCAGAAAAAGTCTCCAAAATAAAATCACTTTTTATGTATCAGAATTGCTATTCCTCAAGGTTTAGAATTAAAAGAAGATGCCATCACATATCCATCCAAATCCCATTTCAACTTCAGATGCTCTTTCTCACTCAAATGAGTCTCTTGTAAAAATACTTTCATCTTCTTGATATAATCCAACAAATGTTTCCTTTTTATCGGATGATTAAGCTCCTTAACTACTCAATGTCCTCCTCTGGATGCATATGGCCCGAAAGAGGAATTTCAGGAATCATCAGTTGAGATGGTGTACGCATCCACTCTTACACTTCCAGGCGAATTCCTGCCCGCATCGAGCGACCAGGAACCCAAAGACTCCGCACTGCTCCAACGGCTCTGCAACAAGTTAGGGAACCTCGCACAAAGCCCAAAGTCCCACCATGACCATAGCCCCTCCTCCGTACACAAAGACTTAAAGCACTCAGAGTTTGTGTGCGTTTGCAGGGGTACCCATGTCTCACCCGTACAATGACATTTGCAGGGACCTTGTATTATAATCCACAACAATGTCTCTGTATTCACTTTGGATATTGGAGGTAGGGAGGGAAGATTCACCATTGACGCTTTGAAACCAGCCCATCTCGACTTAAGACAACCGGTGTGACCCCAACTGGAAAAGCACAAGGGCCGACCTCCCAAATTAAAAGTTCCAAAAAGTACAGACACTGGTGCCGTTTCTTGATGTGGTGGGGCGGGGGGGGGGGGGGGGGCGGGGACGTCAGCATTGTGTGGTGGTGCACATCATTGATGGTCAGGCAAATTGACTCTGTGCCTCATCCCTGTCACAAATTTCGATTTATAAAAAAACGTGCCGCTGTTGCCATGCTGACCAGGAGTTTGATACCTTGCTGAAAGGAAAGGTTAGGGACTTGTGGTCGGTGAAAGATGTAAACGATCTGCCTTCCAGAAAATGCGACAATGAAGTGCTGGTTCACCAGGTAGAGTGATAACAGCTCTCTGTCCAAAGCACTGTATTTTACCTCAGGTGGTCTTAAATGACTACAAAAGAAGACCAATGGTTTTCAGTCTCCATCCACAAGTTGTTACAGCACTCCACCGATGGCCATGTTTGATGTATCCTCTGTGAGGGCTGTTGAAATATCGGTTCTGCGATATACTACCATGGCTGCATTTGCTAGGGCCTCCTTCATTTGGGTGAAAGCTGATTCAGTCTCCAGGTTCCAAGTGATGTCTTTCTTTTCACCCGATATCCGGCTGAACACTGCTGACATGATGCTGCCTGCTGATGGGGGTGGTGGGGGGGGGGGGGGGGGGAATAGTGACAGAAGTTTACAATGCCCACAAATTCCTGCAGCACGTTTACTGTGTTAGGCCTGTTGAGCTGTTGAATGGTTTCTACCTTGTTTTCAGAGGAGTTGCGCTGACCTTTGAGATACTGTGGTCCAGGAAATCAATGGTCTATCACGTAAATTGGTATTTGGTAGGGTTAATAGTCAGTTCAAGTTTACTCAGTTAGACTTACAGCTGGCGGAGGTGGAATAAGTGCTTCGTATGGTTCCTGCTGGTGATTAGGATGTCGTCCAGGTATATGAATAGGAAATCAAAATCCAACCCCACTGCATCCATGAGGCGCTGAAATGTCTGTGCCCTCCCCTTTTTTTGTAGCCCGTAATGCATCCATAGAATCTTGAACAGGCCAATGAAGGCTGTCCTCTTGATGGTAGCCTCGTACCAGGTCGATCTTAATGGGATGTGTGATCCCTATATGTTGGCTGCAAAGCCATGGATGTGCGGTAGCGGGCAGTGGTCCAGTGTGACATCTTCTATCAGCCGTCTATGGGTCCCCACATGACCGCCAACATCCGGCTGTCTTCGGCATAATGTGCAGCGGTGAGGCCCAGGGACTGTCTGACCTGCAGATGAACCTGAGCTCTTCCATGTTCCAGAAGTCCGCTTTGGGCGAGTGGGGTTGGTCAGAGGTAGTCATCTGGCCCTTGCATATTCGGGCGGCCCTTGAGTGATGATGAGCTGCCGCACTCTGTACTTTGTCATGGTCGAGGTGAACTGAGGTTTGAGTACTGATAGGAATTCGGCAAGCTGCTTGCTGGACTCGTGGCTGGACAATGTAACCAAGTCCAGGTGTGGTGCAGATAGTTTGGCTTCCCTGAGAGGGAACGTTTGAAAGGATTCGGTGTGGGTCAGCCTTCAACCTTTCAGGTTAACCAGCAAACATGGGCCCTAAAGAAGTCTGCTTGAGTGTTTTGACCACGATGGCCAACGTCAAGTCATATTTAAAACTGTTGGTGCCGAGTTGTAGTTGGAACTTGCGTTTAACGTAGGTCCTTAATGAACTGTTTTTTTTTTCGCGGCTCTCAAGGTGGATCAACGCTGTCTGGTCCTTGTCTCTAGTGCAGTGGATGATATGACACTGATTTATTTTCCCGTTTCCAAGTGCAAACAGCCCCTGAAACGTTCGTGTTACAAGTGCAGCAGGCTGACTGTGCACCCAACCATAGAAATTAGCAGCGGCAGCTGGATCTGGCGTTTCCCTGAAACGAGCAGTGTGCTCGGCAGCAGCGGGCGTCTGTACCCCATCTCTGATGGTAGAAGCAACATGCGTCCTATGTGCCCTCCGTCTTCCAATAGGGTTGTTTGTGCTCCTGTGTCCCATTGGGCTTGGCTTGCTGCGGGGTCTAGTTCTGATGGCAGCTTCTTACTCCTTGATAGTTTTCCAGAGAATGTCTACACTTCTGCTACCTTATGGAGGATGCTGAAGTCTGCGTCTGTCAGCATCAACTGGATGTCGTGGGGAAGTTGCTCGAGGAATGCCTGTTTGAATATGAGACAGGGGTTGTGTCCCTCTGCTCGTTCGAGCATTTCGTTCATTAAAGCTGACGGGGGTCCTATCGCCCAAACCATCAAGGTCTGGCTGCTAATTTGCGACTGAAGCATTTTAAGCACGGCATATTTGCCTTCATCTGGTGGGCAGAGATGAAGTTATCTTCAGGGGCAGCGGTTTCTTGGTACAAGAATATCACCACTTGGACATACTTCCGTGGTATCCAATGTTATATTTTGATCTTGAATTGTGCCTAAGCTTGACTGAACCAAGTACGAGGTCGCAGCGTCCATAACATGGGAAGTTTTAGTGCAACATCATTCACTGCTGCCGTATCCATGATGTTGGGTGCTAAATACCTTTTGTACCGTCAGAGTCACCTTCGTAGCGAGGCTGGCATTCGACAGGTTCTTTCCAAAGGTCGCTGCTTTATTGTTTTCTCCTGAGAGTTTTTAAGACGTTCTCTGTTCCAACGCTGTGAAGGGGAAACGGCGTCGCTGGCTGGCAACTATTCATACTACACACGTGCGGTCCTTTTCTTGAAGGGAATGGGAAGATGCCGGGAACCATCTTAGTGCAGGCTGCTGCGACCAAACGCGCGTTAAAAATCGATTCGCCTGAACAGCAAATTCGTAGGTCACCACAATATCATGTTTGTATCGTGACAGAGTATATAGAGGTGTTTTGGAGATAGATTGGGGAAGGTTTGTTAGATCAGGTCACACACAAATACTTTAAATCACAGAATATTGCCAGGAACTTTGGCAAGAGTGTTCAGAGCCTCGTGATGGACTGTTATGTGCAAAACACAATAAAAGTAACAACATGCAGTGGCAGGGTTTC
This sequence comes from Narcine bancroftii, assembly GCF_036971445.1. NCBI lineage: Eukaryota > Metazoa > Chordata > Chondrichthyes > Torpediniformes > Narcinidae > Narcine > Narcine bancroftii. The sequence goes on along the minus strand of NC_091476.1, from coordinate 79,520,133 downwards.
CTGTAAAACACAATTTACTGTCTGGAAGGTCATGTGATCTTTGCAGGCAGAGAGTAGAAAGAACTTTCTTTGCTCACAGAGTTGGAGGGAGTGAGAGCGAGTGGGAGGTGAGACATAGATATTGGTTCCAGAGCGATAAACTGGTAAGCTTTGGATCACGGCCTAGTCAAAGAAGAGGACTGCCTGTCCGACGTTTCCCTTGGAATAGGAGAATCAGAAAGGAAATCTGCGGTGACCTGAATGAAAGAGATTATCATGTGGAGATCTCAGAACGGGGATTGTTTCGTCTGCAATACATTGGAGTGGCTGATTAAAAATAATCAGTTTGGGATGTCCTAGAACAAGAAAATCTCTGAAAAGCAATAAGAATTCTTCTGAGTGGTAACCCTTTAACTATTAAGCACCAAAGCCTGGTTACCTTTACTAATGATAACTTCTGTGCACAGTGTAAGGATTGCCTGCAACCAATAAGATTGGATATAGGAACATGGGAACATAGGAAGTAGGAACAGGAGTAGGCCAAAAATGGCCCATTGAGCCTGCTCCACCATTCAATACGATCATGGCTGATCTAATTTATAACCTAACTCCACCTACCTGCCTTCTCCCCATATCCCCTAATTCCTCTATCATGTAATAATTTATCTAACCAAATTTTAAATATGTTTAATGAGGCAGCCTCAACCACTTCCCTGGTTAGAGAATTCCAAACATTCACCACTTTCTGGGAAAAACAATTTTTCCTAAACTCTGTCATAAATCTACTCCCCCAAATCTTGAGACTGTGTCCTCTCGTTTTAGTTTCCCTGGCCTTTTTCCATCGATCCACCACACCAATTATATCCTCAAAGAATCCTAACAAGTTTGTCAAACAAGATCTTCCTTTTCTAAAACCATGCTGCATCTGCCTGATTGAACCCTTACATTCCAAAAGAGTCACTATTTCATCTTTAATGACGCCTTCAAGCATTTTTCCAACCACAGACGTCAAGCTAATTGGCCGATAATTTCTAGTTTCCTGCCTACATCCCTTCTTAAAAAATGGCGTGCCATTTGCTGTCTTCCAGTCTGCCAGGACCTGCCCGGAATCCAAGGAATATTGGTATATGATCACCAATGCATCAAATTTGTCCAGATCAACTAGACAGGTTTGCCCAGTATCACTAGCTTTATTTTCTCTAGTAATCGAAACTTTGGTTCAAGCGATAAGACAAGATATTAATATTAAGGGAATTAAAATAGGTGAACAAGAGTGTAACATTAACCTGTTTGCGGATGATGTGTTGATATATTTTTCTTATCCGAAAGATTATTTAGAACCGTTACAAACATTTTTGAATCGATATGGAATGATTTCAGGTTATAACGTCAATTGGGACAAACGTGAGATATTAAAAATATTTCATGAAGATTATACATATTGTAGACAACTCACTAAATTTAGCAGGTCCTATAAAAATAGTAATCAAGGGTTATAGTGGATAAAGAATATCAAAATTGGTATAATTTAAATTATATACCATTGTTAAATAAGATTAAGTTGATTTACATATATTGAAATATTTTCCATTAACTTTGATTGGACGATTTATTTGCATTAAAATGAATATATATCCTCTTATACAATATATTTTTCAGTCAATCCCAATCGAATAATGTTTAAGGAATTTAATGAAGTAATTCATTTGCTTTTATTGCAAGGTAAATTATCAAGAGTTTGTATGCAAAAGTTAAGATGGAGATATTAATTAGGTGGACTTCAATTACCACACATTCAAAATAATTATGAGGCGGTGGAAATAAAATTTATTAATAGGTTGCTTAATATTGATCAACCGCCTATGAATTTGATCAGATGTCTGAAAATAAAATCTACCAAATTTTTTAATGAATGGAATCATTTTTTTAATTGCAAAAGTATAAATTGCCAGTAACGAGATATTTAATGGATGTTTGGCATAAGCGCGATTAGACTATAGGATCTAAAGGTAAATATTCAGCTATATCACCATTATATCAGAATAAAATAATTATTTTCTCTTCACATAATCTCTATTTGAAAGATTGGGAAATGAAATGTTTGAAATTGGTGGAGTATTGTTTTGAAGCAGGCAAGTTCCATTCTTTTAATAGTTATCTAGAGAAGTTTGGAATTTCATTAAATCTTTTACTTTTGCTCATTACCAGGTTCGGGATTTATTGCTAGAAAACTTTGGACGAGAATTGGTGTTACTGCGTCAAATGAATTTTTAGATACTAATTGATGATAATGGAAAGGAGGAGTTTATTTCGGAAATGTATATGTAATAGCAGGAAAATATAAAAAAAAGGTTGATGTTCTTCCCAGATGTCACTTTCTGTGACCAAGTCGACAATATAGGCATCTGCATGTGTTTACCCTTGAAGTACGGAATTAACAATCCCTTGGAATGTTGCAGGGGCATTTTCCCTGCCAAACGGTAGCACAATCTTGTAATCTATATTCAATAAAAATATTGGTCTATATGTAGCTACTTTTAATGTCTTTCTTTGATATAACTGTTATTAATGCCCTTAAAAACAACTCTGGAAATAAACCTGTAACAGTGGCTTGTTTAAGTATATCTGTATATACAGGAAATAAAATCATCATAAAATTCCACTGTAAATCCATCTTCTCCAGGCGAATTTCGATGTGGCATAGATTGTAAAGCCTCTTTAAAATCTAAATCGGTAAATGGACTTTCCAATTCCTTAATGTCCTCATCCTCTAATGAAGATCAATTTAAATGAGCCAAAAAAATTCAATCTACTCCATATCAAAATCCATTCGTATGTATATAAATCCCAGTAAAACATATGAAATTCATCATTAATATCCTGCGGTTTATGTTATCCCTGAATTTCTTCTAACTGCATTAATCATTCTGAAAACTTGCTCAGTTTCCAACTGCAAAGCTAAAACCTTGTGAGTTCTTTCAACCAACTCAATAATAACGCTGTTTGGATTGTTGAATCATTTTTCCATAAATATAGATTTGCATAGTATTATATCGAACCTTCAAAGTAGACACCTGAATCATATTGTCCTATGTTAAATTTTCCTGAAATTTCTTCTCTAATACTGCAATGTGTTTTTATAAATTCTGTCTTTCTGTCATATATTGCTTCTTCACATTTGCTGTATAACTGATAATCTGGCCCCGCAGATATCGTTTTGAAGTGTCCCATAAAGTAAACTTATTCTGAGCTGATGTTTCTTTTGTTTCTAATCAAAAACTAATGTGATCTCTTACAAACTGAATAAATGCAGCTTTTTTAAAAAATAAAATTTCATTAAATCTCCAATGATAATTACTTTCTGCCACTTCAGCGGCACTACGAGAAATTAACAATAATGGAATGATTAGTCAAAATCCTACTCTTATATTCAGCCTATCCGATTCTACCATGCAAATGTGTTTAAACCAAAAGAAATATATATATATATATCCTTGAAAACGAATCATGACAAGCATAATAAAATGAAAACTCTTTTTCGGTCAGATTTGTCTGTCTCCATATTTCTACTAAATTTTACTCCCTTATCAACTCAATTATTCTTTTGACCATTTTAGCTTTCTTCACAATTTTAGGAGATATATCCAGCAATGGATCCAAGCAATTGTTAAAGTCCCCTACTATAATATTCTCATTTGATACCCTAAAAGCATAAAACTACCAATATAAAATAAAATATCAAAATATCATAATTAAAAACCCTATATATGAAAAAATAAACAAACCCCTCCAACCAAAAATAATCACTTAAGGGATACACTCTTCTATAAACTGGGTGTGGCCAAGCCAAATCTACTAGTGGCAGATGACTTCAGAAGATGCAGAGTCGTCCAACCTCCAGCTGATAGTTCAGTAGCAAAGATAATCGTTTCCATGTTCAGACATTCATTTCACAGCCCCCATAGTACCAGTCTCAATCTCAATCAAATTCTGCTCCTCCAAATTCTTCCTTCTATTTCCATTCCAATTCTTCTTTGAAGATACCTGCGATTTCGACTGCTTGTGCAAGTCAGAACTATTTGAATTGTTTGGTAAAGCTTTAGCAAATGTCAAGGCGTCACTCTCAACAGGAAAAAAAATGAGCTTGAAAATTGCCATAAAACACTCAGTACTGCTGGGTATTGAAAAGCAAATCTATTAACCTTCTCATATCAAACAACCATTGCTGGATTAAGTTCCTTATATCTCTTTATAACATGCTTACTCAAATCGGCATAAAAAATACACTGTTACCCTCGACCACCAAAGGCCACTAGTTCTGCTGAGCTTTTTGCACTGCCAGATGTAAAATCATGTAAAATCTTCTCACGGTCTTGATACCACAAACATTGATAAGAAACGCTCATGGAGGTTGGAGTGGAAAAGGTTTTGGCCTTATAATCCTATGCACTCTATCCAACTCTATCCTTTCTGGGATAGAGACTCCCAACATCTCAGGAATCCATTTCTGAAAATACTTCACTACATCCGTGTATTCTATGATATCCGATAATCCTACTATTTTAACGTTGTTACGCTGATTTTGATTCTCCAATGAATCAAATTCTTCAAATATTCTCGCTTTTGCTGATCCTAGTCCACAATAAAATGTTCCACATGAAGTTGCATTCCAGATATCTTTCCACTTTATCATTGCAATCACGAAATCCCCATTTAAATTCTTTAAATTATATTGCACCGTGTCTACTGCTCTTAGACATTTATTTACATCTTTTTTTATTTGTAGACCCTTCTTCGAAAATATTGACCATTTTCTCTCTATCCATTCGGTCAGTTGATTCTTATTATCTATAAATCCCTGCGTAATTTATGTTGACATATTATCCATTTTATGCATGAATTCTTCAGATAAAGGTACAGTAGTATCCACTTCCAGAGTTAAGGTTTTTAAAGTTTGTAAAGTAGGAGATTTAAGTCTCTGAGTCCTACCTTCAATAATTCTTTCAGATTGTAATATTGCTTTTCCCTTCTTCCTCCATTGTTGTCAACGTCCAACAGCAAACCTCTCTGCCTGTGCCATTTGGTTGCAGGTCTGAACCCACCCCTGCAGGCTGGTCATCACCACAGCCTGGGCCTGGTCAGGACTAGTGCACATGCATGGCTCTCCATACATGCCCAATTTGATCTGGGCTCAGAGACATAAGTATTTCGATCATTTGCTGGCAGTGACCATGACGCCAGCCGCACCAACTCACTCGCGATCATGCTCATGGACAGAGCACTCCTCATAATCCTCATGTGTGAGTCCCATATCGAGCTTCCGCCAACACTCTAAAACAGAACTCACTGTGCTGGCACCATCTTATGATTCCAAATGCAAAGAGGGTGCCTGCATAATAGAGATTCTGGCCTGAGTGGTCCTCTGAATCTTTGGAGCTTCACGAATCCAGACAAGGCAAGATGGTGTAGGAAGAAGACATGTGATACCACCACTCCCCAGATGAATAATTAATACCCGAAAAATAGAGACATTTAAAACATCCAACATTTTCTGAAAATGATTAAATATTAAGCACAGCAATAATGAAGGGAACAAACGCACAAGTTGGGAAGAAATCATAGTGTAAAAGAGATGAATGTGTGGAAGAACTGAATCCCACCATCAAGAAGAAAACCTCCTTTTCTCATTACCTTTTTAACACGAGACAATTTACAATCATATGATCAGGTTTCTTAAAAGAATGACATACAAATGAAAATGCAGAAGTTCTGTCCTGTTCCACCTTACCTTCATCTTTTCTCTTAACATTTTCTTGAGACTTAATTTCAGGCCTACTATCCTGCTTCACATTAACCTTATGAACAGGTTTATTAATGTGTTCCAATTAATTCTTTGAAAATGCCTACTCTCCTGGAATGTATTTTCTGAGTTAGAACAAGTTCGTCTGCTAATCTAGCCGTTTGTTGCCACGTTTCCACATCTTTCTCATCCAGGTATAATTTAATTTCCTTTGGGATACACCTTTTAATTTCCTCTATTATTATAAATTCTCTGAATCAGTTATAATTATTGTTTGCTCCTTTTGAGGCGCACCAATGCTCAAAACATAAAGATTTCCTCAGAGGAAAATCCATATAAAATTGATTCTATGTTTTCACCAAACTCCTAATATTATTTGTCTATATGCGTCTGGAAACAAATCATAAGCTTTAAATTCTGCTTATTTAACAGTATCACAATTTACCTCTTGCTCTGCATTCAAGCTGGATTATGCAATTTGTGCTTTACCCTTCAATAAATTTTGAGCATCGGAGTCCACTGTTTTTTGTAGCCATCTTGAGCTCTCAGCAACCTTTTTATAAAGCTGGAAATATTGATCTGTATCACCCTCATCAAAAGGAGGAATTACATTTACCTCTCTACTAGCCAAAACCTCTCCCAGGAGCTACAACCGATATCCTCTTACTTCTCTCCATCACTCTTTTGAATTTCTCTGATTGAAACTCTCTCTCCCTTGCAGCTAACTCTGACTCAAATTTCCTCCATTGTCATCTTCCTCTTCCTCATATATCCTCTGTTTTTTAGCCTGTAACATCTTTCATTTCTCTCTTTTGTCTTCAACCATCAATTTCTCCACATCCAATTACAATTTAGAAGATATATTCTCTGGAAAATATTTGATATGTTTCTCAACAAATTTTCCCTCACTTATATAATATTTAAAAAACATTCCACTGTATTGGTATTTTCCTTATCCAATGCGTACCTTCAGTCAGTTTAATGCCTTAGAAATAACCATCAGTTCCTCTTCTCTCTTGCTCCGCAGCTCTTCAGGTGATGGATGTGACAAAAATATATAAATATCTATTGCTGCTCTTTTTACAAACACACACACACACACACACACACACACACACACACACACACACACACACACACACTCACACACATACACACACACACACACACACACACACACACATGCACACATGCACACACACACACACACACACACACACACACACACACACACAACACACACACATTCACACATGCATGCTTTAAATTAGCTTAAGGAATTAAATAGTAAATTTAAAAAAAACTAATATTTTCAAATCCTGACCGGACGAATCCCCATAAATTATTTTGAGTTCAGAGGACACCAAAACCCAGAAGAAATAGATATGCATCACGATAGGGTTACTTAAACAATCGTTGCTTTAATTATCTTTGAGAATGAAAATAGAATCAAACATTAATTTATCTCTATGGACTCACTTAACCTACTTAATCTCCTTCTAATACTAAGCGCATGTGTGTGTACGTTCATCAACGTCCTATGGTTCATAATCCAATCTCACTGGTTGGAAGCAATTCTTGTACTGTGCACAGAAGTTAACATTAACAAAGTTCACCAGGCTTTGGTGCTTAACAGGAAAATGGTTGTCACTCAGAAAGGTACTTGTTGATTTTCAGAGAGAGTTTTGTTTTTCCAGGACTTCCACAACTGTTCCTCTATATTCCGTCACTCCAGTCTCTTGCTCACGAACTTGCCCCCTTCATTGTTCTCCAGATGATAACACTGGACAGCCAATCCCCTCCTTTGACTCTGCCATCTTCCAAAGCTTTCCAGCTTGTCCCACTGGAATTATTGTCTGTCTGTTTGTTTGTCTGTCTGTCTGACTCTCTCTCTCTCTCTCTCTCTCTGCCTGTCTCTGTCTGTTTGTGTGTCTGTCTGTCTCTCTCTAACTCCCTATGAGTGCAAAACTTGTTTTCTCGTCCTCTCTGTCTGCAAAGATCACATGACCTTTGCGAGAATTTATTTCCAGGCATAGCTGCTACAGCATGGTGTTACATTTGTTGCCTTCTGCAAATACCACTCCATTATTGAAGTCTCTGAGCACTCTGCAAAATCTCCTGCAAAGATTTGTGTTTTCAAGTATTTTGGTGTGTCCTGCTCTAATAAACGTTTCCTAAATTATCTCCCAAACACCTCGATGTACTCTGTCACAATATCCCTTTCATAGATATCCACAACTAAAAATAGTCTTAGATCTTTTAGTATATTTTTCTTCATAATTTATCATAATAATAAACTCAGTTCATTCCAAAATATTTCCACTCTTTCACAAGATCAGACTGAATCCAAAAAGTCCCTATTTCGGTCATACATCGAAAACACTTATTTGATTAATTAGGATTGTCCATTTAACTTCTGTGGAGTATAACAGAAACTGATGAAGAAAATTTCATTGAAACATTTGATATGTAACATTTACTGTATTCGTAACACTTCCTTGACATAATTTTAACTAAATCCCCCTCTGAATTATTTGTATATTTAAATCGTACTCCCGTCGCATTTTGATTTATATAAACTTTATTTTTATAGTGTCCTGCAATTTTTTTATATATTAGTAATAAATTTCTTAATAACAAATATATCTGTAATATCTTCAAATTGACTCTTTTTAGGGAAATTCAAATCTGACCCCAGTCTCTTTTTCAAATATATTTTTACTGATAATATGCAAAATTAGTATTTTTATATTTATATTTTAATTGATCGAAAGTAAAGAATAAAGATCCTTTACTCTGTATACCTTGACTATACCTATTGTCAAATAAAGAAGAAGTTGATTTTGTTTTAACAATATTTATGGTAATTGGCAATTTTAATTCATCTCTCACTATGAATTATACTCCATATTTTAATATATGTTTCAATACAGAAAAATTTTTAGTTCCTTAAGAAGTGACTATTCCATTGATACGAAATTAACTCTAGAACAATTTTATTCATTTCTATTTGAATCCAAGTTGGATTTTCACCCCATTTATAACAGGGGACAAAAACCTCAATTGAGCTGCTTTAAAATAATCCTTAAAATTTGCTAGTCTTAGCCCTGATCAAATATACACATTCAGATTTCGAAACCATTTCTTGACATCTTACCTTTCCAAGGAAATTCACATTTTTAAATTGAAGTTTCGAAAGAAAAATTCTGGTACTTGAAATAAATATTGTAGTCTTAGAAAAATATTCATCTTAATACAATTCACTCGTCATATTAACGTTATTGGTAAATTTTTACATCTTTTCAAATTCTCTTCCATTTTATTTATCAATGACATATAATTTTTCTTAAACAAAATACGTATATTTATTCTAATTTTAAATCCGAAATATTTAATTGTTTCATTTTGCCATTTAAGGTTTGTCATTGTTTTACATGGAGAGTAATCCATATCCACAATAGGCATTACTTAATTTTTATCAACATTAACTTTGTAACCCGATACTAACCCATATTTCTAATCTCTCATTTAATTTATTTAAATATATCTCTGGCCTCGTTAAATATACCATAACATCAGCAGCAAATCGACTAATTTTATGTTCTTTATTTCGTATTTCAAATCCTTTCATTGATTATTAATTCTAATTACTTCAGCTTATGGTTCAATTGCTAATGCATACACAAATAGTTGATAATGGACAATCTTGTCTAGAAGACCTTTGATGCATAAATGGTTCTGACATTTGTTTATTCATAATCCCTTTTGCTTTTGGTTGATAATACAATGCCTTTATCCAGTTTATAAAAGTATTTGGAATCACAAAAGCATTAAATAATTCAATAAAAATAAACCCATTCCCATCGATCAAATGCTTTTTCTGCATCTAATGCTATCGCTACCACAGGAATTTTCATATTTATCAAACTTTAAAATGTAACTATGTTATCTGCAGCTCTTCTATTTTTAATATTAGCAATTTGATCTAAATTTATTAATTTTGTCAAAAATTAAACTAACCGATTAGCTAACAATTTCATAGTCTGTATTCAATAATGATATAGGCCTATATGAAGAAGGATAGAAGCAATATTTCCCTTTTTTTGAATTATGGTTATTAAAGTTGTTTTTAAAGATTTAGGTAAATCATTAATCTCTTTCATTTGACCGAATACCTCCATGAATACATGTATTAATATCTCCTTAAAAGATCATGGCGGTAAACCATCTTCATCTGGGGCTTTATAATTGCGTATAGATATTAGAGTGTCATAAACTTATTTTTCTGAAAAATTCTCAGACATTCCTAAGTTATGTTTGTTAAGTTAATAATGACAAGTTGAAGTGTGATTCTGTTTTTATCTTTAAATATAATTAAAATTAACTTTTTAAAGTAATCATTTGACTTGTTGAATATCTATTGCCGCTGGGTGTTGTTGGTCCTCTGAGATCGTAACAATTGTATAGATCTATGCTATAATCTAAAAATGGTTAAAAATAATATTTTATGGGAAAATACTAGACTGCTGAAGAAATTGTGTTTCTTTAGTGGCACAGCTGAAAGCGGTGAGAACTAAGGCCACACTGTACTCGAATCTTGTGCTATAACCTGTTAAAAACCTGTTACAAAACCATATCTGGTAAAGTAGCAGACGTCAACGCTTGTCTCCCAGAAGAACTCTATGCTTTCTACACCTGAACTCAAGATAGTAACAACGAAGAATGAACTATCTGCACCTCCACTTTCTCTGATGATTCCATTTTGTCCATAACTGAGGATGACGTGCATGCTGTCTTCAGGAGAGTGAATCTGAGGGAAGCATCTGAACCAGATCGAGTAGCTGGCCGAGTATTAGACATCTGTGCTGATCACACTACCAAGGTATTAAAGAATATCTTCAATTTCTCACTCCAGAAGGGAGTGTTACCCATCTGTTTGAAACAGGCATCCATCATATTGGTGCCCAAGAAGAGTGCAGCAGTCTGCTTTAACGACTATCAACCAGTACCACTTAACTCAACAGTGATGAAGTATTTTGAAAGGCTGGTGTGAAGCAGATCAGCTCTTGTCTGAGAGGTGACCTGGATACATTCCCTTTGCCTATTATAGTAACAGGTCTATGGCGGATGCCATCTCATTGGCTCTATACAAAGCCTGTAACATCTGGGCAGCAGAGATTCATACTTCACGATGCTCTTCATCAATCATGATTTGGCATTTAACACCATCATTCCCTAAAAACAGATCAGCAAACTCCTAGAGCTGAGAGTGGACACACCACTGTGTAATTGATCATGGATTTTCTCACTCAAGAACACATCAGTGAAGATTAGAAATAACTTTTTCCACAGGTGCATCAATACCGGAACATCACAGGCCAGGCTCTTATACCCCCGCCTAATCAATTTACACCTATGTCTGTATGGCCTGGTATGACAATAGCACCATCTACAAACTTGCCGATGATACCACAATAGTGTGTTGCATGAAGTAAGGGAATGACTCATCATACAGGATGGAGATTGAAAAGTTATCTGAATGGCCACAAAAAAAAAGATAATGTACTGCTTGATTGTTGACAAGGAAAGGTAAGCCAGATGTATACTGTCCTTTGATCACTGGGGCAAAGGAGGTGGATAGGGTGAGCAGATGTAAATTCCCAGAAGATCTTTCCTGCATTCAACACACCAACGATATCTTGAAGAAAGCACGTCAAAGTTTCTTCTTCCTCAGGAGTTAACGATGGTGTGCTATAAAACCAGAAACCCTGGCGAATTTCTACAAAGGTTTGTTGTAAAGAGTGCTGTCCGGCTGCATCATGGTCTTGTTTGGAAACACCAATACCTCCGTGCGTAAATTCTTCCAAAATCTAGTGGACTCAGCCGAGTATGCCACAGGCAAAATTTTCCCCATTAATGAGGCCATCTGCAGGGTACGCTGCTGGCGGAGGCAGCAGCAGTAATCAAAGACCCACACCAATCAGCACACGCTCTGTCCTCGCTGATGCCCTCAGGAAAGAGATACGGGTGCCATAAGACTCACGCCACCAGATTCAGGAACGGCTGCTCCCCCTCCACCATCAGATTACTCAACTATAAATTCAATCAGACTCCTTCAAGAACGCCTAATTTTACTGTAGATTTTCTTTTAGTTTTATCTGCATTGCACATTCATCTTGTTTACATTCGTGACCTGTTTAGATTTTTTTGTTTATGCTTACACTGTACACAGTTTAATTTTTGCACTACCAATTAATTGTAATTATGCATAATTGTAATTATGCAGGAAAAAAGAACCTCAGGGTTGTATGTGATGTCGTGCATGTATTCTGATAATAAATCTGAAACCAAATCTGAAATCTGCAGGATATTTTGATGAAGTTCACCAAGAACAAGTGCTTTCAGGCCATGTGATTCGTAACGAGGAGGCTGTAAATTGCGAAGTGACACCAAATAAAAAGGCGCCCTTTTGCAGGTTACATCAAGTTTTTATCGTGAAACAGAAATCCTGCTTTGCACAACTAATGAAGTTGTGTTGTACCCGTATTATTTGTCGTCCACGTCTTTATATTTGTTCGAAGTTAACACTTGGCGCTGCGAGCAGAGTTTCGCTGGGATCGGAGGCACCAGCGGACTTAGTAAGTGGTCGATGTCTGAAAAGGTAGACAGGGTAGAAAATCAAGCCGTTTCAGGATCCCTTGTATCCTTTAGCTCGGATAGTGTCTCAATCCGCACGTTCACTTGTCCAAGGTAGATCTGTTTCCCCACCGAGACCCTCCAGCAACAATGCGGGAAATAAAAGAAAATGCTTAAGGTCAATGAAAGTGTAAAAGTTTTACTATTTTGGGAAATTTATAGTCGGTGATTGTTTTGAAGAAGGAAGAGAATTCGAGTTTATAGTAGTGTTCGAAAAATTGGACTACAGTCAGGTTACTGAAGAATAATTAAGCAAGCATTAGGAATTATTCTGAAACTGCCTGAAAGGCAGTAGAAGTTGGGAAATATTCAGCCACTGTTGAAATCGTTTTGTAGAAGTAAGGAGCATGGAAATGGGATAAGATCCAGACAAATATGTAAATGGGTCGGCTATTCAAGCAAAGCGTAAAATACACCCGGAAGATGAGAAGAAATCTACAAAAATGATGTAATGCATTAACTAAACATCTGCGCGAAGAATGTTGGCCAATAGGGTGTTGGTGTGATGCTGATGAATGTGGAAAGGCTGTGCTATTGTGGTGGAGAAAAGAATGTAACTGATCTGCATTAACATGAATCGTTAGAATAATATTAAAACTATTTATTATCTAGATATGGTTTAGTAAGTTAGTGTGGGTGGTTATGGGGTACAAGGCATTTTATTCATACATGACTCTCTGAGATGCAAGGCAGAAGCCAATTTGAGATGCAAATGAATGCTGATTGAAGTTAGAGTCAAGAAGAGGAAATGATTTATGATGGTTCATGAGATAATGGAAACAATAGAGGTTAGTTCAGAAGCACCAGTATAAATGCAGACTTCTCTGAGACATGGTGGACATAATTTCTTTCAGCATATTCACGTCAAAGACATCCAAAAATGGGAAATTGGCAGGAAATATATGATAGAATTCAGACATATTTGGATGTTCAGTTTGGAGGGTACAGAAGTCAAATTTTGTGACACACAAGGGATGGGGCCTAGTGTAAGACACAGTTTAATGATGGCAATCAGAATAGGTGCTGTTGTATGTTACTCTGGGGAAATAGGGAACACAGAATAAGTGGCTTTTGAAATGAGAAGCACGATTTTGGAAAAGTTCTCCTGGATCTATTTTTGTCCAGCCTATACTTTTAACTCTTGTCTTAGTTTGTGAATTCATCATGGAAGCAAAGAGCTACCTTCTCTTTGAAAAGAGGGGAAATTCTTTGTGTGGAAACAGATTCCATAATCTTCTGTAAAAGAAGATTTTATGCAGGAAATTATATTCTCCTTTTCACAGGAGGTACATTGGTAACTCAAAAGATTCTATTGAAGGACCAATGAAAGCCCTTCATTAAAAGAATTGTGAGTAAAGAAGCCTGATGTTTAAAAGCACATTATAATTATTTCTGAACTGAGAATTTAAGACCGTCAGTCAGGATTAAAATGATGCTGAAGTTTTAAAAATTGGCTTTTCAGAGTGGGTGTTTAATTACAAACACATACATTTTACATTTACATATAGTGGCGTTAAATTTAGAGTTGAGTTTGGAGATGAGTAAGAAATATTATGCTATTGATGGTTTAATTATAAAAAACCTATTGTTTTGAATTTGCCATTGTGGATTTCACATTGCTGCTCCTTTGTTAGTGCTAACAAAGTCCCTTTAGTCCCAAACAAATGGATTAAAAGGGTTGTGAGCTCGTAACATGATGGGGGAACATAGTGGCATAAATTGCTGAATTTTTGAGACGAAGAGGCAAAATGAAGGTGGAATGACAACATGTTGGTGTGTTGGAGGGACAATGAATATAAGAAAGGGATAGTGGTGTGTATGGCTGATGGGAAACCCAAGTCGCGGGAAACCATGAGGGCTGAATGTGAATGGGTCGAAAGAAACACGAGAGGAAGGGTCAGGAGGAATCCGTGATCAAACACGTGAATCTGCATGGGCAAAAATATTTTGTGCCCGTAGGGTATGTCAGAAATAGCCACTCTCTTCGATCTAATTCCCCCTCATCCATTCTGCGCTAAATCAGTATGAGATTGCACTTTAAATAACCCATTACTGACTTTCTTCACTTGTACAATGATTAATCCAACTCCTGTTGTCACAGACCATCCCGTGGAGCGGCAGCTCCCGCCCCAAGATGGGTTGAACACATCCACGGATTATTTGTTAGATATCTCGTTTCAGCAACCCCAATGTCTTTAAGTTGTAGATGGCACATCATTTGTAAATGAGAGGGGCAAAATTTGTGGAGAACATGTGATGATAGAGGAAGCACACTTCGGCAACCAGTATGTGCACAATAAGGGGAAATGTTTGCCATCACTCGAATACGTATTTTTTCCAAAGGCCAGAATGAAATATTTTATGCAGTTTTCCTGTATGCTTGTGGGGTTGGTTGTCTAGGTTCGTCTTGATAGCGGGGGGTACTCCTATCGAAAATACATTTTTGTTTGTCCATAATCTGTCCAAAGAAATTATCTTCCAAGTAAATTGGCCGTTGTGAAATGTGAAACACACACTAATAAAACAGACACTGTCTCGGGGCAATGGATTAGCAGATGTAGCAGAAAACAGATAGCCACAACTCTCATGTTTGAAGTTCCCAATGGAATTATTAGTGAATTAACAAGCAGACTGGCATGTCCAGCCATGGCATAGGTAAAACAATGGCAACGGGACGCCCCAGCCAAGGAACAACGGTCATGGGAGGAAATGGGATGTAAAACCCATTCATCCACTGGATTGTGGATAACACTGGCTGGTTAAATATGTGGACCAGAAATGTTTTTGCCATCCCTGCTTGACTTCATTCATACATGTACCTATTCTGGAAAGGAGGGAATGGTGGAACTGCTATTGAAAGCATTGTGGCACAGAAAGTTATCACAGGTTGCAAAGGGAAAGGCTATAGGCTTGTAAAATCATAACCCCGGAATGGAGTTTACTGTGATCCAGGACAAAAACACTTGTCAGATCGTTCATTTCCGTGCTTTCAGCTTTATTTTATCGGTTAACATGTGTATATAGCCATAAAACTGTTTAGCAATAATAGATTTTTTTACTCGACAGACAGAGCCAATACCCACCACGGACAATACCGCTCTATTGGTGGTAAAGGTACAATTATGGGATTTTTTAACAAGCTTCGGTCTGACCAAGACAATAAATTCAGACAACCGTCCTCATTTGGTGGCTAAAATCATCAAGGAACTGTGTAATCAATTGGGTATTCGGCAACAATTCCATAGTTTCCAGCATCAACACGGCAGGAATTGTAGATCGGGCCAATGGAATGCTGAAAAATAAACTCGCCAAATTAACGCGGGAAACTTGTCCAAATTAGATAAAGACGGCCCCCTGGATTATTGGAATAATGGGTAACACAACCAGTGTTACTTTATAACTTCATCATTCGACAATATGCTGTATTTACTCAAGTTATGAAAATCCTGATGCGAAGTTGTGCAAAATATTTATATCAACGAATTAAAGCTACTTACAGTTCAAAATACGAAGTTTGGTTTATTGGAGGGATAAGATAATCATTCAGATTTTCCTCACTAATGTTTCTTAGAAGATGATGTTTTGGAAAGGAAAATTACCAGAACTTGGAAAACGTCGTCTACAGGCAGAAACAAAAAAGAAACCCAGATGGTAAAAGGAAATAGAAATGAATGAGGGAAGCGAATGCTAATTACGTTTTTGGGTGCTTTTTATGATTGCCCTGTTGGGGGTACACAAGGTAAAAGATCGTGTGGAATTACATCTCGAGACAGCTTCAGGATCCTTAATGTCTAAACGAGAATGGTATGACTACACTTACCTTAGTAGGTCCCTATGTATGTTGAAACTATGAACGTGTCTCATTGTTTGGTGTTCATGCGATTGCCACCCCACAGTGGTTACTCCCCAGCATAGCAATACGATTTCATAAGACTAAACATCATGCATGGAAATGCCACTCTAATTGAACATTGACCAATATAAAAAATTCAGTTAAACATTTGTTTAACGATTCGAACAAGTCGTAATATAATTTGTCGAAGAATGCTCGTAATTAAACACTTAACAGGTCCATTATAGGGGAACCTGTTTCTGCAGAGGAAATAAAAATAGGACCGGGACGGACCCTTCGTCCAAAACAAATAATAAATTTAGCCACTTGAGGGGGGAAGAAACGGGTGATTATCTTTGCGGCAGACAATAGGCATATCCATGGCTGCTACAATATTGGAAAGGATGTCATTATTTAACTGACCTTCCCCCAGCTATATGGCATTTTGAGAATAATACCGACCATCCTTTGGGACTTAGTCTGAACGGTTCTTGATGATTCCCGTTCCTAATTTAGGCGTGGCGAAGGCAGATCGGGAACTGAATGATACGGCAAATGCGTGGAGCAGCTTGCCAACAATGCTGCAAAGATCAAAGAAAATACCCTGACCCAGATTCGTGAACTTGTTGCGGAGGTAGTTGCTATAAGGACCGTGGCTTTGCAGAATTGTGCGGTCCTTGATCTGCTGTTGGTAGAACATGGAGGTACACGTGCAATGGAAGGGCAAGAATGATGCACCTACATCGCTGATGCCCCTGTGAATATCATCCATTTGACGAATTACAAAAGGTAGCGAATACACATGTCCGATAAAGAGGGGAACAGTTCCATAATTATAACTCCCCGTAACCATCTGGGTAACTTTTTTAAAGGATGGCGGACGGCATTCCTTCAGGTTCTCTGTGTTCGGCCTTCTACTCTATTAGTTGTGATGATCGCGACTCATTTGTCTGATCCAGCTCTGTTTAAGGCCGAAACTACTCGAACGACCAAATACATTCTAGTGGAACGATAAAAGGGTGGAATGATAGAGTAGAGAAGAGATTCTGTAGATTTGCTTTATTTGCTTCTTTTTTATATCTCTTTCAGTACCAAGTAATGCCCTAAAGTATGTTTAGGGAAAAACACTAGAGGCGGTTAAAGTAATAGGTTACTTTCAGTAGCGCAGCTGTAAGGCGTGAGCATCAAGGCACGTGCTGGATGTTTTGCTGAACTCTGAAAAGTACGAGTGATTTCAGGCCGTGGGAATCGTCGTGAGCAGGCTACAAAATGGGAAGTGACAGAAAATAAAAAGGCTCTGCTCGTCTGCCTTTGGGGTTCTTTGCAGAAATAGCTGGTTGCAGGTTACAACAGGTTTTCTTATCCAACAGAGAACCCGCTTTGTAAAGCGAATAAAGTTGTGTGGTTCTCCCATTATTTGACATACACTTCTTTATATTTCATCCAATTCAACAGGAGTATGAAGGCGATTTGTCCACTGCAAATTAACCAGAGAGTGGAAGTAAATTCCCACTTTTGTTAAAAGGTAATAAATTAGTGTGAAATGAGATCAATGTACCTCTCCAGAAGACCATTGAGGAGCTAGTTAAGCAGCACCAGTTTGAGAAAAATAATGGTGAACTCTTTGACAAAAATACTCTTCACTGAAATTCAACGATTGCTGTTTTTCCTGCACCTATGCAGCCCAACCCGTCCAGTATATCCAGTGGATTTTGTTTGGCTTTAGGATCCAACATCTACAGTCTCCTGTGAGTGTCCTTTGAGATCAATGTAGAATTCACGTTAATAGATGTTTGAGAAATGTTTGAGTCGATGGGCTGAACAGTCCGTATCCAAGTTTTAACTCCCCATAGGTCAAGGGTGGTCAATCAACACCTCCGGGCCAACTGCGGGCCTTTGCCCATTTTTAAGTGTCCCAGGTTGAATTTTAACAATAAAACGATGTATGGTCCATTCAAACATTGCGAAACAAGAAATTGCAATGTCCGCAAATTGCACTCTTTAGTTTCAACACAGTGTCGCTGACATTTTCAACAACTACCAGACAGAGTGTGCAATGTTACTCCTTGATGAAAATGTTTACCCCAGTAAAACATGATCTTAGTAAAAAGTAATACCTAATTTGAAAAGGCGTCTCATTAAAAAAATCTCATTAAAAAAAAACATTTAACTGAGTTGATTAAACATGGCGCAAGGAAAAGACGGAAAATACCAAGGGAGGCAGAAGTCAGGGCGAAGTGTGTTTATTTCATTTGCAAGGATTTTTTAAAAACTTTAACAGCCGATTTTTAATAGCCTAACTACAGATTTCCACATTGCAATGTAATCATTGAAGTGGACACTTGGGCCCTGAACTGTACTCTGAGAGTTGTGCAGGAATGTTGGAGAAGGCCTGTTTTTTATTATGGACAGGATTTAAATGAAAGATTTAAAGAGTGTTATTTTGCCCCGTGAAACCTATTTCCCTGCATGTGTCCGACATCCAAAACATTTTTGTCACCCCTGCCACCCGTCAATAGTTCTCATAATTGAAGTCGGTTGATAGAAGTGGCCAATATTAATTATAGGTGACATTTTGTGAGTACATAATTTGTATGTTCCTGTAAGGATTAAAGGCAAAGTTAGCTGGCATTGTGAATGTTGGTTTCGATGAATGATTTGGATTAATTTCGCAAGTGGAGATAGGGGTACATCAGGGATATGCAACACGGAGCAAATGAGGTACTTGAGGACTGTAACAAATTCAATAAAAATCTCAAGGAAGAAATCACAATGGCTGAAAGAAGATACGAGCTTGCTTGGGAAGACAGTGTGAGGGTAAAGCCGAATGGAGTTTGAATATAATAAGGGCCAAATTTGGTACCTCGAAGATCAGAATGGTCAGCTATGTCTGAAGCCAAAAGAGATGGATTAGCTCTTATTTTTTACATCATTATTCACACAAAAAACTGACACATATTCAAGAGAAGGAAAACAAGCAATGAGGCTATCAAATCTATACATTGTAAATAGAAGGAGAGTCTTGCTGCCTTAAAGCAATCAATAATGGATAGTTACTCAGGGTTGGACAAGATATTGCCTCGGACCTTGAGGGAGGCTGGTGAAGATATTGCATGGGGGCTCTAGCACAAATATTTAAATTGACATTATCCACGGGTATGGAGCTGAAGGATTGGAAGATGGTTCATGTTGTTTCATCCTTTAAATAAGGTTCCAAATGTAAATGGAAATTACAGGCCGGGAGCCTGACATCAGCAGTAGGTACATTATATGAAGGTAGTCTAAGAGATCAGATATACAATTATTTTGGTGCCTAAAGTTTCATTAGCGATAGGCAATATGGCGTTCTGCAAACTAGTCGCGTTTTACCAATTTTGTAGAGTATTTCCAGCAGTTTACCAGGAAAGTGTCAAAGGAAAGGCTGAAGATGTTGGACGTTAGTAAGACATTTGACAAGGTCCCATGTGGGAGGTTACTCAGGACGTTTAGTCAGGAATGTTCAGACGCTAGTAATGCATGTTGAAATAGGGAGCTGATTTCGATCAAGGCTGGATGGAAGAATGCTACTTCTTCTGGTGAATGACTGCTTCTCAGACTGGAGGCCTGGGACTAATGGTGAGCCTCGGTGATTAGTGTGAGGGCCAATGCTGATTGTCATCTATATGAATGATGTGGATGATAAATGTGGTAAATAAGATCAGCAATTTTGCAGACGACATCGAGATTGCAGGCATTGTGGACAACGAAGAAATTTATCAAAACTTGCAGATGGATCTGGACCAACTGGAAAAAATTGGGTGAAAATGGTGGATGGAATTTAATGTTGACAAATGTGAGGTGTTGCAGTTTGGAAGGACAAACATATAAATGACATTGATGGTAAATGTTAGAACAATGGGGAAAGCAGTAGAACTGAAGCATATGGGAATACAGATACATAATTCCCTCAAAGTGGCATTACCAGTAGATAGGACTGGACGGAGAGATTTTGAAATAAATCAAATTATTGCATTTATGAATTGAGATGTTATGGTAAAGTTGTGTAAAATATTGGTGATGCCACATTTGGAGTATTGTGTGAAGATTAGGTCACCAAATCACATGAAAAGTATCAATAAGATAGAAACAGTGCAATAAAGTTAACTAACATGTTGCTTGGACACCAGGAATTGAGTCACAGGGAAAGACTAAAAAGGAGAGGTCTTTTTTTTCCTGGAGACAATAAGAATGAAGGAAGATTGATAGCGAAATATGAAATTTCAAGGGGTATAGACAAAGTATATATAGGTAGTTTTTTTTTAATGCTGAGGGCATGTGAGATACAAATTAAAGAACATGGGTTAATGGTGAAAGAGGGAAACTTTAGGGTGAACATATGAAGAAATTTCTTCATAGAGAATGGAGAGAGTGTGAAACGAGATGTCAGCCTAAGTGGAGAATGAGGGCTAAATTTAACATTTAAAAATAATTTGGACAGGTATATGGATGGGAGGGGTATAGAGAGCTATGGACGTGGTGTAGTTCAGTGTGACGGGGCAGAAGAATAGTTCACCACGGACTAGGCTGTAGAAGCCTGTTTCTGTGCTATAATCTTTTCTGTTTCCATGGGTTCTCTGGTGAAAGTGGCGGAGATAAGGGAAGTAGGGGAGCGGGTTCTGCTTCGGATGATTAGGACCTTAGAGTGGATATTCTTGAGGGGGCATTCCCCACGTTGGTGGATAGGAGGGATAAGATGAGTTCCTACGTTGTTGAAATTGTAGAATGACGAAGCAACCTTGAAATAGTCAAGGAGGGCTCGAAGATCTGACGCCAGAGTTAACTAGATTACTGCAAGTATAGAAGGGTTCCAGGAGTGGTGGATTTGAATTTCCAAATATTAACACAGATGGAAATACTGCGAAGGGGCTGTGTAACATAGAACGTAATGTTCTTTCAGGAAATGTTTCTCAAACCACATATGGATGTCCTCTTCTTGGAAGTAAAACTGAAATATCTGTCAGGTTGCACATTGGTACCAGTGATCATGTTTGTTTTAACATTCTGGGGCCTGGGTCCGGAATGTGGTAAATCTTGTAGCTGCCTTAATAAAAATGCAGATGAGGAATGAGAAGAGGATATCGGGAGGAGGAAGAATCTTGAGCTGCAGCCGCTAACCAGTGTCCATGATGGATGCTGCGTTAACTGGAGAGTTTCTCCAGGACGCTGTGCTTTGTAAACCACACCAATCAATCCTCCCCCTGTCCCAAACAGTATCGATCAGCATCATATTCTAATCCAGGTCACCCTCTGTAAATGTTAAAACCTTGTAGTTTTTGTTAATTTTGTGCCTATCCCTTTAAGAAAAAGTACTGTTTGTCTTCTTTGGCTTGGCTTCGCGGACGAAGATTTATGGAGGGGGTAAAAGTCCACGTCAGCTGCAGGCTCGTTTGTGGCTGACAAGTCCGATGCGGGACATGCAGACACGGTTGCAGCGGCTGCAGGGGAAAATTGGTTGGTTGGGGTTGGGTGTTGTGTTTTTCCTCCTTTGCCTTTTGTCAGTGAGGTGGGCTCTGCGGTCTTCTTCAAAGGATGTTGCTGCCTGCCAAACTGTGAGGCGCCAAGATGCACGGTTTGAGGTGATATCAGCCCACTAGCAGTGGTCAATGTGGCAGGCACCAAGAGATTTCTTTAGGCAGTCCTTGTACCTTTTCTTTGGTGCACCTCTGTCACGGTGGCCAGTGGAGAGCTCGCCATGTAAAACGATCTTGGGAAGGCGATGGTCCTTCATTCTGGAGACGTGACCCACCCAGTGCAGCTGGATCTTCAGTAGCGTGGACTCGAAGCACTCCAATGGATGTTGAGGATGGAGCGGAGACAACGCTGGTGGAAGCGTTCTAGGAGCTGTAGGTGATGCCGGTAGAGGACCCATGATTCGGAGCCAAACAGGAGTGTGGGTATGACAACGGCTCTGTATACGCTTATCTTTGTGAGGTTTTTCAGTTGGTTGTTTTTCCAGACTCTTTTGTGTAGTCTTCCAAAGGTGCTATTTGCCTTGGCGAGTCTGTTGTCTATCTCGTTGTCGATCCTTGCATCTGATGAAATGGTGCAGCCGAGATAGGTAAACTGATTGACCGTTTTGAGTTTTGTGTGCCCGATGGAGATGTGGGGGGGCTGGTAGTCATGGTGGAGGGCTGGCTGATGGAGGACCTCAGTTTTCTTACCATAATTACCATGATACGAATGAACCGAAGAATCATGACAGAGATGAAATCTCGAAATACTTTTCTTTGATTTAATCTTAATTCTTCTTATTGACCTTAATTTTGTCTGTTTATTCTTATAGCTGTTTAAATTGGAATATTGTTATCATGATAGAGTATGCTTTGTTTACTCATCATTAAGAAAATATCAATACAAAGTTATACAAAATGTCGATATATTTTATCAAAAAAATTAAAGGTACTTACAGGTGCAACTACGAAGTTTGATTTATTGGCTATTAAGATAGTAATTCGGAATATTGTGGTCTACGTTTCTTTGAACATTACACGTTTTGAAATTGGGAAATACTAGAACTTGGAATGTGTCATCTATATTCATATACAGAGAAACCTTATAATCGTGAACTTTATTAGCAAGTATGAACTCAATTTATAAAGCATTTAAGCTTTAAAGAAATGCAGCTGTCTGTGAGAAGATTCTAGAAGCCTCCATGAGAAAATACCTATCTGACTGCAACACCTGCAACCTTGAAGAGAAAAGATAGAGCTACCAGCCAGAGTCTGGCAGGAATCACAGAAGAATGTTTTGAGAAGTTGCAAAATCAACTGATAATGTCGCCTAGTGCAGAACACAGATCAAAGACAGCCAGAGGAACTCCTCTAAAAGGGACCACGAAAAATACAAATTTGTTTACTTTTCCAAGAAACCAAGAAGACAGTAGGATACAGGCCAAAGAGTGATGAATTCAAGATGGAGAAGATGAAGTGTCGTTAGGCTAAAGACCTTGAGCAAACAGCTCCTCTGAAAGAACTGTTTGATCATGAGGCGAGCCAGTATTGTGGAACCAGCCATCACTGAATAAGTGGGTTAAATTACCAAACAACGAAAAGACTCTGATTAGGCACTGCAGGCCTCATTAATTGACCTAAATGTTAGTGGAACTGAAACAGGCGAATATACTTTGCAAATCCCCCCTGGTCCTGTACCGAACGAAATGCTGAAGATAAAGATTCAATGAGCGTTATCTGAAAGTTGAGATGTGAATCCTGATGATAGTCTTTCCAGGATTATGCCTGAAGGAAGATCTTCAAAGTCTTAAAAGGCTTGGCATGGTTCAAGCATATCAGCTATGTCTACTAAGCAAACAGACTTGTCTACTATTGAAACACACGTGAGCGGTTGGAGAAAATAAATTATATAGAAGATAAACAAGCTGAAATGAATAATCAGCAATTAAGGAAAGAAGCTGAATGACGGTACAGTAAAAACAACGAAAAAGTTAATTGAAGAGAGAAAAGAATAGATATTGAGGAACAATATGCTATAAATATGGCCAAAGAAAAAGCATTAACTCAGGCTTAGGCAAAACCTATCACTCAAATTAAATACCCAAAGAGGTATCTCCTAAAATTTCAACAGATCAATGGGTACTTCAGCCACAACAAATCTGTATACTCAAGCAAGGAGCCATGGCTGGCACTGCTAGTGATCAGATATCAGTGACCTCCCTTTGGAAATGACAATCAACATTTCAATCTCTTCCCAGCACACAATTTATAAATCTTCCTGAAAGAAGAGTATTTCAAAAAGATTCAACCATGCAAATGGATCATACTTGATATTTGATATTTCTTCGTGTTGCTGAAGAACCAGTGACAGGTGAAGGATCCCCACCAATGCCATCACGTACATACGAAGGATCCTCATTAATGCCATCACATACATTCAAGATACTTCACTGATGGCACCAGTTCAAATTCCGAATGCTCCGTTCACAACAAGACAACCAGTTGTCAGCCATGGTGGACAAGACAGTATATTATCACTTATAGCAAAACAAAATGAAAATTCTGGTATATTAGTGCAACAACAAGGATCATATGGTTCACCTAAGAAGTGAATTCCTATATTATAATATTTATTATAACATCTGACGTTCCTGATATACTTTGAACATCAAATTTAAATTAACATTAAAAATGAAAAAATCGTCATTATTACCTGGAACAGTAACAGTTAACAACAGTTGAAAATAAATTGATCCAGACCAATGTTTTAAAAGGGCAAAAAAATTTCATGATCATTATAGCGATGAACATAAAATCACAAGGGTCAATATAGACAAGATCCTTTCTTAGCCAGCTGTAACATTAGATGAAGTAAAAGCTTTAGAAGCATATACAGTCTTTTTGAAAGGATGTTGTAACATAATGTGAAATAGTGTACATTTTCAAGAGCTGAATTTGCTTGGTAATTTGTTGATTATTGTCAATAAATTAAGATGAGGGAATCATAGAGACAGAATGCTGCAGAGCTTAAGATGCTTCCCTGAAGTGACGCCACTTTTGAGGTTGTTGCACAATTCTTGGATATATCTACACCATACCAGTATTTAGAAATATTAAGGATACTTCGATAATTCCAAAACCTGTAAAGAAATCTAAATTATCATCTTAACAGAAATCAAAGGAAAGTACTTTTCTTACTACAGTGTCAGATATAAACACAGGAAGTAATAAGGAAACAAAGGAAAAAAGGCGGTCAGCTGTTCAGGAAAGGTGATTGCATTGCCAAGATAAGTATGCTTTAGATAAAAAAATAATCACAACAGCAGAAAAAGATCGTATAACGGAATATTTAAAATTTAAAAGAAGAATGGAATATGTTTTGGTTGCTTCTTTTAAGGACACGTCAGCAAATGTTGTTATAAGCGGATTAGTTGTGATATATGCAATTTAAAAGATCGCAACGAAGTAAAGTTGAGAAAGAAGTCAAACAGTCTGTATCCAAGACTAAGGACACAGTCAAAGAGAATGAATCAGCTTCAGTTCAGACAAACAGTCTTACTGGGGATGGTGAAAAATCTTTTTTCAATAGTTCCTGTGCAGGTTAAAACTAAAAAATGGAAGCTTCATAATGAAGATCCACACATTTCTTTATTCATAAATTACTGCATCATTTTGTACTGTTAAATTCATGAAAAAACCTAATCTTCATAGTAAAAGATTACAAATTTTGTTGATGAAAGGAGCATTAAAAAAAATATAGGTTCAGATCTACAGATTGCTGGATTGAATAACAATGAATTTTGTGATCTTTCAAGCGTATATACTCTGAAGACTGTCTGTGAATAAGGTGAATATTCTCTAACAGGATGATATGAAACAGTGTGATCATCTAAAAGTCGTTTGCCTACGAATGATGCAAAATTTGAGATGTTAATTGGATTAGATGTACAAAAGCTCTCGAACCTTTGGAAGTAATACGGAGTGAAAATGACGGATGCTATACCATGTGAACGTAGCTGGGATGCACAATTAATAGACCATTAGAAGGAAAAATGAATAATGACCAGGAGTTATCGAATGTAAATGTCAACAACATTTCAGTTGTCAAACATAATGAACTATGGGAACAACAGTTTAAAATTCATTTCCCTGAATGTCGCAAGGATATTCAAGAACCTTCCAAAGCATATAATATTAGTCAGATTTAGGGTAGGTTACATACATACACATTTTAGAACAGATCTTATTTGAAAGACTGAAGAATTCATGTTCAGTAACATTGCAAGACCTTTGGAGACTTTTATGCACATTTCACAATAGGTGCTAATTGAAATGACGTCATGAAATGAATAGCCGTACTTTGGAGTTGACAAACTGGCTGTTAAAAAGTATTTAAAGTGTGCTCACATAAAAGTCACACCTGGGTTTTGTTTATCTAAGATAACAGCTTGACCAAGGAGTAGAACACTTGTTGTTTGCTGAAGAAAGTGGGGGTTATGCAAGAGATAAAGTCAGATGGGCTTGCTGGCAGTCTCAGTTGGAGAGTGATAAAGACGTGTTAACAAGCTCTCTCAGTTTGTGTGTGTGACACTGAAAGTGGCAGATCACTGCAAGCCAGGAAGAGCTGGTTGGAAACAGGAAGTTCCAGAGTAGTGATGGCTGGAAGTGCTATATGTCTAATGTTTTTCTTGGAATAAGGGGAACAGAAAGGAAGTCTGTGGTAGCCTGAAGAAAATCCTGATGGAGTAGGTTTCATCAGCGAGACCCTGAGGTGACTAATGAATGTATATCAGTGGTGGAAATCCTGGAACAACAAATTTCTTTCTGCAAACCTTACAAGAACCTAAATGAGCTGTAAACATATACCTTTCGAGCACCAAAGCCTGGTGAACTTTATACATGTTAAACTTTGTGCACATTATAAGAAATGCCTGCATCCATAGAACTTGAAAGAAGGAGAAATGAGATTGAATTGTGAACGAAAGATTTTTTCTAAAATGTACACACACATTGGACACACGTGCACTTAGAACTAAATGGGGTTAATCTGGGTTAGTTAAGCATAGAGATAAGTTAAAGTTTGATTCTGTTTTCATTTGTAAAGTTGATTGAAATAACTGTTGTTTTAAAAACTAGTTGTCTGGGTGAATGTCTATTGCTGTTGGCTTTTCGTGTCCTTTGGGCTCTTAACAGAACGATAACTGGTTTCTGAATGTTGTTTCAAATTCTGTTAAACATGTTGGTGGTCATTACTGTATAGTATTACCTTTGAAAAAAGAGCAATTTGTATGCCAAATAATAAAATAATTGCAGAACAGCGTATGCTGAATTTGAAAAGAAATTTCTCCCTTCATTTGGAATATACCTATGACATGTCGGATATGATAACCAACGGTTATGTGGAAGAAAGTATCAAACGATATATTGGAACATAAAAATATTAGAAAATGGTATTTACATCATTATGGAGTTATAGATCCACAAATGTATTTGATTGTGGAGCATCATTTCAAGGTGTTTCATTGAATTCTCAATTTGTAGAAGGTTCAGGCTGAACCAATAATTTAATAGGCATTCTGATATAATTTTGTAAAGTGCTTATTGAAATTGCTGCAGATATTGAAGCGATATTTCATAAAGTGCAAGGAACATCAGAATATCGTGATTTTATACGATTGTTATGCTGGCCTCATGGCAATTACAGTGAGGATATGATTGAATACAAAATGTTAGTTCATCTATTTGGAGCAAATTCATTGCCAAAATGTGAAAATCTTGCTCTCAGGAAATGTGATGAGGCTAATGATGAGAAATTTATATCCCAAGCTATAAACATAATCAGGAATAATGTCTATGTTGATGATTGTCGTACTTCAGCGGTTTCATAAAAATAAACAACAGATCTGTATCACGAGATAATAAATAAAGTAATTTCTTTCCTTATGAAATGGATTAGTAACAGTCGAGATGTGTTTGCTGTTATTCCTGAGGCAGAGATGGCATAGAAGATAAAACATATTGACTTTGATTGTAGAATTATACCGGTATAAATAATTCAAGGAGTGCAATGGTGTGTTCAATCTTACATTTCACACCTGATAAAGACATAGGCAAACTAAGAAAAATCAAAGAACATAACAATAACATTGTGAATCAAGCCTTTCTGCGAAATCGCAAGGTAAGAGGTTTTTCTCCAGGAATACAAGTCCAATCTGAGTTCGTATCAGGGTCCTGAGGCGCCTCTACAGGTCCCTTAAATCTGGATGCGTGTGTCCACCCCTTCTCTCTTGTTCGTGCTGCAGCCTCTGTAGTTAAGAGAACTTGGTATGGACCTTCCCACTGGGGCTGGAGTTTTTCAGTTTTCCAGGTCTTGATGAGAATCCAGTCTCCTGGTTCCACTTTGTGTAAAGAAAAGTCTAGAGGCGGTGTTTGTGCCAATAGTCCTCTCTTTCGTAAATCTGTAAGAGAGCGTGACAGTGCCTGTAAATAGTTCCTAACAAATATATCCCCTTCCCCCAAGGTGGGACAACCCTCAACTGTACTCCAGAAGGGAAGCCCAAACATCATTTCATAAGGGGAGAACCCTACATCTTTTCGTGGGGAAGTACGAATTCTTAATAAAGCCAGGGGCAGACACTTTATCCAAGGCATTTTAGTTTCCACCATTAATTTTGTCAATTGCATTTTTAGGGTTCCATTCATACGTTCAACCCTCCCTGAGCTTTGTGGATGCCAAGGGGTATGCAATTTCCAAGAGACCTGTAATGCATTACAAATCAATTGCTGGATTTTTGAACAAAAATGTGGACCCCTGTCTGAGTCTATAGAATCCATTATACCATATCTGGGGATTATCTGCTCTAGGAGGAGGCGAGCTACTGTAGAGGCTGTCGCATTTACTGTTGGGAAGGCTTCCACCCATCGGGTAAAGTGATCTATTACCACCAACAGATACTTCCATCTTTGGACTTGAGGTAACTCTGTGAAGTCGATCTGGATACTTTGAAAAGGGCGTATGGCTAATGGTTGACCTCCCATGGTCCCTGTCCTCATTATCTTCTTATTAATTTTTGTGCATAGGTGACAGTTCTGCACCTCCTGTTGGGCCAAGGTGTAGATTCCCTTACACACATATTCTCGAAGCACTGTGTCACATAAGGCTTGGGTGCCCCAGTGGCTCTGATGATGCAGGTGTTTTAAAATATTGCGAGTTATTTCTTTATTTAGAACCATTCTTCCATCTGGTGTCTTCCATGTTCCATCAGGCAGCTGGCTTGCGCCCAGCTGAGCCATGTCCTTTTCTTCCTTAGCAGTGAAAATGGGAACCTTCTTTATGCCTTGTCTTATTGGGATTAAGGTCAGCAAACGGACTTCTTGTTGCATGGCTACCCTTTTGGCTTCTTCATCAGCCAGTCTGTTTCCAATTGCTTTCGGGGTATCTCCCCTCTGATGGCCTGGTATGTAGACCACTGCTATTTCCTGGGGTAATGTCAAGGCTTCTAAAGTCAGAGTAATCATCTGTTCGTGTGCCAATTCCTTTCCTCTTGATGTAATTAGACCACGCTCCTTCCAGATCTTACCAAAGGTATGCACTACCCCGTATGCGTATTTGGAATCAGTGTAAATCGTTCCAGTTTTCTTTGCCAGTATTCTGAGGGCTCTCTGCAAGGCATATAGTTCACAGGACTGTGCTGACCAGCTTCCGGGTAGTCTCGTGGATTCTACTACTTTCCAAGTATTTCCTTCTATTATAGCATACCCACTTCTTCTCATTCCGTCAACACATCTGGCGGAGCCGTCAATTTAGAATTCATATCCTTCTCCCAGAGGAGTATCGCAAAGGTCTTCTCGGGTCTTGGTCTGAAGATCCGTCAACTCGACACAGTCGTGCTCCACCTCTCTCTCTGTTTCACTGCCGTATAAAAACTGAGCTGGGTTGCAGCTATTAATCTTTGCAAACTGTAGATCTTCTCCGACCATTAAAATGGTTTCATACTTTAATATGCGAGAATCAGTCAGCCATCGATGGGCAGTTTGTGTTAATAAAACACTCACAGAATGGGAGGTGTACACAGTCATCTTTCCTCCAAAAGTAAGTTTACGTGCTTCCTCTACCAACAGAGCAGCAGCCGCTACTCCCTGGATACACGTCGGCCATCCGCGAGACACTGGGTCCATTATTTTGGAAAGGAAAGCCACTGGGTGTCGCTGACCGCCTTTTTCCTGTGTTAAAACTCCCACAGCTGTTCCTTGGTTATGAGTGACAAATAGCTGGAAGGGCTGTTTTAAAGAGGGCAGAGTGAGTACCGGGGCTCGTGTCAGGCGATGCTTCAAGTCCTCAAACCATCCCTCCTCCTCCTGGGTCCATTTCAATGGATATTCATTTTCATTTGTCAGCTTTTCATACATAAACTTCACCAACGCTGAGTAGTCCTCTATCCATAACCTACAGTAACCTAAGAGTCCCAGGAATTGTCTTATTTCCTTCTTATTACGGGGTAACGGCATTCTAGTGATTCCCGCAATCCGTTCAGGGGTAATCCGTTTCTGTCCTTTACTTATCTGGTGTCCCAGATATACCACAGTTCTTTCAACGAACTGTAACTTGTTCCTGGACACCCGTAGACCATTTTTCCCCAGATAATTCAAGAGTCTAATTGTATCTCCCCTCATTTCTTTTTCCTTGGGTCCTGATAATAGTAAATCGTCCACATACTGCATTAGTTGGGAATCATCAGATTGTGGATAGTCCGCCAGGATTTGTTCTAGCATTTGTCCAAACAGGTTCGGAGATTCAGTGAACCCTTGGGGCAATACAGTCCACCGAAGCTGTCTCCGTCTACCTGTCCATGGATTTTCCCATTCAAACGCGAACATATCTCTACTTTCCTCTTCTAATGGACACGTCCAGAAGGCATCCTTCAAGTCGATAACACTAAACCACTCATAGTCTGGGGGAATCCGACTCATAATAGTATAGGGATTAGGCACCACTGGGTGGTAGGTCTGAACAATAGCATTCAAACTTCTTAGATCCTGAACTAGGCGATAGGATCCATCTGACTTTTTCACTGGGAGTATAGGGGTATTATAAGGTGACATGCATTCTTCAAATAGTCCGTCTCGTATTAGAGTCTCAATTACCGGCTGTAGCCCTTTTCTCCCTTCCAAAGAAATAGGATACTGACGTTTCCTTACCGGCTGATGACCTGGTATTAATGTGACATGTAAAGGTGGGATGTCCAGACCTCCTCGATTTCCCTCCTTATACCAGACTCTCTCGTCAATCTGCCGTTCATCCTCTTCCTTTAGAGCGCAGAGGTGGACTCGCACTTCTCCGTCCACAGGGAGAGCACCCAAACCTAGGAGAGCCTGTAAGTCCCTTCCTAGGAGGTTAAATCCAGCCGACGGTAACAACAAGAGGTCTTGTACCCCTTCTCTTTCTTCCAGTTTCACTGTTACTTGGGGAATTATTGATACCATTCTGGGAGACCCTTCTATCCCAGAAATTTTCAAATTAATTTTTACAGGTTCAGTCCCGATTGGCACAGTTATTACACTACTTCGTTCCGCTCCTGTGTCCACCATAAACAACACCTCTTCTCCCTTGGGACCAATTTTTAGTTTTACCAGGGGTTCCCTCTTATACTTGGTCCCCAACATTTGGAACCCCTGACCCCCCTAATCTTCTTCCATAAGTTCAAGGGCACGCAATTCCCTCTTGTATCGGGGGAATTCCCTCTTAAAGTGTCCTTCCTCATTGCAGTAATAGCACTTAACGAACCTCCGGGGTCTTCCCTCTCTTGGATATCTTGGATTGTTTAGAGGAAGGTTTTGTTTTCTTTCCCCTCTGGATTCGGCATTCATCTGTCGGATAGTCTGTACCATAACCTTTGTCGCCCTCTTTTGATCTTCTTCTTCTCTCTGCACATATACTTTTTGTGCCTTTTTTAACAGGTCGCTTAGGGGTTTTTCGCTCCAGTCCTCCTCCTTTTCTAGTTTCTTTCTAATGTCCTGCCATGATTTGGAAACAAATTCAATTCGAATAAGCTGTTCACCCATTGGTGTACTAGGGTCCACGCCCGCATACTGTTGGACATTCTTTCTCACCCTCTCCAAGAAATCAGTAGGGGACTCGTCTTTCCCCTGATGGTTCCCAAATGCCTTGGTGAAATTGTGACCCTTTGGCACAGCCTCCCGTATCCCTTTAATTGTCCACTCTCTATATTGTCTCATACTTGCCAATCCCTCGGGTGTTCGTTTGTCCCACCTGGGTTCATTTAAGGGATATTTTTGTTCATGGGGTCTGGGGTCCCCAGGTTGTTCATATTCCCACATGAGGAGGGAAGTCCGTCAAATCATCTGCCTCTCCTGGGGTGAGAATAATATTCCCATTATTGCCTGCATCTCTTCCCACGTATATGTGTTTGGTCCCAGGAATTGGTTGAGCTGTTCGGCCAGTCCTATAGAATCTTCCAATAACTTTTTCATTTCTTTCTTAAATCCCCGCACCTCTGTACTAGTTAGGGGAACATTCACATATCCCGTTCCCCCTCCCGGTCCTCCCATAGGAACTTCCCTCAGGGGATTTAGGCTTACTGAAAACTTTGATGGTTCTGGACCAGTCTGGGATCTTGTCCAGGGTCGGTTTACCGGTGGAAGTTTAGGGTCCGACTCCCTTAATTCATTCTTTTTTTCCCGGCCCCTTTCGGGGCAATCAGATTCATCACCTTTCCCCTCCGGTAATGAGCTTTCCTCGGGCGCAGTAGGCACTGGGGGAATATAAGGATGGGGAAGGTTGTCCAGAGGTTCCCACTTCTTTTCTCCCGCTACCCTCAATTTAAAACATTTTGGTAAGGATCCTGGCCAGGGAACCCAACAAAATGCATATGCTGACTCTTCTTGATTCACCTTTGGTCTCGAATTTACATATATGTTTAATGCTTGTCTAACCCAATCCTCATCAGATCCAAATTTCGGCCACCAGACCGAGGAACCTTTAATAGGTTGTTTCGACCGAAGGAGACAATATTGAACCATCTTTTTCTTGTTTTTGTCTCGATATCTTTTACTATCCCATTTTTCAAACATTCTCCCCAAAGGGCTGTCAAGGGGAACTCCCAGGAATTGTCCTGAATTTTCAGACGAGCCCTTAGATTTTGATCCTCCCATTTTCCCACCTAGATCCGTTTATCGTTGCTGAGGACCCTCTCGTTCTGGACCCTACTCCCTTCTTCTCAGACGCCTCGTCGGAGGTACTGTCCCTCCTTCGGTTACCGCTGAAGTTTCCCTGGGGTCGACCCCTCTCTTCTCGGCACTTCATCGGAGGTGCTGTCCCTCCTTCGGTTACCGCCGAGGTTTCCCTGGGGTCTATCCTAGAGTCCCACGACAGGGTTCTCAAGCCACGACAAAAGCTCTATACCTGATCTATTACGTTAGGTTTTTTTTAATCCAAACAGGTGTATCCCGTTACACCTGTTACCCAATCCCCACACCACAATCGTAAGTCGTCACTTACCGGTGTCTTCTCGGGGATTGAACCGTCACCCTTCTCCTCTCCGTCTTGTCGTGTCACCTTGTCCGGATACCACTCGCTCAAGCTGCCCGAAGCGACGAGCAAGGGACTAGGAGCAGCTGAACTCAGCGGGGTGCACCACCTCCGATGTCCCTCTTCTCGCCTCCCCTCACGGCCGGAGTGTAGATCCCTGATGAGCCCCCATTTGTCAGAAATAAAACTTCTCACACATGAGTCTCTTTAAAACTGATGACACGACAAGCTTTATTTACAAGTCTGCAGAGTTGGACACAACTGGCTTCTCACCAGTTAAGCCCCGATACATACAGTGCATTGATTTTTATACCCTTGTTGTGTGCCCTTCCCCTTCTTATTAATACTGTTTTAATTGGTTAGTATTGCAAAAGCATTCTAAGTACAACTGCATTTTTAATTATCACGTTCGTTACGTACGCTGCGAACTCTACATACACTAAATTCTGTTTCTCACCCTTATCAATCTTTTGTCTCCTGCATGTCTCTCACTATGACCATGAAAAGATATGTTTAAAAAAACATATCCAGCTGAACTTTTTGTCCTTGGCTGCTAGTAAGCTCCCTGTCCGTTCTGGCTTCCCTTTTTATGATTAATCATCACATTTTAACTTAAGCCATGTTAACCTAAATTCTCTATCTCTAACACCTACCATTTGAGTGTAAATGGATTGAGTTTGTAGAATTAAGTATGTAAATACCAGTATTGTCTTGTTATTATTGATTTGCTTGTATCCTTAAAGAGGAAATTGACTAAGTTTTAAGCTGACACTGGGTTGAATTTGGTGAAGGAATTGGAATTTACAATGGTTCTACTACTCCAATTAACCCCAGCCAGCAGGAATAGTGGAATGTGCAAATAGAAAAACCTAAAGTGGCCAAATTAACTGAGAAAGCAGGACTAAAATTGGCTAACCAGTGCTTCCCCTAGCATTAATTTAAATGTGGATAACATTAGGTCAGTGCTATCTGCTGCCGAGATAGTCCACGGATAGCCAATTCGGACATCTTGGGGAGCAAAGCCCGCATCGCTAGTAGGGATGGGTTTATTATCATTAGGTGAGGTCATCACGCACGCGGTGACCGAGATCACGCTGCATTTAAATGGGCGTGCTCTAGATTTGAATATTTGAGAAATCGAACTTAAAATATTTTGAGAGATGCATTCCCCGGTAAAAACAAACATACCTAAAGGAGGATGATCCAACAGATCTAAGTGGTGAACATCCTAAAGTCAAACCTGAGCATTACATTCTGGTAAAGAATTGGATTAAAATAAATTGGGAACTCGCTGGAAAAGATTATTGCAGGTCCTTGTAATAACACTGACTACAGTAAAGCTTGAAGGACTGCATCACTAGATACGTCAAATGAACTTAAGGAAAAAGGCCCAGCTAAGAGATTAAGACATTTATTATAATAGACTGAAATAAAGACGCCCACGTACAACACGAGAAATTTATGGTTGTGCCTCTTGTAGCCCTGACATTTGAACTGAAGACCGGATTCAAGACTAAAAATAGGATTTTTTGGTGACTGCATAATATCCTTAACAATGTGTTTTACTTATATTTTAATAATATGAATGTTTATAGCACCAATCATAATTTAGGGCTAGAGGCTAATGAATCAGATACGTGCTTCCAAGCAACGAAAGGAAGGTGAAAAGAAAGCCAGCTACTCTTATTTGATCAGATAGACAGTATCACTAGAGGGGTTTCCAGGGTACTCGCTTTTACAATGCAATAATTTCTGAATTAACACAGCTAGTGTGGCAGCGCACCCACTCGTATCGCCGCATGGCAGGGGAGCCATGAGAAGATGGCACAGTCGGGGGTTCTCCCTGCCTTTTGTTTCCAGCCCAGCGCGCCGGGGGAAGCAGTTATTACGTCATCACGCACGCGGTGACCGAGCTCACGCTCTAGATTTGAATTAAAGAGCCACTAATGACATCCAACGTGGTGGATGTGCTTGCGCTCCATCGGTGTCCCAGACGAGCCCAGACATCCCACACTTTCTGGGATGAAACATAGATCCTGCCGAGATCAACGCAGTGGCCATTAAACAACCCCACTTCTGGACCCTTTGTACACGTATGTGGTTCGGGCAGGCGGAGGCGCAGTTTTGCCTCAGGAACATCCCGTAGATGCCACAATGTTTTACCACATCATTAGAGATCTGGACGAGAAAACCTCAGACAAGGTGGACTAACTCATCCACAACCCACCAGCAGAGGGTAAATATCCTTCCCTCACGAACCTTCTCATGGGCACCTTCAGTGTCACCCCTCAACAGCGTGCCTCCAGACTCTTACATCTAGACTGGCTGGGAGATCGCACAGCATCGGCCCTCAAGGATGAGATGTTGGCACTGGCAGAGGTTCACAAGCCCTACTGCTTGTTCCATCAGATCTTCCTGGAGTAGATGCCCAAGGTCATGCAGCTCCTTCTGGGGACGAGGACTTCATGGACCCTCGCCGAGTCGCAGCTCGAGCAGACACCTTCTGGTGCACTAAGAACGAGAATGAATCTGACCACAGTGAGGTCACTCGTCCAGCCGGCCGAGCAATCCCCCGAGCACAAGTCAGAGGAGCACCATCCTCCAAGGTGCTTTTACCATCAGCGCTCGGGGCACAAGCTCTAAGTGCAGGCAACCGTGTACCGACAAATGCAACGATCCAGCCAGCCACTATTGATATCTGTGACGGCTGGTGACACGAACAGCCACCTTGACGTAACTGATAAGTGCACCGGCCGGCATTTCCTGGTGGACACCGGAGTGGAGCTGAGTATCGTGCTCCCGACCGCCGTCGAGACATGCATTACAGAAATTGGAGAAAACGCCTCGAATATAAAAATCTGTAAAACATTTCATACCCGAACCAACCAACTCTCCAAAACCTGAATCGAACACAGGAGGTGAAAATGATGTTGCTTAATAAAATAGGATTGGATCTGGAAATAACATAAATGGCAAATACTCTTCGAAATTGTGCCCAAGTCCTTAATCTATGTCTCATCATCGGATTGTCTATACGTTTTGAAAATGAAAAAGGTAAGATAGAGCCCAATACTGCTAGCATGGCGAGTTGTTCAGAACCATTCAAAATCATTTTTACCCAAACACGATGATCATCTGTACTTTCAAAATATAATAACAATAATAAATGTCTATATTAACGGCTCAAAAATAATAGTTGGTTTGGACGCTAAAAACTTCATTCTTTTTATTTTTAAAAAAATGTTTCATTTTTACACGCTTGTTTGCTTTGCCATATATGAAAAAAAATGATCGAAACTCATGAATCAAAATAAATTTCAGGAATAAAAATTAGTGAAGACTGGAACATTTATGTAAAAATATCTGATTTCATTAATACGTCAATCAGCGTCATGCACAAATGTGTCCATCCAGACAGCGGTTCTTTTGTAAGTTTAATTCAACCTAAAAAATTACGGGGAATTACAATTACAAATAGTTTTAAGAATTTGTTTTTTTTTTTAATTATATAACAGTGCCTTTCAATAATGACGAGATCAGGGTTGATAGCAAGACTCAATAATGCTCAAACCAGAGTTTTTAAGGTATGTAATTTAACATCACAATCCTTGAATTCATTCGCCCAGGAAACGAAGGTCAGAACATCAGTGACACGGGCATTAGATAGGCTTGATTTCAGCACTTGAGACGTGGATAAAATACCCACCTTGCGCTGACTCCCTGCCTCATTCATCTCCCGGTGGCCATCTGTTTTCCCTGATGTTCCGATTTCTTCTACATCCCTAAGATTAGAAGTCAGGAGATAATTTGTCTACTGGAAATTAACCCGACTGTGGATGTTAATTCTTCTATATGGGCTACGTTGTTAAGTTATTGGGAAATAGGGTCAATGCAACTAGCCACGAAGTGATGGATGAATACATCGTGTCAAGGGGCATTCGGGAGATAAAAGGTAAACGTTTGACAACAAACTCTTTCTCGAGACTTCAACCACGGTTTGTTCAGAACTTACGCACCTTGACCCGTTGGGCTCCTGCCGCAGATCGCTTTTGGCTTGAGACTCCAGCATCGATGTCAATGTTGTAATCAGAAGAAAACATTTGTGCAGCCTCGTGTCTCCTTTTAGAACAAAGTCGAATCGTTTTAATTGGTGTTGGTGACGGTTTGATAGGCTGAAAGAAATATGACCGTATTTTATCTTTCCACATGTTTCTGCCTCTAATTAGTGAGGTTCGATGATGGAGTCACAACGTATTTTGTTTCTATGTTTGTTCAATCCGACCAGCAGAGAAAAGGGGTATTTCAATACACTCATCAGCTGCTTCCTGAACCTCGTCTGTGTAATCGCATAAATGCAGGTGTTGGTGCAACAACTCAGCATCTGGAACATGAAGCCCAATCCTGCTACAAAAGTGGGAAGGTGGAAAGTAAAATATCCCATACTCCACATTCGTGACCATATTGAATAGACCGTAATCACTGCCCATAACAGAATGAAATTTCCGGAGATAAAGAACAGCAGCAATACGGATTTCCTTCGGTTCTGGATCTCAGGATCTCTGGGGCAATTCTGTGCCCGGAGTCTCCCACGTGCCTGACTGGCCACTAAAATGTGCCTGATTGTTAAAGCATTCAACATAAGGATGAAAACAAAGGGGACACAAGGCGTGAGGATGTAATGTAAAAATTCAGTGACGGTCCAGACTATTGAACTCCTAAAAATGACATAAATGGAACAAAACCACGTATCAAGCTGTACAAACGTGCGTACATAAAGTACCAGAAAATGTTCTTTAAACTGCACAGTACAGTCACCGCTCCGAGAACAATCTTTGCTGTTCTCTCGATACAATATTTATGTTTAAGGATTCGGCAAGAAATAGCAACGAACCGGTCAAAGGTGAACATGACGGTGAACCAGACAGAGCAGTCGGTCACTGCATGAAGCAGGACGGCGTGGATATTACACACGGGGAGTTCCCTAAAAAAACGCATCTGATAAATAATCGGAATCCGTCTCAGTATCAGATCGAAGATAATGATCAGGAGATCCACCACGGCCATGGCTACCAGGTAGCGGGTGACACATCTGGAGAGACCGCACTTTCCTCGAGAAAGGATTCGAATCGTCGCCAGATTGGCTGTCATGAGAAAGAATGAGGATGCTTGTTAATTAAAAAAAGAAGAGAAGATCGCGATCTCCATTACTACGAGAGGTCCACGGCACATGCAGTCTGTCTGTCGTCCACTCAGCCTTGGAATGTCTCGACGAGAGGACACCTATGATAGACTACAGTTCGGTCACCGTAGCCCAGCATTCAAAAGAATAATTTCAAACCGTCTCATCCGAAACTCAATGACAGTGGTCTTTCTGCAATTGGATCCGACTTCCTGCCGCAATGGACACCAATAATTGAGGATTGGTGACAGTGTCCTTTTTTTTAATGTTTAAATGTAGACATACAGCAAGGTAACAGGTCCCTTCTAGCGGACGAGCCCGAGCCGGACAATTACACTTTATTAATGTACAATTCCGGCCATTTTTGGAAGGGTGGGTGAAATCCAGAGCTTCCGGAGGAAACCCGCTCAGACATGGGGAGAAAGTACAGCCGTATAAAATACTTCCACACAGCGCTTCTCCAGTATCATCCTCAACCCGGGTCCCCTTCAAGATTTAGGCTCATTAACACGGCCCCTCTAGACATCCCTGTACACTGAAAACTAACTGAGATAAAAACGCTCCAAATCCGTCAATACAATTCATGGATGGCACCACTATTTTCGGTTTCAATCAACATTTGGTTTACACGAAGGAGAGAGAGCGACACCTGTGGGGGTAAAAGTACAACATCCACTTCAATATCAGCAGGACCAAAATAACTGGTTAAAGATAGTGGGAGGAAGAGAGAGGCTCACAAGCCAATCAACATCAATGATCATGAGGTGGAGATGGGAGACACTGAGAAGGTTCCATGAGTAACCATCACGATTGTCTTATCTTGGTCACCCATATGACTTCAATGTCCAAAATGTGCACCAGTACCATAAACTAGAGGGAATCTGGCATGTCACCTGTATCACCGAACAGCCTCGATAGATGTACCAGTGAATGATCTAGCCAAGGAGCATCACGGTCTGGTATCTTAACTGCTCCGCTCTATACCACAACAAAAATGCAGGGGATTGTAAACACCATTCAGTTCATTCTCTTTCTCTCTTCCTCCCTCTTGTTTATCTCACTGTCTATCTATGCATTCATTTATCTATCTATCTGTGTCTTTCTAGCTCTATCTATTTCTCTCAGATTCAGATTTCACATTTATTGTCAAGATACATTCATGAATACATGGCATGACCCTTAGATTGGTTTAATGCGGGCGAGACAGAATTACCACTTAGAGTAGGGAAAATAAAAATACGACAACCTGGACATTTAAAGAAATAAAGGAATGTAAACAAAATAAATTTGTAATACAGAGAGAAAGTTGGAACAATATCAATATTAATAATGTCAAAGTGAGTCTCCATCAAATAAATAAATCCCTGGTTGAGTTTGTTATTGATAAATTTGATTGTTTGAGGGGTAGCAGTTGTTCCCGAACCTGATGGGCCACTTTTGTTGCGTCAATACCTCTTTCCTGATGGGATCAGTGAGAATAGAGTGTGTGCTGGCTGATGTGGCTTCTTGATGAATGCTGCTGCTAACCAACGACAGGGTTCCCTGAAGATGTTCTCGATAGTGCAAAGGATTTTACTCAGGATGTTCTGACCTTTTACAGGGTTTAACACTTGGCTTCGTGGACATCCCCATATTAGACCGCGATACAGCCGGGCAGCAGACTTTACACCACTGTTTTGCTGATACTTGCTAGTGTTCCTGATGTTTTGGCAAGCCTCCGCAGGCACTCGAGGACGTCGAACTGCTTGCGTGCTTTTTTCACGATGCCGGGAGTGCATTAGGTCCAAGAAAGATCCTCCGAGAGAGTGACTAACAACAATGTAAATTTTATTACACTCTCTACCTCTAATCCTCCCATGACCACTGAATTGTAGACTTCTTATTTGCCCTTCCTGAAGTCAGAAATTCTCACTTTTGGTGACATTCAGTGCGTGGTTGTTGATGGTGAATAATTCAACCGAGGTTTCAATCTCCCTCCTGTAAGGTGAGATATATACTATCGTATAAATTAGAAATGGCGTTTCGTCTTACCGTGTCACAGAGTCATTGGTGTAAAACAATTAGATCATGGGTGAAACCGCAGCCCCGTGGTGCTCCGGTACTAATGGAGATTGTGGCGGGAGTTTTCTTACCAATCCTCGCTGATTGTGGTTTGGAATTTAACAAATCCAAGATCCAATTACACGGTGGGACTTTGAGAATAGGTCTTGGAGTTTAAGAGGATGGTGGTGTTTACATGTCGAACTGTAACTGATAAGGAGCATCATGTTGTGTGTGGCTTTGCTGTACAAGGGATTGTACAGGGCCAGTTAGAAGGCATCCGCTGTGGACCTGTTGCTACGATTGGCCAATTGGAACGGATCCATGTCCCTGCCCAGACCACAGCTGATGAGCTTCAACAACAGTTTTTCAAAATAGATCATTGCTGTTAATGTGAGTTAATATAAGTTTATCAACATAACCTTACTGGGTACCCATACTATTAAGGATGGTCTGAAACAAGCGGCACCACGCCGTATTGGAGCAAGATGTTGAAGAAATATTCTCTCTCTCTCTCTCTCTCTCTCTCTCTCTCTCTCTCTCTCTCTCTGTCTCGCTCTCTCTCACACACACACACACGCACAGGCACACACATACACACACACGCACACACACACACACGCACACACATACACACACACACACACACACACACACACACCATTTCTCCCACACAAACAAGCACACTCTCTCTCTTTCAATGAAATTTTGCACTCCTTCGCTGTGCCTTTCTCACAGTACACTGTAAAAGATGTTGCGCTGACTGCTTGCACAACAATTACCATCTGCGCCATGGTATATGT
Source organism: Narcine bancroftii (assembly GCF_036971445.1). Taxonomy (NCBI): domain Eukaryota; kingdom Metazoa; phylum Chordata; class Chondrichthyes; order Torpediniformes; family Narcinidae; genus Narcine; species Narcine bancroftii. The sequence continues at coordinate 79,478,767 of NC_091476.1, read as the reverse complement.
GCCAATAATCTTGAGCTTGAAGTAACTAGGAATAAAACACTGTGAAGCAATAAGTATCAATTATTAATAACAACGTGACACCCTCTTTCTGCGGTCAGCTTGTATGTGGATCAGCCCAAGGCACAGTGTGCACTGTCACTGATCACATGGACGTCTCCAAACAGATGGCAGCTCCCCTGAAACAAGTCAGAGCCATTAGTGATTATTATCTTGCCTTCTTCAGCCATTCACTCCTGCAATATTAGCCTCAGACTTGGTAATATCTGGTGTGTTGTGATTGCTGGGGAATTTTGGCTTGCTGCAAAGAAAATTTGGTGAAACCTGCGAATGTTAGGAACTCATCAAATATTCAGTGCATTTGAATGTCAAGCAAAAGCGGAAGGTTGCAGCCACATAGAAACATAGGAGTAGGCCAAAAATGGCCGATCGAGCCTGCTCCACCATTCAATACAATGATGGCTGATCTAATTTATGACCTAACACCACCTACCTGCTTCTCCCCATATCCCATAATTCCTCTATCATGTAAAAGATTATCTAATCGAATTTTAAATATGTTTAATGAGGCAGCCTCAACCACTTCCCTGGTTAGAGAATTCCAAACATTCACTACTCTCTGGGAAAAAAACTATTTTTCCTCATCTCTGTCCTAAATCTACTCCCCCAAATCTTGAGACTGTGTCCTCTCGTTTTAGGTTCCCCGGTCAGCTCCAAAAACATTCTAACATCTATCCTATCCATAACCTTCATAATCCTATATATTTCTATAAGATCTCCTCTCATTCTTCTCAACTCGAGCGAATACAATCCTAGATGATTTAACCTTTCATCATAAGTCAAAACCTTCATCCAAGGGATCAACCTAGTAAACCTCCTTTGGACCATCTCCAAAGCCAGTATATCCTTCCTCAAATATGGAGACCAGAAATGGACACAGTACTCCAGGTGCCATCTCACCTGTACCTTATAGAGTTGCAACATTACCTCCCTACTCCTGAATTCAATTCCTCTAGCGATGAAGGCCAACATTCCATTTGCCTTCTTAATAACCTGCTGCACCTGCAACCTAACTTTTTGCAATTCATGCACAAGCACTCCAAAGTCCCTGTGCACAACCGCATGCTGTAGTTTTTCACCCTTTAAATAATATTCAGCTCACACTTACTAACATTGTACTCCATCTGCCAGACCTTTGCCCTTTCATCCAGCTTAACTATATCCTTCTGCAGACTCTCCACATCCTCATTACAATTTGCTCTTCCACTCAATTTGGTGTCATTCGCAAATTTGGCTACACCACATTTGGTCCCCCTCCTCCAAGTCATCAATGTAAATGATGAACAGTAGTGGGCCTAACACAAACCCCTGCGGCACCCCACTTACCACTCTCTGCCAACCTGAAAAACTCCCATTTATCCTGACTCTCTGCCTCCTGTCAGACAACCAATTTTCGATCCATGCCAATATACTTACCTGGACTCCACTTTCCTGTAACTTACTGATAAGTCTCTTGTGCGGCACCTTAGCAAACTCTTTCTGGAAATCCAAATATAGAACATCAACCTGTTCCCCTCTATCCACCGCACCCATTATATCCTCAAAGATTCCTAACAAGTTTTTCAAACAAGATCTTCCCTTTCTAAAACCATGCTGCATCTGCCTGATTGAACCCTTACATTCCAAACGTTTCACTACTTCATCTTTAATGACGGCTTCAAGCATTTTTCCAACCACAGACGTCAAGCTAATTGGCTGATAATTTCCAGTCTTCTGCCTACATTCCTTCTTAAAAAGTGGCATGACATTTTCTGTCTTCCAGTCTTTCGGGACCTGGCCAGAATCCAAGGAATGCTGGTATATGACCACCAATGCATCAACTATAACTTTTGCCATTTCCTTCAGAACCCTTGGATGCATATCATCAGGACCAGGTGATTTGTGTGGCTTTAGTCAAATTAGTTTCTCCATCACTACTTCCTTTGTAACAACTATTTTATCAAGGCTCTCCCCAACATTCGCATCCTTAACTCTGCACTTGTGCATGCTGGATGTGTCTTCCACCATGAAGACTGACACAAAATATTTGTTTAGTGCCTCGGCAATTTGCTCATTTTTTGCTACCAATTTTCCTTTTTCATCCTACAAGGGTCTTATGTTAACTCTGGCCACCCTCTTCCGTTTTACATATTTATAATTTTTTTTGCTTTCTGTGTTTATATTTTGTGCCATTTACTTTCATAATCCTTATTCCCGTTTCTTATTTCCCGCTTTGTAACCCTTTGTTGTCTCTTAAAGTTTTCCCAATCTTCCAGTTTCCCACTGCTCTTTGCAGCTTTGTACACCTGCACCTTCAATTTTATACTTTCCTTTATTTCCTTTGTTAACCACGGTTGATTTTTCCCTCCCTTGCTGTCCTTTTTCCTGACCAGAATATATTTTTGTTGAGAATTACAAAATGTTGATTTGAAAATCTTCCACTGTTCCTCAAATGTTTAATTGATTAGCCTGTGATCCCATGCACTCTGCTCCATTCCTCCCTCATCCTATTGTAGTCACCCCTGTTTAAGCATAATATATTAGTTTTAGATCTAACTATTTCTCCTTCCATCTGAATAAGAAATTCAATCATACTATGATCGCTATTTCCCAGATGGTCTCTGACTATTACATAATTTACTCTACCTATCTCATTTCACAATCCTAGATCCAGGAGAGCATTTTCTCTTGTGGGTTCCTTAACATACTGCTCAAGAAAGCTATTGCGGATGCATTCTATGAAGTCCTCTTCCAGACTCCCACGACCAACTTGATTTTCCCAATCTATGTGGAAGTTAAAGTCCCCCATGACTACTGCCGTATTATTATTACACGCCTCACTTATCTCTCTATTTATTTCCTGTGCCACTAAACTATTGTTATTTGGTGGGCGACAGAAAACACCCATCAATAATATTTTCCCTTTTGATATTCATTATCTCTACCCAAATGGACACAACATTATACTCTTTAGATCTTATATCATTAAGAGTGCAACTCCATCTCCCTTACCATCCTGTCTATCTCTTTGCATAACCTGATACCCTTGAAAGTTTAATTCGCATTTAGGGTCACCTTGTAGCCATGTTTCCGTGATGGCAACCAAATCATAGGCATGGGTACTTATTTGCGCCTCAAGTTCACTCACCTTATTTCTAAAACTGAGGGCATTCAGATAAATTGCCCTTATGCTCTTTGTCCTTTTAATATCTAGTGACTTCTGTAACATTTTCTTTGGATTTTTCTGCCCACTATTTTTCTTTGTAATTTTCTTAACACTATCATTGACCCGAAAACTCACTGCACCATCTGATTTGTTACTTTTTCCTCTCAACATTACTTTTCCTATTTTACTTTCCCTGGCCATTACTTTACCTTCCCTACCCTTTTCCCTATCACTCTGGTTCCCATACCCCTGCCAAATTAGTTTAAATCTTGCCCCACTGCAGTACCAAACATACTTGCCAAAAATTGGACACCCTTTGGATGCGGATGGAGTAGCTCTAGGGGTTTCCTCGGAAACCGCCCGGCGCCACAAATGACGTTAACCCATGAGAAAGGGTACAACTGTGTGAGTGTATAAACATGTTACAAATTGTTGACCAACTATTGATATGGAATGGTTCATTCCGCTCCACAATTCTCCACAGTATTCTCATTGAATTTAAGGGCGTGAGCGATTATTTATTCGAGGATCAAGGATTAGGGAACTGAAGCTTCGATGAATCACAAACGCTGCCATCACGGTCGGTGCATTTAGATGTCACATGGTAGATCCAAACCAGAACACGCTGCCTCCTGTCAACCTGTATAACTCACACTGATAAACTAGGAGAGGCGTAGATTTGTGTCTGTCGCCTCTTACCGATGCAGCCCGTTAACCTGACTGCCACAACAAGACGTGTAAGCGCGTGAACAGGCCCACACCACCGGGATAGATTGGAGCAAAACGGGATAGGCTAATCTCATTCATAGCACAGACTGCTGTACCGCTGACTTACCGAGGATTCCAAATACAGCCAAGGTCGGATAATATATCCTCTCTATCTCACAAACGACAGCAAATATCTTCCATATTGGAAGTATATTCTTGCTACCGCGCAGACCAAAATTCTCCTCGTCGTCGGCGTCCATTATCTGCACAACTGCCAAATTACGCATTGAAAAGCACTCCTTTTAAATGAAAATGAATCTCTTCTGTGGGACTGTTTGGTCTCATTTGTCTAGTGTTGATCGCAGTGGAAACTTTTTTAATTAATCGGGTTCAACCTAGCGTAAGTGTTGTGTTATACATTGAAGTAAACACGATGCGGTTGTTCGGGTGAGACTTGCCAATCAGTAGTGCATTCCGGAGCAGGCAAGTAATCACCAAGTAACTATCTGCCCGCATCAAACATCATATTGGTTTCTTCAAATTCTAATCTGCAACATATCCGTTAGATTTAACACTTTAAACTACAGTATGAAATGTTAAAAAATCAGTATGAACTATCTGCTGGCTGAATATAAAATCGGTCCCGAAAACGGGAACAACGAATATATGCATGGCTTGGCAAGGAAAGGCTCTGATTTTGCAGTGAGGTAAATGGGTTTTCGGCAATTGTCAAAGTTAAAGCGGAGATGAAAGGAGGTAAAGTGGCAGCGAGTGGGGACCTGATGGACTGATGGCCTATCTGCCCACAATACAGAAATACTATTGCAGTTGCAGAATCATAACCGTAAGAGAGTGAGGTCTACAGGTCAACGCATGAAATCAGTGAGCGTAAAAGTGGTGGATATAATCGATGAGAGATCACTTAAACATCATAAAACATAGACATCTACAGCACAGTGAAGGCCCTAGGACCACAGCGTCATGCCTATCTAACACTGTAGAGCATGGCTCTCAGAATATGGAAAATGATTGCACAGTACATGCCCTTCGGCCCACAATGCTGTACCGATCTATATCTATCAACCAAAAACGTACACACGCCACCTAATAACCCATTATTTTCCTTCATCCATCTGCCTGTATAAAGGTTTCTTAAATTACACAATTGTACCAACCTCCACCACTACCACTGGCAACGCATTCTATGTTTCCACTATTCTCGGTATAGAGTTATTACCCCGCTATCTCTCGACAATGTTCCTCCACTCACTTTGCTTAAATGTCCTCTGGTGCTTGCTACTCCAGCCTTTGGTAAAACGTGCTGGCTACCTATCTCATCAATGCTTCTCGTAATCACGTGGAATTCTGTTACGTCACCTCTCACCTTTTTCTTTTTCTACAAAGAGTCAACTCCTAGCTCTGTAAAGAATTGACTCATTTTGCAATCCAGGTCACATTGTCTGCACCCACTTCATAGCTTCCACATATTTCCTGTGATGAGGGTACCGGAAGTGAGCACAATATTGTAAGTGCGGTCTCACAAGAGATTTATAGAGCTTCAAAATTACTATTACGTGAACATAACAGGACTTTTATGACTCTCCTATCAATCTGCCAGGGAACTTTGAGAGAGTTATGTATTTGGACTCCAAGGTCCTTGTATTCTTTATGTAAACATTTAAATTTGACATTCCAAAATGCATCTCTCCACCCTTATCCGGATTGAATTACATTTGGTAATTCCCGTGCCTATATTCTATGACAAACTTCAACGCTATCCACAGCAACTCCAGGATTCGTATCATCCACAAAGTTACTGCCCATCCCTCTTATTTAACAATTGCCAAGAAGTTCCCGACTGCATGTCCCCATTGTTTCTCATTTCATTCTACCTATCTAATATTTTTTTTTGAAAAAGATCCCATTGTAGTTGCGCCCACCTCTCTCGGTGAGAAACCCACACTTTTTACACACCCCTGCACTTCTTTCCACCTTATAAAAATAACGCGGCGGCATACAGCGGTTAACACATCTACTTTGCAGCCCCAGGCATCGGGACCTACATTCGAATCCCACCCTCTCTGTAAAGAGTGTGACGAATTTATGTTAATATTAATCTTTAAAATTAAAATATATATTATCTTAGTAATATATATTTGTGGGATTGTGCGGGTTGTCTGGCAGTGCACATAATTGATGGATAGGCGATCCAGCTCCATGTGTCACGTGCGCATCAGCGGTGCAGCTGCATCAAAGATGGTGCACGCATTCATCTCGTCCGGTAGAGGCAGCGGGACTACATGTACATACGTGGCATGGTGGCATCAGATGAATACGGTTCCCAGCGTAAGGCCTGGGGTCTTCGGGTCGCCTTAAAATGCAGCACGCAAAAGAAAAGTAAATAAACTTGTCGAGAGCAGAAGAGTCCACGAACTGCTGGTCTCATTTTTTCGCTTCACTAGCACTCGACTGCATTGGTGACCCTTACGGGTATAGATCCTTCTGGGCAACTCAGCATGGATACTGGATCAATTAGCACCGGGGAATAAAATTACCTACATTCAACACTATCCTCCTCCGCACCTGTTCGGACAGGCAGAGACACAGGAAGGTAAATACAACGAGCTAATGTAGCTGCTCATCAGCATGTACCTGGCCTCCAGACGCGAGAGTGCAGCCAGGCTCATGGACTGCTGGACTGCCTGCGAAACATAACAGAATCTGCCCTCACGCTGGCAGAATAACATAAACTATTCCTTATGTTGGACCAGACGTTTTTGAACAGCTGCCTGAAAACATCCAGCTACTGCGAGCGGACGGGGATTTTAGCGACTTCACAAAGTTTGCTGCCAAAGCAGACAGGCTTTAGTGTATCAAGTGAGAGACCTCACCCACCTTCAGCTAGTTGACCCACTCACTAACTGAGCTACAAATCAAACAATTCCCGCCTCGTGACCAAAAGCTTCAGCGCAGACCTAACGAGGGAGCTGACACTAAATGCTGTTTCTACTACCAGAAGTGGGCGCGGCGGACACCCATAAATATCGGCAGCCCTGTGACTTTCTGGGAAGTGCCCAAGCCAGCCACCGATGTTCGCTTCCGCAGCTGGCCACAAAGACAGTCTTCTCTATATTACTGACAAGTCCACCGGCCCCAGATTTCTTGTCGACACAGATGCAGAAATCAGTGTCATTCCAACAACAGCGTTTGAGACCCGCACAAGACCACGCGGCTCTATCATGCAAGTGTCCAACAACACCTTTATAAAGATATTCGGCAACTTGCAGGTGACAGTCCAGCTACTTATCAATGGGATGTCACTCTTGCAACATTACAAAAATTCTGACTGAGCGTAAACATCCTGTAAGCACACATCCTGCTTGTCAACCTTAAGGCCAAACGAATGGAGGACGTGCAAACATTCCAGACCTTCCCACTCGAGGAAGTTGGAACACCAGACTCACAACATGCCTCAATGTCAGCCCCCACCGATAAATACAGCCACTTTTTTGGCCGAGTACCCGCGAATCCACAGGCACCAATTCATATCTGTCATGCCAAAGCATGGCATTCAACACCAGATTACCACACAGGGTCCCCCATCAATGCACCCACAAGATACCTCCAGAAAAACTGCAACGGGCAAAGGAACAGTTCAAGTGCATGGAGGAACTGGACATAGTCTACAGATCTGACAGCTCCGAGGTCTCACCATTACATATGGTCGCAAAAGCCAATGGTAGTTGGTGACTGTACAATGCTTATAGGTGCGCTAACGGCACGACCTTTCGAGATCACTATCTTTTTTTTTAATTATAATCAACGCTAACCATACTATATCTTACACTAAGCAATTTAGTCACAATATAAAACATATCATCTCACAATCGGCCTGATTGTCGTTAACTTAGGAATTTTCATTTCTCTTCCAAAATTATCTTTTATTAATGGTCTAATTTGATATCACACAAAAACGACTTCACTGAAATTCCAAATTTCTGTCTGAGTTGATTAAACGATAACAATTACCTTCTTCAAAACCATCCTGCAACAACTTTATTCCTTTAATCTGCCATTCTTTAAGAAAGCTATTATTCTGAGAAAAAGCGATATTTTACCCTTTGTACCTATCAATAAATTCCTTTCATTCCAAATCTCTCACAAATGTCTTAAAATCGGTACATTATATCTTTGTAATAAAACAGAATTCCACAGAAATAATAAATGATGTGAGTGAGGTTCTGAAATACTAGCCAATCCTATCGTAGCCCAAATAGGAGAATATGAAGCATCAAGCATGTGATGAATAAATCTTAATTGAGCTGCTTCATAATAATTTTGAAAATAAGACAATTGTAAACCTCCCAAGGCATATTTCCAAGTCAATTTATGTATCGATACTCTAGCTAACTTCCCCTTCTATACGAATTCTCGTACTAGTTTATTTAATTCCTTGAAATATTTCAAAAGTAAACAAGGAATGGACTGAAAAAGATACTGAATTCGCAGAAAAAAAACATTAATCTCAATATTTTTTACTCGATTCACGAATGCCAAAGGTAAATTCTTCCATTTAATTAAATCAGCCTTAATCCTTCTCATTAACAGTACATAATTTAAAATAAACAATGATTGAATATTTACATCAATCATTATACCCAAATACTTAACTTTATCAGTCCAACGAAATTTAGCAATTTGTCTTCTTCTTTCTTCTTTCTTCTTTGGTTTGGCTTCGCGGACGAAGTTTTATGGAGGGGTGAAGTCCACGTCAGCTGCAGTCTCGTTTGTGGCTGTCAAGTCTGATGCGGGACAGGCAGACACGATTGCAGCGGTTGCAAAGAAAATTTGGTTGGTTGGGGTTGGGTGTTGGGTTTTTCCTCCTTTGTCTTTTGACAGTGAGGTGGGCTTTGTGGTCTTCTTCAAAGGAGGTCGCTGCCCGCCGAACTGTGGGGCGCCAACATGCACGGTTTGAGGTGATATCAGCCCACTGGTGCTTGTCAATGTTGCACTGATCAGAATTTGCATCATAAATTGGTAATATTTCACTTTTGCCCAATTCACCTTATATCCTGACAATACACCATATTGTTATAAACATTCCTGGAAATAAATTAAAGATCATTCCCGATTACTTAAATATATCAAAATATCATCAGCAAATACATTAATCTTATATTTTCATCTGCTAATCTTATACCTTGAATATTCTCATTCAGACTTATAGCTTGAGCTAACGATTCGATGACCAATGCTAATAGAGCTGGCGGCAAAGGACAATCTTGATGAGTTGAACGCGATAATTTAAATAATGAAGATGTGGGACCATTTGTCGCCACCCTTGCAATATAGTGCATTTATCCAATCAATGAAAATGCGTCCAACTTTAAATTTCTCCAAGACAGTAAATAAAAAATTCAATTCGACCCAATAAAAATAACTACCATTGGTAGATTGGGTTGCTGACGTTATGCATTGATCAATGAAATTACAGTAAGAATATTATCAGAGGCACACCTATTTTTAATAAAACCAACCTGATCTACATGTACCAATTGATGTAAATAATTAGCAAGACTATTTGCCAATAATTTCACTATTATTTTATAATCTACATTCAATAAAGGAATTGGCTGATATGAAGCTACATTCAAAGGTCTCTGTCTTTATTTGGTATAACCGTTTTTATTGCACTCAAGCTTCTGATAAAGCTTGTTCTTCCGTCACCTGCTGAATAACGTCCATAAATAGAGGAGACAAATCATCATAAAATGCTTTATAAATTTCAGCAGTAAATCCATCATCACCTGGAGACTTCCCATTAGCCATTTGTTGAATAACATCCTTTATCTCTAAATCTGTAGAAGTGGATCCCTGAAGCATTGGGACTTGAATTTTCTTCCGGGGGTTTGGAATTAGATAGGGCAGATAAAGGTTTGAGAAGCAAACCATATCCAGGTCAACCTCCATAAGCAGTTTCGATTTGCTACTTACCGTATCAAGGCAGGGAGTCTAATTTGCGAGTTTCAGTCCAAAATGCACGTAGATATTAGTCACCGTTGATGGTGGAGAGTGATAAGGTTTTCGTTTACCTGGACATAAGTCAATAAATTGTTAAAAGGCGTAAATAATTTAAATCTGCTAACGAGGTGCTTTTGAGGAAAGGATATAAATTTTCTTTTTGATAAACTGCAGTTTTGAAGATTTTTTAATGGCAATTTCCAATTACAGTTTTTCGATCAGGATGTTTTAATCTTTGCTAATTCTTTGCCAAACAGGTCTACTGAAAGGCGCTCTTGTCCTAAAAGGAGGTAATCCTAGAAGAAGAATGGAAATGGGAACGGGAAGGCAAATATGTCAAAGAGTTTGATTGACATTGATGACCAAGAACAAACTTTGGATTGTATTCACTGTGGCTAAGAACGGATTTAGATTTATAATTTCGTACGTTAAGTGGTGGGGGTGGGGTGGGGGGGGGGAGGGATGATGCATGACGCTGAAGCCTTTGAAAGTCATCTGCCACCTGTGGGAGGGATTTTATTTCTTTCCACACCCAGTTAATTGGGGAGTTACAATGTCTTTTGTAGTTTTTAGTTGTATCTAAAAAAAACTTTTTTATTTGTGTAATCCTATTTTGTTTATGTTGGATGGATTAGTTCTTGATTAATTCAGGGGTCACATGGTAAAGGGAGCTTTATTCTGTCTTGGAGGGGAGGGTTTTTTATTGATTGATTGAATAGAGGGTTTTCTTTAATTGTAAAAATAATGCTTAAGTTGAATTTTGCAACATTTCATCTTCAAGGTTTAAATAAGCGGATTAAGCCTAAATGTGTTTTTGCTTATGTAAAAAAGATGAAAGGGGATGTTGCTGTTTGGCAGGAAATTCATTTAACCAAACAAGAACATTTAAAATAGAAGACTGACTAGGTTGGTCATGTAATTTCATGTTCTTTTAATTCGAAAGCACGATGAGTGGCAATTTTGATTAATAAGAAAATGCCGTTTGAACTTGAATCCTCGGTGGAAGCAGCTTGTCGAATCTTAAAGATTAATTGTAAATTGTTTGCCCAGTCATGGTCTTTGTTAAATGTGTATGCACATAGTGTTGATGATGAGGAATTTATGTCTGAAGCTTTGTAAACTCTGAGTCAAGCTAAGGAAAATGTCCTGATTGGGTGTGTTTTGAATTGTGTATTAGATCAATGATTGGATAAATCTCTGAAAACACTGAAAGGATCAAAAGCAGTGGTCCAATTGGTTTCTTTGCTGAAAGTCATAAATTTGATAGAAGTTTGGAGAAGGTTAAATCCTACTGTGAAATATTTTTTCATTTTATACTTCACGTCATAATTAATTTTCAAGAATTGATTTATTTTTGGCATCAGCATATTTGCAATCATGTATTACGCAAGCAAATTATGAGTGTAGAATAGTTTCTGACCATTCATTGTTATTTTTTACATTTGAGGGTGAATGCAATGTTATTGAAAAAGCCAGAATTTGTAAAATCTATTAACGATCAAATTGATTCTTTCCTAGGTTTGAATAGGAATACAGTTCCGAGTAATTTAAAGGCCTTTTTACCTGTTCAAATTATTAGTATTGCATCAAAAGAGAAGAAGAGTTTTTTTGTGGCGAGTCAGATGTTGTAAGAACTGATAGCTGACGGAAAATGAATTTCAGAGAAATTGTATGGAGGTTAATAAAGCAGCTTTAATTAAATTGAAGTTACGATATAACTTAACTTTAACTTTGGCTTGGCTTCGCGGACGAAGATTTATGGAGGGGGTAAAAAGTCCACGTCAGCTGCAGGCTCGTTTGTGGCTGACCAGTCCGATGCAGGACAGGCAGACACGATTACATCATAAACATATTAGTATTAACATTTGATTCAAACATCTAAGCAACGTTATTATGAGTTAGGGGATAGAGCTCATAAAGTTTTAGCGTGGTAATTGAAACAATTAATGCTGTGAGAAAAGATAATTCAGTTACTTTTAAATCTCAGGAAATTAATGACCAATTTTCATCATTTTACCAGAAATTATATACTTGTGAGGCAGTTCGAGACGATGGTTCAATTGAAACTTTTTTGTCGGATTTAAATTTTCCAATATCAGGGGAAGATGAAGTGAGGAAATTGGACTCACCGGATCACTATTCTGTCCTCCACAGTAAAGATTTCACAGCAATCCTATGTGGTACACGAATTTTCTCAAAGTTCCCCCTGTTGCGTGGCTACCAACTGATCCCTGAGCATATCAACAACGTCAAGAGCTGGGCTAAAACCATGTCTTTTGTCTTATTTGCATTCATGTGCACGCTTTAAACCCTCAAGAATGTGGCACAGACGTCCCAACGCCTTATGGCAGAAGTTGTCACTGATTTGTATTTCCTGTTCATCTACCTGGACGACATCCTCATCGCCAGCAGAGATGACCAGGAACACGCCTTCCTTCTGCACCAGCTATACTCCCACCTCAGGGATTTCAGCCTCACCATCAACCTGGTTAAATGCAAGTTTGGATTAGAGTTAATCAATTTCCTTAAACACAGAATCACCAGGGGTGATGCAACACCACTGCTGATAAAAGTGAATGCCTTGTGCCAATTTGTCAAGACGACCAACGTCCAATGCCTTCAGGAATTCGTGTACACGGACAATTTTTACAACTACATCATTCAGGCTGCTGCCAAGATCATGAAAACACACTTCACCATTATGGCCGCAATATGGTCCCTCCTATGGGACGACGAGGCCTCAGCAACTTTCCAGCAAACCAAAGACGCCCTGGGAATGACACGTTATTGTTACACCAAAAGACAGATGTTCACTCCGCCCTCACCATCAACACATCTGCCACTGCCATTGGTAGGGTACTTGATCAGCTTGTGGATGGTGACGAACACCGCCACTTCAGCCGTAACTTGAGGCCACCAGGACTCAAATACAACACATTCGATAGGGAGCTGCTGGCACTTTACCTTATCGTGCACCATTTCAGATGCTTCCTGGAAGGGAGGCCATTCTTAGAGTTCACCCACCATAAGCCTTTAATGTTCGCCTTTTCAATCGTTTTGTAGCCCTGGTCAGAACGGCACCATGGTCCACATTTCTGACGTTACCACGGACACCAGACACCTCTCTTGTAGCGACAATCTCATGGCAGATGACCTGTCCACACCCGAGATACAAAAGATCGTATCAGGCATAGGCTGCACAGAGCTCACGAAGGCATAGGAGGAAGATGCTAAGACTCGTGCTCTCCACATCGCCATCACTGGCTTGCATCTCCAGGACATTCAACTGCGCAGAATGAGATGACCCTACTCTGAAACTTGTCCGTGGGGATCCTCCGTCTGGTCGTCAATGCTACCAAAGGTTCAGCGCCTTTGACACAATCCATGGCCTTTCCCACCCCTCCATCAAGTCACCGGTCCACATGGTCACCTCTCGTTTTGTATGGCACGGTCTGTGCATGCAGGTCAGCGAGTAGGCACGATCATGCACATAGTTCCAGATTGCCAAGATCCACAACCACAGATGGGCTCCACTCCAGCAGTTGGAGACACAAGCAGCAGGTTCTAATATGTACATGTCGACATTGTGGGCCCCTTATCAGTCATCAGGAGACTCCCGCTACATCTTCACTGCTTTAACAGAGGGCCATATGCGGCCCGTATTAACGAAGCCACAGCGGACACGAGCACCAGAACTCTACTGTTATAATGGATATCCCATTTTGGAATACCTGCATATTTCACCACGGACAGAGGTGCACAATTCACTTCCGCACTATGGACAGAAATGGCCCATCGACTCGCCACAAAACAGCAGCACACGACTGCCATTCACGCCCAATCAAACGGCCTGTTCCAACGTTTCCACGGGCACCTCAAATCGGCCCTCATGGCGGGTGTGACCCCCTACTGGCAAAGCACAAGGGACGACTTCCCAAATTAAAAGCTCCAAAAAGTACAGACATTGGTGCCCGTTCTTTATGTGGTGGGGGGCGGGAACGTGAGCGTTGTGTGGTGATGCACATCATTGATGATCAGGCAAACTGACTCTGTGCCTCATCCCTGTCACAAATTCCTATTTATAAAAAAAGGTGCCGCTGTTGCCATGCTGACCAGGAGTCTGATACATTGCTGAATGGAAAGCTTAGGGACTTGTGGTCGGCGAAAGCTGTAAAAAATCTGCCTTCCAGAAAATGCTATAATGAAGTGCTGGTTCACCAGGTAGAGTGATAACAGCTCTCTGTCCAAAGCACTGTATTTTAACTCAGGTAGTCTTAAATGACTACAAAAGAAGACCAATGGCTTTCAGTCCCCATCCACAAGTTGTTACAGTGCTCCACCGATGGTCATGTTTGATGCATCCTCTGTGAGGGCTGTTGAAATATCGGTTCTGCGGTATACTACCATGGCTGCATTTGCTAGGGCCTCCTACATTTGGGCGAAAGCTAATTCAGTCTCCAGGTTCCAAGTGATGTCTTTCTTTTCACCCGATATCTGGCTGAACACTGCTGACATGATGCTGCCTGCTGAGCGGGGAGGGGGGGAGGCGGGGGGGGGAGGTGAGGGGAATAGTGACAGAAGTTTACAATGCCCACAAATTCCTGCAGCACGTTTACTGTGTTAGGCCTGTTGAACTGTTGAATGGTTTCTACCTTGTTTTCAGAGGAGTTGCGCTGACCTTTGAGATACTGTGGTCCAGGAAATCAATGGTCTATCACGTAAATTGGTATTTGGTAGGGTTAATAGTCAGTTCAAGTTTACTCAGTTAGACCTACAGCTGGCGGAGGTGGAATAAGTGCTTGGTATGGTTCCTGCTGGTGATTAGGATGTCGTCCAGGTATATGAATAGGAAATCAAAATCCAACCCCACTGCATCCATGAGGCGCTGAAATGTCTGTGCCCTCCCCTTTTTTTGTAGCCCGTAATGCATCCATAGAATCTTGAACAGGCCAATGAAGGCTGTCCTCTTGATGGTAGCCTCGTACCAGGTCGAGTTTATGAGGATGCGTGATCCCTATATGTTGGCTGCAAAGTCATGGATGTGCGGTAGCGGGCAGTGGTCCAGTGTGACATCTTCTATCAGCCGTCTATAGTCCCCACATGACCGCCAACATCCGGCTGTCTTCGGCATAATGTGCAGCGGTGAGGCCCAGGGACTATCTGACCTGCAGATGAACCTGAGCTCTTCCATGTTCCAGAAGTCGGCTTTGGGCGGGTGGAGTTGGTCAGAGGTAGTCATCTGGCCCTTGCATATTCGGGCGGCCCTTGAGTGATGATGAGCTGCCGCACTCTGTACTTTGTCATGGTCGAGGTGAACTGAGGTTTGAGTACTGATAGGAATTCGGCAAGCTGCTTGCTGGACTCGTGGCTGGACAATGTAACCAAGTCCAGGTGTGGTGCAGATAGTTTGGCTTCCCTGAGAGGGAACGTTTGAAAGGATTCGGTGTGGGTCAGCCTTCAACCTTTCAGGTTAACCAGCAAACATGGGCCGTAAAGAAGTCTGCTTGAGTGTTTTGACCACGATGGCCAACGTCAAGTCATATTTAAAACTGTTGGTGCCGAGTTGTAGTTGGAACTTGCGTTTAACGTAGGTCCTTAATGAACTGTTTTTTTTTTTCGCGGCTCTCAAGGTGGATCAAAGCTGTCTGGTCCTTGTCTCTAGTGCAGTGGATGATATGATACTGATTTATTTTCCCGTTTCCAAGTGCAAACAGCCCCTGAACCGTTCGTGTTACAAGTGCAGCAGGCTGACTGTGCACCCAACCACAGAAATTAGCAGCGGCAGCTGGATCTGGCGTTTCCCTGAAACGAGCAGTGTGCTCGGCAGCAGCGGGCGTCTGTACCCCATCTCTGATGGTAGAAGCAACATGTGTCCTATGTGCCCTCCGTCTTCCAATAGGGTTGTTTGTGCTCCTGTGTCCCATTGGGCTTGGCTGGCTGCGGCGTCTAGTTCTGATGGCAGCTTCTTACTCCTTGATAGTTTTCCAGAGAATGTCTACACTTCTGCTACCTT
Organism: Narcine bancroftii; assembly: GCF_036971445.1. Taxonomy (NCBI): domain Eukaryota; kingdom Metazoa; phylum Chordata; class Chondrichthyes; order Torpediniformes; family Narcinidae; genus Narcine; species Narcine bancroftii. The sequence goes on along the minus strand of NC_091476.1, from coordinate 79,462,823 downwards.
ATGGAGGATGCTGAAGTCTGCGTCTGTCAGCATCAACTGGATGTCGTGGGGAAGTTGCTCGAGGAATGCCTGTTTGAATATGAGACAGGGGTTGTGTCCCTCTGCTCGTACGAGCATTTCGTTCATTAAAGCTGACGGGGGTCCTATCGCCCAAACCATCAAGGTCTGGCTGCTAATTTGCGACTGAAGCATTTTAAGCACGGCATATTTGCCTTCATCTGGTGGGCAGAGAAGAAGTTATCTTCAGGGGCAGCGGTTTCTTGGTACAAGAATCTCACCACTTGGACATACTTCCGTGGTATCCAATGTTATATTTTGATCTTGAATTGTGCCTAAGCTTGACTGAACCAAGTACGAGGTCGCAGCGTCCATAACATGGGAAGTTTTAGTGCAACATCATTCACTGCTGCCTATCCATGATGTTGGGTGCTAAATACCTTTTGTACCGTCAGAGACACCTTCGTGGCGAGGCTGGCATTCGACAGGTTCTTTCCAAATGTCGCTGCTTTATTGTTTTCTCCTGAGAGTTTTTAAGACGTTCTCTGTTCCAACGCTGTGAAGGGGAAACGGCGTCGCTGACTGGCAACTATTCATACTACACACGTGCGGTCCTTTTCTTGAAGGGAATGGGAAGATGCCGGGAACCATCTTAGTGCAGGCGACAGCGGCCAAACGCGCGTTAACAATCGATTCGCCTGAACAGCAAATTCGTAGGTCACCACAATATCATGTTTGTATCGTGACAGAGTATATAGAGGTGTTTTGGAGATAGATTGGGGAAGGTTTGTTAGATCAGGTCACACACAAACACTTTAAATCACAGAATATTGCCAGGAACTTTGGCAAGAGTGTTCAGAGCCTCATGATGGACTGTTATGTGCAAAACACAATAAAAGTAACAACATGCAGTGGCAGGGTTTCCTGCAAAACACAATTTACTGTCTGGAAGGTCATGTGATCTTTGCAGGCAGAGAGCAGAAAGAACACTCTTTGCTCACAGAGTTAGAGGGAGTGAGAGCGAGCGAGAGGAGAGACACAGATATTGGTTCCAGAGCAACAAACTGGCAAGCTTTGGATCACGGCCTGTTCAAATAAGAGGACTGGCTGTCCGACGTTTCCCTTGGAATAGGAGAAACAGAGAGGAAATCTGTGGTGACCTGAATGAAAGAGGTTATCATCTGGAGAACTCAGAATGGCGAATGTTTCGTCCGCATACATTGGAGTGGCTGATTAAAAATAATCAGTTTGGGACGTTCTAGAACAAGAAAATCTCTGAAAAGCAATAAGAAGTCTTTTGAGTGGTAACCCTTTAACTGTTAAGTACCAAGTCTGGTTAACTTTATTAATGATAACTTCTGTGCACAGTATAAGGAATGCCTGCAACCAATAAAATTGGACATAGGAAAATGGGAACATAGGAAGTAAGAACAGGAGTAGGCCAAAAATGGCCCATCGAGCCTGCTCCACCATTCAATAAGATCATGGCTGATCTAATTTATGACCTAACTCCACCTACCTGCCTTCTCCCCATATCCCCTAATTCCTCTATCATGTAAAAAATTATCTAACCGAATTTTAAATATGTTTGATGAGGCAGCCTCAACCACTTCCCTGGTTAGAGAATTCCAAACATTCACTAATTTCTGGGAAAACTTATCTTTCCTAATCTCTGTCCTAAATCTACTCCCCCAAATCCTGAAACACTGTCCTCTCGTTTTAGTTTTCCCGGCTTGTTCCCCTTGATCCACCGCACCCATTATATCCTCAAAGAATCCAAGCAAGTTTGTCAAACAAGATCTTCCCTTTCTAAAACCATGCTGCATCTGCCTGATTGAACACTTACGTTCCAAAAGATTCACTATTTCATCTTTAATGACGGATTCAAGCATTTTTCCCACAACAGACGTCAAGCTAATTGGCCAATAATTTCCAGTTTTCTGCCTACATCCCTTCTTAAAAAGTGGCGTGCCATTTGCTGTCTACCAGTCTGCCGGGACCTGCCTGGAATCCAAGGAATTTTGGTATATGACCAAAATCAATGCATCAACTATAACTTCTGCTATTTCCATACAAATTGGACTGTAAACCAAATAACTGTTCTGAACTTACACATTAATTACACACACGCGAATTTAGAATTAGAAGGGGGTTAAGTAGGTTAAGTGAATGAATAGAGATAAGTTAAAGTTTGATTCTATTTTCATGCTTACAGATCATTAAAAGCAACTTACGTTTAAGTAACACTTCGTTCGTGATGCATATCATATAGATGAATATCTTTATTAACAGTGGATTATAAGATTGTGGCAAAGGTATTAACTAATTGACTGGCAAATGTTTTAACAAAAATTAATACATGTGGATCAAACAGGATTTATTAATGGTAGATAATCAGCTGATAATATTCCTAAATTGATTACAATAATTAACGTTTCAAGACGACAGATTAATCAACCAATGATATCAGCACTAATCGTGTGAAGTGAATTTTTATTTATTTAAGGTGTTAGAAAGATTTAACTTTAGACCACTTTTCACTGGTTGTGTTAAGGCTTTATATAGTAAACCTTCTGCTAGTGTGATTTAAAATTGATAGATTTCATCTGCATTTACTATGTCCAGATCAACTAGACAGGTTTGCCCAGTATCGCTAGCTTTATTTTCTCTAGTAATCAAACCTTTTGTTCAAGCGATAAGACAAGATATTAATATTAAGGGAATTAAAATAGGTGAACAAGAGTGTAACATTAACCTGTTTGCAGATGATGTGTTGATATATTTATCTCACACGAAAGATTATTTAGAACCGTTACAAACATTTTTGAATCGATATGGGATGATTTCAGGTTATAAAGTCAATTGGGAAAAAAGTGAGATATTAAAAATATTTCATGAAATTTATACATATTGTGGACTCCTCACAAAATTTAGCTGGTCCTATAAAAATAGTATTGATGGGTTATGGTGAATAAAGAATATCAAAATTGATATAATTTAAATTATATACCATTGTTAAATAAGATTAAGTTGATTTACAAACATTGAAAATTTTTCCATTAACTTTGATTGGACGATTTAATTGCATTAAAATGAATATATATCCTCTTATACAATAAATTTTTCAATCAATCCCAAGTGAAGTATCGAATAATGTTTAAGGAATTTAATGAAGTAATTCGTTTGTTTTTATTGGAAGGTAAATTATCAAGAGTTTCTATGCAAAAGTTAAGATGGAGATATTAATTAGGTGAACTTCAATTACCACACTTTAAAAATAATTATGAGGCGGTGCAAATAAAATGTATTAATAGGTTTTTTAATATTGATCAACCGCCTATGAATTGGATCAGATTTCTGAAAATAAAATATACCAATTTTTTTATGAATGGAATACTTTTTTTAATTGCAAATGTATAAATTGCCAGTAACGAGATATTTAATGGATGTTTGGTATAAGTGCGATTAGACTATAGGATCTAAAGGTAAATATTCAGCATATATCACCATTATATCAGAATAAAATAATTATTTTCTCTTCACATAATCCTTATTTGAAAGATTGGGAAATGAAATGTATGAAATTGGTGGAGTATTGTTTTGAAGCAGGCAAGTTCCATTCTTTTAATAGTTATCGAGAGAAGTTTGGTATTTCATTAAATCTTTTACTTTTGCTCATTACCAGGTTCGGGATTTATTGCTAGAAAACTTTGGACGAGAATTGGTGTTACTGCGTCAAACGAATTTTTAGATACTAATTGCTGATAATGGAAAGGAGGAGTTTATTTCAGAAATGTATATGTAATAGCAGGAACATATAAAAAAAGGTTGATGTTCTTCCACGATGTCACTTTCAGTGACTAAGTCGACAATATAAGCATCTGCATGTGTTTACCATTGAAGTACGGAATTAACAATCCTTTGGAATGTTGCAGGGGCACTTTTTGTAACCTATCCTTTAATTTAGAATCATAACCCAGCAAATTCAACGGCATCTTCATTAACCCACTGTTCTGTTATCAAAATAAAAGGTCATTTAACCAGATGTCCAAACACAATTTCAAAAGAGCTGAAATGTAATTAATCCTGCACAGCGTCCCTTGCCGCAAATAACAATAAATGAAGACCTTCGTCCCAGTCTTTACCATTCTCCAGACAATAAATCCTCATCATATTTTTAAGAGAAAAATGATATCTTTCCAAAGCTCCCTGAGTTTCACAATGGTACACAGATGAAGTGGTCTATTTTGTTCCCAACTGATACATCAACTGCTGAAACAACTCAGACATAATGTTAGATAGTTGATCACTCTGGATCTCTTTAGGTAATCCACAAACTGTGAAAAATCTTTCCAGAACCTTTAACTTCATTTTGGCTTTAATATTTCTCAATGGTATAGCCTCTGGAAATCTCGATGTTGTAAAAATGATTGTTAAAATGTATTGATTTCCAGACTTAGTTTTCGGCAGGGGACCGACACAATCCACAATAACCCTAATATAAGATTGCCCAATAACAGTCATAGGCTGACATGGAGCCACTGGATGACCCTGGAGAGGTTGCCCCACAACCAGACATGCCCGGCACTAATTTACAACATCCTTCCCCAAACCAGGCCAGAAAAATGTCTCATAATCATATTCATGACTTTCTTTGCATCACGATGACCGCCAAAAAGTGCATTGTTGTTTATATTTAATATTTCATTCCAGTAATCACCCCCTCCACACTTTAGTACCAGGAATATCAAGTCATTTTCATTTTCACTTCAACAATACACCTTTCAAATAATATCCACAAACCATTTCTTTAATATCCTGTTCACTTACTGCTTTGTCCTTTACAACATGATCTGCATCTATTTTCTGTTGCTAAATTAATTATTTCCTTGATAAAGAGAAATCCTTACTCTCACAATTACCCTACTCTGGGCAAGTCTCAATAAACTGGATCTTCTTGAATTCTCATTATTTTCTTAGTCACAGACCTCGTCACTGCACATGCAGGATATATCTCATAATCTTCTCTTATTTCATACTAACCAGGCTGATTTGTTAATCACGAAACTGACCCAACCTCGTCCTCTGCCAAATCATTCCCTAATGAAAACGAGACACCCAGCATGGATAAATTTGAAAATAATTCTACAACAACAGGTCCTTTTACAAAATCTGAATTTGGCACAATAATGTAAGACGATGTTTACTATACCCCACCTCCAACACCTTAATCAAAGTTTTCTCCCCTGTGTCAGTCCTTTGATCCAGAGTTAAAACACATTTCAACAGTCTTGAGCAGATTTAGTATCCCTAAGCATTTTAACTGGAACATGCGGTTTTCCCCTCCTTTACTAAAACAAAGCGTTCTGAAATAAAAGGTTTGAAAACCTCCATGACCTCCTTAACAGGATTGGAACATCTGCTCTCCTTAAATTCTACTGTTTGAATACATTCGTCTGGTAAAACCTCCTTTTCTCTTTTTTGAAAATTTTATTTAAGAATTTTACAAAAAAAAACAACAAAATATAATCTAAGACTACCCTAAACTACCCCACCCTCCCCCCACCTATCCCACCCGACAATTCTCCCCAGTTCGGAGCTTATTTTAAAAATAAACTCAATAGTATCATGTAATATCAGATTGGTGTCTGGTGTACTATACTTTACATCTTTCATCACAAATAAAATATTTACCTAACATACAAAGCCATAAATAACAAATACAAACTCCACATTTTAACAAAAAAGAATAATTATTCTGCAAATTATACATTATCTTTTCCAAATAGATATATGACTGAATTTCGTTGTGCCATATTTGTATACTCAATTGAACATAATTTTTCCAAGTAACAGCTCTACATTTTCTAGCTACAGCAATCCTAAACGTATAAATGCAATTTAAGGTTTCTCCAGTCGCAAACCTGTCGTAACTGTATTCATATATCCCAATAGACATACTCATGGGTCAACATATAAATCTATTTTGAATTAATCTCGCAGAGAATTAATTACACTTTTCCAGAAGCGGTTAACCTTCATATTCCCAGACTGAATGTAAAAAGATATCCGCCTGCTTACCACACTAAAAATATAGATCTGAAAAAATAAATCCATATGTTTTCAATTTTTCAAGAGTTAAATAAAACTGATGCAAAAAATTATAATTACCCAAACTATTTCGTACATTAATCAACTTCGTACCACTCTCAAGAAACATATCAGACCACTCTTCTATAGATATAGGAATAGATAAGTCCCTCTCTCATTTATATGTTGTTTTAAGTATATTTACCTACTTCGTATATTCCTGTAATAACATATACATTTCTAAGGCAAATCCCTTTCTCCACTTATCAACAATTAATCTCTCAAATTTAATTTGATCAAGAAATACTAACACTCTACCAAAACATTCTAACAATAAATCTCATACTTGATAATAGGCAAATTTTGTGATATACCAAACTTATATCTAAGCCTATTAAAAGAGAGAAATAAACCTACTTCTAAACCACCCTCCACTAGTAGGGCACCTTTTGATTCCTAATCTTTCAAATAAGAATTATTCATAGAAAATGGAATTAAGTGGTTCTGATATAATGAACTGAAATTTTGCCTTTCGATCCTATGTTGATTCCATTTATATCATACCCCCATCATATGTTTCAATACTAGCAGTTTATACTGCTGTAAAAGCAATGGGTTCCTTTTATGCATAAAGTGATGAATGTTCCTTTCCCGTATTTGGTCCATTTCCTCCTTCGCTGACACCGGAGGTTGATCAAGATCAAACAATCTACAAATAAACTTTAATTGTGTTGCTCAGAATAATTCTGAAAATGTGGTAATTGAAGACCTCCTAAATCATACCTCTGTATCAACTTTTGCATTGAAACTCTAGACAACTTAGATTTCCATACAAACAAACGAAATACTTTATTTCATTCCTTAAAAAAACTTTCCCGGGATAGCACACAGAATGGATTGAAATAAATACTGAAAACAAGGATATATATTAATGTTAATACAATTTACACGTCCAATCAATGTTAAGCAGAACTTCTTCCAGCTATTTATATCAAATGTAATCTTATTTAATAAAGGCATATTATTTAGAAAGTTTGATATTCTTTATCCATTATTGCACCTAAATATTTAATTTTACCAGAACTTTTAAACTTTGTAAGTTGTTTACAATCTGAATAATCTTCACCCGATAATGGTAATATCTCACTTTTATCCCAATTTATTTTATAACCCGAAATTACCCCGTATAGTTTCAACAAATTTTGTAATGATTCTAAAAAAATTTTAGGATAAGACAAATATATCAACACATAATCTCCAAACAGATTAATGTTATACTCTTGCCCACCAATTGTAATTCCCTAAATATTAATTTATTGACTAATTGCATGGGCCTAATGTTCTATAACTAATGGAAATAAGGCTGGTGATAGCGGACAGCCCTGTCTAGTTGATTTAAACTAATTAAATACCGGCAAAATCTGTCCATTCATCACCACCCAAGCAGAAAGACTGCCTTATCCCAACCTGTAATGAGTGGTCCAAATTTAAACCTTTCTAACACCTTAAATAAAAAATACCACTCCACACAATCAAAGACCATTTCTGTGTCTAGCACTAGTTTCATTGGTTGGTTGAGTTGCTGTCTTGAATTATTGTAATTAATTCAGTAATGTTATCAGCTGAATACCTATTCTTGATAAAAGTTGCTTGATTCACATGTACTAATTTCGGTAGGAAATGAGCCAATCTGTTTCCTAATTCCTTTCCTACAATCTTGTAATCTATATTCAATAAACATATTGGTCTATATGAAGCTACTGTTAATGTCTTTCTTTGGTATAACTGTTATTAATGCCCTTAAAAACAACTCTGGAAATAAACCTGTATCAGTTGCTTTTTTAAGTACATCTGTATACACAGGAAATAAAAACATCATAAAATTCCACTGTAAATCCATCTTCTCCTGGCGAATTTCGATGTGGCATAGATTGTAAAGCCTCCTTAAAATCTAAATCGGTAAATGGACTTTCCAATACCTTAATGTCCTCATCCTCTAATAAATGTCAATTTAAATGAGCCAAAAAAATTCAAAATACTCCATATCAAAAGTCCATTCGTATGTATATAAATCCCAGTAAAACATATGAAATTCATCATGAATATCCTGCAGTTTATGTTGTCCCTGAATTTCTTCTAACTGCATTAATCATTCTGAAAACTTGCTCAGCTTTAAACTGCAAAGCCAAAACCTTATGAGTTCTTTTACCCAACTCAATAATAACGCTGTTTGGATTGTTGAATCATTTTTTCCATAAGTATAGATTTGCATAGTATTATATCGAACCTTAAAAGTAGACACCTGAATCATATTGTCCTATGTTAAATTTTCCTGAAATTTCATCTCTAATACTGCAATGTCTTTTTATAAATTCTGTCTTTCTGCCATATATTGCTTCTTCACATTTGCTGTATAACTGATAATCTGGCCCCGCAGATATGCTTTTAAAGTGTCCCATAAAGTAAACTTATTCTGAGCTGAAGTTTCTTTTCTTTCTAAAAATAAACTAATTTGATCCCTTACGAACTTAATAAATGCAGATTTTTTTAAAAAACAACATTTAATTAAATCTCCAATGATAATTAATTTCTGCCACTTCAGTGGCACTACATGAAATTAACAATAATGACTGATTAGTCAAAATCCTACTCTTATATTTAGCCTATCCGATTCTACCATGCAAATGTGTTTAAACCAAAAGAGAAAAAATATATATCCTTGAAAACGAATCATGACAAGCATAATAAAATGAAAACTCTTTTTCGGTCAGATTTGTCTGTCTCCATATTTCTACTAAATTTAACTCCCCTATCAACACAATTATTCTTTTGACCATTTTAGCTTTCTTCACAATTTTAGGAGATATATCCAACAATGGATCCAAGCAATTGTTAAAGTCCCCTACTATAATATTCTCATTTGATTTATTCAAATACAAAAATGCGCCAGTAACAAATTGTACATCATCTTCATTCGGTGCATAAAGATTCATCAAGTTTCAAGATTCTGAAAATATTTGACAATTAACTCTACCTGCATTAGCAGAAAAAAACTCCAAGATAAAATCACTTTTTATGTATCAGAATTGCTATTCCTCATGGTTTAGAATTAAAAGAAGGTGCTAGTACATGTCCATCCAATTTCCATTTCAACTTCAGATGCTCTTTCTCACTCAAATGAGTCTCTTGTAAAAATACTTTCATGTTCTTGATATAATCCAACAAAAGTTTCCTTTTTATTGGATGATTAAGCTCCTTAACATTAAATGTCGCAAAATTCAAATTACTGACTTTTCTCTTCGGAATGGCACACAACAAACCCTAACAAAATATAAGATCATGAATAAAAGCCTAAAACTACCAATATAAAATAAAATATAAAAATATCATAATTTAAAAACCCTATATATGAAAATATTAACAAACCCCTCCAACAAAAAGTAAACACTTAAGTGGTCCCCTCCTCTATTAACTGGGTGTGGCCAAGTCAAAGCCACTAGTGGCAGTTGACTTCACAAGATTCAGAGTCGTCCAACCTCCAGCTGATAGTTCAGTAGCAAATATAATATTTTCCATGTTCAGACTTTCATTTCACAGCCCCCATAGTACCAGTCTCAATCTCAATCAATTTCTGCTCCTCCAATTTCTTCCTTCCATTTCCATTCCAATTCTTCTTTGAAGATCCCTGCGATTTCGACTGTTTGTGCAAGTCAGAATTATTTGAATTATTTGGTAAAGCTTTAGCAAATGTCAAGGCGTCACTCTCATCATCAAAAAACTGAGCATGAAAATTACCATAAAACACTTTCAGTACTGCTGGGTATTTAAAAGCAAATCTATAACCCTTCCCCCATAACTCCAGCATTGCTGGATTAAATTCCTTATATCTCTTTATAACATGCTTACTCAAATCGGCATAAAAAAATACACTGTTACCCTCGACCACCAAAGGCCACTAGTTCTGCTGAGCTTTTTGCACTGCCGGATGTAAAATAATCTCACGGTCTTGATACCACAAACATCGGATAAGAAACGCTCATGGAGGTTGGTCTGGAAAAGATTTTTGCCTTATCATCCTATGCACTCTATCCAACTCCATCCTTTCTGGGAACGCATCCTCTCCCAACATCTCAGGAATCCATTTCCGAAAAAACTTCACTACATCCGTGTGTTCTATGTCCTCTGGCAATCCTACTATTTTAACGTTGTTACGCTGATTTTGATTCTCCAATTAATCAATTTTCTTCAAATATTCTCGCTATTGCTGATCCTAGGCCATAATAAAATGTTCCACATAAAGTTCTATTCCAGATATCTTTCCACTTTATCGTTGCAATCACGAAACCCCCATTTAAATTCTTTAAATTTTCTTGCACCGTGCCTACTGCTCTTAGACATTTATTTACATTTTTTTTATTTGTAGAGCCTTCTTCGAAAATATTGACCATTTTCTCTCTATCCATTCGGTCAGTTGATTCTTATTATCTATAAATCCCTGCGTAATTTATGTTGACATATTATCCATTTTATGCATGAATTCTTCAGATAAAGTTACAGTAGTATCCACTTCCAGAGTTAAGGTTTTAAAAGTTTGTAAAGTAGGAGATTTAAGTCTCTGAGTCCTACCTTCAATAATTCTTTCAGCTTGTAATATTGCTTTTCCCTTCTTCCTCCATCGTTTTCAACATCCATTCTTCCTCTTCATATTCAACAGCAACCCTCTCTGCCTGTGCCATTTGGCTGCAGGTCTGAACCCATCCCTGCAGGCTGGTCGTCACAACAGCCTGGGCCTGGTCAGGAGTAGTGCACATGCATGGCTCTCCATACATGCCCAATTTGATCAGGGCTCAGAGACATAAGTATTTCGGTCATTCGCTGGTGGTGAACCATGACGCCAGCCACACCAACACACTCGCGATCATGCTCATGGACAGAGCACTCCTCATAATCCTCCTGTGTGTGTCCCATGTCGAGCTTCCACCCACACTCTGAAACAGAACTCACTGCGCTGGCAACATCTTTTGGTTCCAAATGCAAAGAGGGTGCCGTCATAATTGAGATTCTGGCCTGAGTGGTCGTCTGAATCTTTGGAGCTTCAGGAATCGAGACAAGGTAAGATGGTGTAGGAAGAAGACATGTGATACCACCACTCCCCAGATGAATAATTAATACCCGAAAAATAGAGACATTTAAAACATCCAACTTTTTCTGAGAATGATTAAACATTAAGCACAGCAATAATGAAGGGAACAAAAGCACAAGGTGGGAAGAAATCATAGTGTAAAAGAGATGAATGTGTGGAAGAACTGAATCCTACCATCAAGAAGAAAACCTCCTTTTGTCATTACCTTTCTAACACGATATAATTTACAATCATATGATCAGGTTTCTTAAAATAATGTCATACACTTGCAGAAGTTCTGTCCTTTTCCACCTTACCTTCATCTTTTCTCTTAAAATTTTCTTGAGACTTAATTTCAGGCCTACTATCCTGCTCCACATTAACCTTATGAACAGGTTTATTAATCTGTTCCACGTTAATTCTTTGAAAATGCCTATTATCTTGGAATGTATTTTCTGTGTTAGAACAAGTTCTTCTGCTAATCTAGCCGTTTGTTGCCACGTTCCCACGTCTTTCTCATCCAGGTATAATTTAATCTCCTTTGGGACACTCTTTTAATTACCTCTATCATTATAAATTCTCTGAATCAGATATAATTATTGTTTGCTCCTTTTGAGGTGCAGCAATGGTCAAAACATAAAGATTTCCTCAGAGCAAAATCCATATAAAATTGATTCTATGTTTTCACCAAACTCCTAATATTATTTGTCTATATGCTTCTGGAAACAACTCATAAGCTTTAAATTCTGCTTATTTAACAGTATCACAATTTACCTCTTGCTCTGCATTCAAGCTGGATTATGCAATTTGTGCTTTACCGTTCAATAAAATTTGAGCATCGGAGGCCACTGTTTTTTGTAGCCATCTTGAGCTCTCAGCACCCTTTTTATAAAGCTGGAAATATTGATCTGTATCACCCTCATCAAAAGGAGGAATTACATTTACCTCTCTACTAGACAAAACCTCTCCCAGGAGCTACAACCGATATCCTCTTACTTCTCTCCATCTCTCTTTTGAATTTCTCTGATTGAAACTCTCTCTCCCTTGCAGCTAACTCTGACTCAAATTTCCTCCATTGTCATCTTCCTCTTCCTCATATATCCTCTGTTTTTTAGCCTGTAACATCTTTCATTTCTCTCTTTTTTCTTCAACCATCAATTTCTCCACATCCAATTACAATTTAGAAGATATATTCTCTGGAAAATATTTGATATGTTTCTCAACAAATTTTCCCTCACTTATATAATATTTAAAAAACATTCCACTGTATTTGTATTTTCCTTATCCAATGCGTACCTTCAGTCAGTTTAATGCCTTAGAAATAACCATCAGTTCCTCTTCTCTCTTGCTCCGCAGCTCTTCAGGTGATGGATGTGACAAAAATATATCAATATCTATTGCTGCTATTTTTACAAACATACACACATGCACGCGCACACACACACACACACACACACACACACACACACACACACACACACACACTCACACACATACACACACACACACACACACACATGCACACACACACACACACACACACTCACACACATACACACACACACACACACACACACACACACACACACACACACACACATTCACACATGCATGCTTTAAATTAGCTTAAAAAATTAAACAGTAAATAAAAAAACTCATATTTTCAAATCCTGACCGGACGAAGCCCCATAAATTATTATGAGTTCAGAGGACAACAAAACCCAGCAGAAATAGATATGCATCACGATAGGGTTACTTAAGCAATCGTTGCTTTAATTATCTTTGAGAATGAAAATAGATTCAAATATTAATTTATCTCTATTGACTCACTTAACCGACTTAATCCCCTTCTAATGCTAAGCGCATGTTTGTGTACATTCATGAACGTCCTATGGTTCATAATGCAATCTCACTGGTTGGAAGCAATTCTTGTACTGTGCACAGACGTTAACATTAACAAAGTTCACCAGGCTTAGGTGCTTAACAAGAAAATGGTTGTCACTCAGAACGGTACTTGTTGATTTTCAGAGAGAGTTTTGTTGTTCCAGGACTTCCACAACTGTTCCTTTATATTCAGCCACTCCAGTCTCTTGCCCACGAACTTGCCCCATTCAGTGTTCTCCAGATGATAACACTGGACAGCCAATCCTCTCCTTTGACTCTGCCATCTTCCAATGCTTTCCAGCTTGTCCCGCTGGAATCATTGTCTGTCTGTTTCTTTGTTTGTCTGTCTGTTTGTCTGACTCTCTCTCTCTCTCTCTGCCTGTCTCCGTCTGTCTGTGTGTCTGTCTGTCTCTCTCTAACTCCCTCTGAGTGCAAAATTTGTTTTCTCGTCCTCTCTGTCTGCAAAGATCACATGACCTTTGAGAGAATTTATTTCCGGGCATAGCTGCTACAGCATGGTGTTACATTTGTTGCCTTCTGCAAATACCACTCCATTATTGAAGTCTCTGAGCACTCTGCAAAATCTCCTGCAAAGATTTGTGTTTTCAAGTATTTTGGTGTGTCCTTTTTAAAAAGCATTTGCTAAATTATCTCCCAAAAACCTCTATGTACTCTGTCACAATATCCCTTTCATAGATATCCACAACTAAAAATAGTCTCAGATCCTTAAGTATATTTATCTTCATAATTTATCCTAATAATAAACTCAGTTCATTCCAAAACCTTTCCACTCTTTCACAAGATCAGACTGAATGCAAAAGTCCCTATTTCGTTGATACATCGAAAACACTTATTTGATTAATTAGGATTGTCCATTTAACTTTCGTGGAGTATAATACAATTGATGAAGAAAATTCTATTGAAATATTTGATATGTAACATTTACTGTATTCGTAACACTTCATCGAGATAATTTTGACAAAAATCTCCTCTGAATTATTTGCATATTTAAATCTTTCTCCCATCGCATTTTGATTTATATAAACGTTATTTGTATTGTGTCCTGTAATTTTTTATATATTAATAATAAATTTCTTAATAACAAATATAACTGTTATATCTTCAAATTGACTCTTTTTAGGGAAATTCAAATCTGACCCAGTCTCTTTTTCAAATATATTTTTACTGATAATATGCAAAATTTGTCTAATTATATTTATTATGCTTTTTGTATTTATAGTTTAATTGATCGAAAGTCAAGAATAAAGATCCTTTACTCTGTATACCTTGACTATACCTATTGTCAAATAAAGAAGAAGTTGATTTTGTTTTAACAATATTTATGGTAATTGGCAATTTTAATTCATCTCTCACTATGAATTATACTCCATATTTTAATATATGTTTCAATATGGAAAAATCTTTAGTTCCTTAAGAAATCACTATTCCATTGATACGAAATTAATTCCAGAACAATTTTATTCATTTCTATTTGGATCCAAGTTGAATTTTCACCCCATTTATAACAGGGGACAAAAATCTCAATTGAGCTGCTTTAAAATAATTCTTAAAATTTGCTAGTCTTAGCCCTGATCAAATTTCCACATTCAGATTTCGAAACCATTTCTTGACATCCTACCTTTCCAAGGAAATTCATAATTTAAATTGAAGTTTCAAAAGAAAAATTCTGGTACTTGAAATAAATATTGTATTCTTCGAAAAATATTCATTTTAATACAATTCAATCGTCATATTAACGTTATTGGGAAATTTTTACATCTTTTCAAATTTTCTTCCAATTTTTTATTAATGACATATAATTTAGCTTAAACAAAATACGTATATTTATTCTAATTTTAATTCTGAAAAATTTAATTGTTTCATTTAGCCATTTAAGTTTTGTCATTATTTTACATAGAGAGTAATCCATATCCACAATAGGCATTACTTAATTTTTATCAACATTAACTTTGTAACCCGATACCATCCCATATTTCTAATCGCTCATTTAATTTATTTAAATATATCTCTGGCCTCGTTAAATATACCATAACATCAGCAGCAAATCGACTAATTTTATGTTTTTTATTACCTACTTCAAATCCTTTCATTCATTATAAATTCTAATTACTTCAGCTTATGGTACAATTGCTAATGCATACATAAATAGGTGATAATGGACAATCTTGTCTAGAAGACATTTGAAGCATAAACGATTGTGACATTTGTTTATTCGTAATCCCTTTTGCTTTTGCTTCATAATACAATGCCTTTAACCAGATTATAAAAGTATTTGCAATCCCAAAAGCATTAAATGATTCAATAAAAAATAAACCCATTCCAATCGATCAAATGCTTTCTCTGCATCGAATGTTACTGCTACCACAGGAATCTTCATATTTATCATACTTTAAAATGTAACTATGTTATCTGCAGCTCTTCTATTTTTAATAATAGCAATTTGATCAAAATTTTTTAATTTTGTCAAAAATTAAACTAACCGATTAGCTAACAATTTTGATACAATTTCATAGTCTGTATTCAATAATGATATAGGCCTATATGAAGAAGGATGGAAGCAATATTTCACTTTTTTGAATTATGGTTATTAAAGCTGATTTTAAAGATTTAGGTAAATCATTAATCTCTTTCATTTGACCGAATACCTCCATGAATACATGTATTAATAACTCCTTAAAAAATTATGGCGGTAAACCATCTTCATCTGGGGCCTTGCAATTGCATAGAGATATTAGAGTGTCATAAACTTATTTTTCTGAAAAATTCTCAGACATTCCTAAGTTAATAATGACAAGTTTGAGTGTGATTCTGTTTTCATGTTTAAAGATAATTAAAAACAACTTTTTAAAGTAATAATTTGACTTGGTGAATATCTATTGCTGCTGGGTGTTGTTGGTCCTCTGAGATCGTAGCGATTGTATAGATCTATGCTATAATCTAAAAAGGGTTAAAAAGAATATTTTATGGGAAAATACTAGACTGCTGAAGAAATTGTCTTTCTTTAGTCGCACAGCTGAAAGCGGTGAGAACTAAGGCCACACTGTTCTCGAAACTTGTGCATTAACCTGTTAAATAACCTGTTACAAAACCATATCTGGTAAAGTAGCAGACGTCAACGATTCTCATCCCAGAAGAACTCTATGCCATCTACAACTGAGCTCATGATAGTAACAATGAAGAACGAACTATCTGCACCTCCACTTTCCCTGATGATCCCATTTTGTCCATAACTGAGGATGACGTGCATGCTGTCTTCAGGAGAGTGAATCTGAGGGAAGCATCTGAACCAGATCGAGTAGCTGGCCGAGTATTAGACATCTGTGCTGATCAAACTACCAAGGTATTAAGGAATATCTTCAATTTCTCACTCCAGAAGGGAGTGTAACCCATCTGTTTCAAACAGGCATCCATAATATTGGTGCCCAAGAAGCGTGTAGTCGCCTGCTTTAACGACTATTAACCAGTACCACTTACATCAATAGTGATGAAGTATTTTGAAAGGCTGGTGTGAACCAGATCAGCTCTTGTCTGAAAGGTGACCTGGATACATACCTTTTGCCTATCATAGTAACTGGTTTATGGCGGTTGCCATCTCATTGGGTCTATACAAAGCCTGTAACATCTGGACAGCACAGATTTATTCTTCACGATGCTCTTCATCAATCACAATTTGGCTTTTAACACCATCATTCCCTAAAAACAGATCAGCAAACTCCTAGATCTGAGAGTGGACACACCACTGTGTAATTGATCATGGATTTCCTCACTCAAGAACACATCAGTGAAGATTAGAAATAACTTTCTTCCACAGTCACCATCAATACTGGAACATCACAGGCCAGTGCTCTTATCCACCTGCCTAATCAATTTACACCTATGTCTGTATGGCTTGCTATAAGAATATCACCATCTACAAACTTGCCGATGATACCACAATAGTGTGTTGCATGAAGTAAAGGACTGAGTCAGCATACAGGATAGGGATTGAAAACTTAACTGAATGGCCACAAAAAAAAGATAATGTGCTGCTTGATTGTTGACAAGGAAAGGTAAGCCAGATGTATACTGTCCAGTGATCACTGAGGCAAAGGAGGTGGATAGGGTGAGCAGATGTAAATTCCCAGAAGATCTTTCCTGCATTCAACACACCAACGATATCGTGAAGAAAGCACGTCAAAGTTTCTGCTTCCTCAGGAGTTAACGAAGGTGTGCTATGACACCAGAAACCCTGGAGAATTTCTACAAAGCTTTGTTGGAAAGAGTGCTGTCCGACTGCATCATGTTTTTGTTTGGAAACACCAATACCTTCGTGCGTAAATTCTTCCAAAATTTAGTGGACTGGACTCAGCCGAGTATGCCACAGGCAAAATTTTCCCCATTAATGAGGCCATCTGAAGGGTACGCTGCTGGCGGAGGCAGCAGCAATAATCAAAGATCCACACCAATCAGCACACGCTCTCTTCTCACTGATGCCCTAAGGAAAGAGGTACGGGTGCCATAAGACTCACGCCACCAGATTCAGGAACTGCTGCTCCCCCTCCACCATCAGATTATTCAACGATAAATTCAATTAGACTCCTTTAAGAACGCCTAATTTTACTGTAGATTTTCTTTTAGTTTTATCTGCATTGCACATTCAGCTTGTTTACATTCGTGACCTGTTTAGATTATTTTGTTTATGCTTACACTGTACGCAGTTTAATATTTGCACTAACAATTAATTGTAATTATGCAATGACCGCAGGAAAAAAGAATCTCAGGGTTGTATGTGATGTCGTGCATGTATTTTAATAATAAACCTGAAACCAAATCTGAAATCTGCAGGATATTTTGATGAAGTTCACCAAGAACAAGTGCTTTCAGGCCATGTGATTCGTAACGAGCAGGCTGTAAATTGGGAAGTGACATGAAATAAAAAGGCGCCCTTTTGCAGGTTACATCAAGTTTTTATCGTGCAACAGAAATCCTGCTTTGCATAACTAATGAAGTTGCGTTGTACCCGTATTATTTGTCGTCCACGTCTTTATATTTGATCGAAGTTAACACTTGGCGCTGCGAGCAGAGTTTCGCTGGGATCGGAGGCATCAGCTAACTTAGTAAGTAGTCGACACCTGAAAAGGTAGACGAGATCGAAAATCAAGCCGTTTCATGATTCATTGTATCCTCTCGCTCGGAAAGTGTCTCAATCCGCACGTTCCCTTGTCCAAGGTAGACCTGTTGCCCCGCCGAGACACTCCAGAAACAGTAAAAGAAAATGCTTAAGGTCAATGAAAGTGTAAACGTTTTACTATTTTGGGAAATTTATAATCGGTGATTGTTTTGAAGAAGGAAGAGAATTCGAGTTTATAGTAGTGTTCGAAACATTGGGCTACAGTCAGGTTACTGAAGAATAATTAAGCAAGCATTAGGAATTATTCCGCAACTGCCTGAAAGGCAGAGGAGAAAATTCAAGTCGGTAGAAGTTGGGATTTATTCAGCCACTGTGGAAATTGTTTCGTAGAAGTAAGGAGCATGGAAATGGCACAAGATCCAGACAAAAGTGTGAATGGGTCGGCTATTCAAGCAAAGCGTAAAATACACCCGGAAGATGAGAAGAAATCTACAAAAATGATGTAATGCATTAACTAAACATCTATGCGAAGAATGTTGGCCAATAGGCTGTTGGTGTGATGCAGATGAATGTGGAAAGGCAGTGCTATTGTGGTGGAGAAAAGATTGTAACTGATCTGTATTAACATGAATCGTTAGAATAATATTAAAACTATTTATTATCTAGATATGGTTTAGTAAGTTAGTTTGGGTGGTTATGGGGTACAAGGCATTTTAATCACACATGACTCTCTGAGATTCAATGCAGATGCCAATTTGAGATGCAAATGAATGCTGATTGAAGTTAGAGTCAAGAAGCAGAAAATGATTTATGATGGTTCATGAGATAATGGAAACAATAGAGGTTAGTTCAGAAGCATCGGTATAAATGCAGACTTCTCTGAGACATGGTGGACATAATTTATTTTAGCATATTCACGTCAAAGACATCCAAACGTGGGAAATGGTCTGGAAATATATGATAGAATTCAGACATATTTGGATGTTCAGTTTGGAGGGTACAGAAGTCAAAGTTTGTGACACACAAGGGATGGGGCCTGGTGCAAGACACAGTTTAATAATGGCAATCTCAGAATAGGTGCTGTTGTATGTTACTCTGGGGAAATAGGGAACACAGAATAAGTGGCTTTTGAAATGAGAAGCACGATTTTGGAAAAGTTCTCCTGGATCTATTTTTGTTCAGCCTATACGTTTAACTCTTGTCTGAGTTTGTGAATTCATCATGGAAGAAAAGAGCTACCTTCTCTTTGAAAAGAGGGGAGATTCATTGTGTGGAAACAGATTCCATAATCTTCTGTAAAAGAAGATTTTATTAAGGAACTTATATTCTCCTTTTCACAGGAGGTACATTGTTAACTCAAAAGATGGTCACTTCTATTGAAGGACTAATGAAAGCCCTTCATTAAAAGAATTGTGAGTAAAGAAACCTGATGTTTAAAAGCACATTATAATAATTTCTGAACTGAGAATTTGAGACCTTCAGTCAGGAGTAAAATGATGCTGAAATTTAAAAAATTGGCTTTTCATAGTGTGTCTTTAATTACACACACATACATTTTACATTTATATATAGTGGTATTAAATTTAGAGTTGAGTTTGGAGATGAGTAAGAAATATTATGCTATTGATGGTTTAATTATAAAAAAAACCTATTGTTTTGAATTTACCATTGTTGATTTCACTTTGCTGCTTCTTTGTTAGTGCTAACAAAGTCCCTTTAGTCCCAAACAAATGGATTAAAAGGGTTGTTAGCTGGTAACATGATGGGGGAACAAAGTGGCAGAAATTGGTGAATTTATGAGACCAAGAGGCAAAATTAAGGTGGAATGACAACATGTTTGTGTGTTAGATGGACAATGCATATGAGAAAGGGATAGTGGTGTGTATGGCTGATGGGAAACCCAAGTCGCGGGAAACCATGAGGGCTGAATGTGAATGGGTCGAAAGAAACAGGAGAGGAAGGGGCAGGTGGAATCCGTGGTCAAACGCGTGAATCTTCATGGGCAAAATTATTTTGGTGCCATAGGGTATGTCTGAAATAGCCACTCTCTTCGATCTAATTCCCCCTCAACCAGTCTGCGCTAAATCAGTATGAGATTGCACTTTAAATAACCCATTACTGCATTTCTTCAGTTGTACAATGATTAATCCAACTCCTGTCATCACAGACCATCCCGTGGAGAGGCAGTTCCCGCCCCAAGATGGGTTGAACACATCCACGGATTATTTGTTAGATATCTCGTTTCAGCAACACCAAGGTCTTTAAGTTGTAGATGGCACATCATATGTAAATGAGAGGGGCCAACGTTGTGGAGAACATGTGATGATAGAGGCAGCACCCTTCGCACAACCAGTATGTGCACAGTAAGGGCAAATGTTTGCCATCACTCGAATAAGTATTTTGTCCAAAGGCCAGAATGAAATCTTATATGCAGATTTCCTGTATGCTTGTGGGGTTGGTTGTCTAGGTTCGTCTTGATAGCGCGGGGTACTCCTATCAAAAATGCATTTTTGTTTGTCCATAATCTGTCCAAAGAAATTTTCTTCCAAGTAAATTGGCCGTTGTGAAACACACACTAATAAAACAGACACACTCTCGGGGCAATGGATTAGCAGATGTAGCAGAAAACAGATGGCCACAACTCTCATGTTTGAAGTTCCCAATGGAATTGTTAGTGAATTAACAAACAGACTGGCATTTCCAGCCATGGCATATGTAAAACAATGGCAACGGGACACCCAGCCAAGGAACAACGGTCATGGGAGGAAATGGGATGTAAAACCCATTCATCCACTGGATTGTGGATAACACTGGCCGGTTAAATATGTGGACCAGAAATGTTTTTGCCACCCGTGCTTGACTTCATTCATACATGTACCTATTCTGGAAAGGATGGAATGGTGGAACTGCTATTGAAAACATTGTGGCACCGAAAGTTATCACAGGTTGCAAAGGGAAAGGCTATCGGCTTGTAAACACATAACCCCGGAATAGAGTTTACTGTGATCCAGGACAAAAACACTTGTCAGATGGTCCATTTCCGTGCTTTCAGCTTTATTTTATCGGTTAACATGTGTATATAGCCATAAAACTGTTTATCAATAATAATTTTTTTTTACTCGACAGACAGAGCCAATAACCACCACGGTCAATCCCGCTCAATCGGTGGTAAAGGTACAGTTATGGGAATTTTTAGCCAGGTTCGGTCTGCCCAAGACAATAAATTCAGACAACCGTTCTCATTTTGTGGCTAAAATCATCAAGGAACTGTGTAATCAATTGGGTATTCGGAAAAAAATTCCATAGTTTCCAGCATCAACACGGCAGGAATTGTAGATCGGGCCAATGGAATGCTGAAAAATAAACTCGCCAAATTAACGCGGGAAACTGGTCCAAATTAGATAAAGACCCCCCCCCCCTGGATTATTGGAATTACGAGTAACACAACCAGTCCATGTTTTATCGCCTGAAGAGTTAATCTATAGGCTACCCTCGAGAAAACCTTGTGAAGAACAGTGCAGGGAAATCGCACTGTGATTTGCTGGCCCTCGAAGAAGAATCAATTCAGTCTGTCAAAGAACTAACTAACTAACATATTTCACATTTTAAATTTGCAGACAGCCACGCCTATCATGTGGAATCGAAAAAGCGAGAAGAAGGTCAATTGCGGCTTGAGCCAGGAGACTGCGTCCTGATCAAGGACTGGGGTTGTAAAACGCTGGAACCACAGTGGAAGGGTCACTTCCATCTGCTACTAACAACTGCGACCGAAGTGAAGGAAGAAGGACAGCCTCGCTGGGTTCATGAAACAGACTGCAAAAGGATTGGTTCCAAGGAAGAAATACATGACTCTGTCAAGAGCAGTGTGAAGTTTAAAAATCTTGTGTTTTTAATTCATAGTTAATTTCATGATTACCCTTTAAGGAAGATTGTTGTTTGCAGTTACCACAGCTAATATGACGTTATATGTTGCAATATCCGGAGAAAGGTGGAGCTTGTTTTCGCTCTTCGAAGTAGCATGGAAATACATCTCTTTGAATTCATCTTATTATCGACTGTTATGATCGCTTATCATCTCTTATTTTTATTTTATAACTTTATCTTTCTACAATATGCTGTATTTACTCAAGTTATGAAAATCTTGATGCGAAGTTGTGCAAAATATTTATTTCAACGAATTAAAGCTACTTACAGTTGAAAATACGAAGTTTGGTTTATTGGAGGGATAAGATAATCATTCAGATTTTCCTCACTAATGTTTCTTAGAATATGATGTTTTGGAAAGGAAAATTACTAGATCTTGGAAAGTGTCGTCTACAGGCAGAAACGAAAAAGAAACCCAGATGGTGAAAGGAAATAGAAATGAATGAGGGAAGCGAATGCTAATTACGTTTTTGGGTGCTTTTTCTGATTGCCCTGTTAGGGGTACACAAGGTAAAAGAACGTGTGGAATTACATCTCGAGACAGCTTCAGGATCCTTAATGTCTAAACGAGAATGGTATGACTACACTTACCTTAGTATGTCCCTATGTATGTTGAAACTATGAACGTGTCTCATGGCTTGGTGTTCATGCGATTGGCACCCTACAGTGGTGACTCCCTAGCATAGCAATACGATTTCATGGAAATGCCACTCTAATTGAACATTGACCAATATAGAAAATTCTGTTAAATATTTGTTTAACGATTCGAGTAAGCCGTATTATAATCTGTCGAAGAAGGCTCGCAATTAAACACTTAACAGGTACATTATAGGGGAACCTGTTTGTGCAGAGGAAATGAAAATAGGACCGGGACGGATCCTTGGACCAAAACAAATAATAATGTTCGCCACTTGACGGCGGAAGAAACGGGTGATGATCTTTGAGGCGGACAATAGGCATATCCATGGCTGCTATAATATTGGAAAGGATGTCATTATTTAACTGACCTTCCCCCAGCTATACGGCATTTTGAGAATAATACCGACCATCCTTTGGGACTTAGTCTGAACGGTTCTTGATGATTCCCGTTCCTAATTTAGGTGTGGCGAAGGCGGATCGGGTACTGAATGATACGGCAAATGCGTGGAGCATCTTGCCAACACTGCTGCAAAGATCAAAGAAAATATCTTGACCCAGATTCGTGAACTTGTGGAGATAGTTGCTATAAGGACCGTGGGTTTGCAGAATTGGGTGGTCCTTGATCTGCTGTTGGCACAATATGGTGGTACACGTGCAATGGTAGTGCAGGAATGATGCACCTACATCACTGATGCCCATGAGAATATCATCCATTTGACGAATTACAAAAGGTAGCGAATACACGATGTCCGATAAAGAGGGGAACAGTTCTATAATTATAACTCCCCGTAACCATCTGGGGAACTTTTTTAAAGGATGGCGGACGGCATTCCTTCAGGGTCTTTGTGTTCGGCCTTCTATTTTATTAGTTGAGATGATCGCGACTCTTGTGTGATCCAGCTCTGTTTAAGGAATAAACTACTCGAACGACCAAATACATTCTCGTGGAGCGATAAAAGGGTGGAATGATAGAGTAGAGCAGAGATTCTGTAGATTTGCTTTATTTGCTTCTTTTTATATCTCTTTCTGCACCAAGTAATGCCCTAAAGTATGTTTGGGGGAAAACACTAGAGGCGGTTAAAGTAATAGATTTCATTAACGCAGCTGTAAGGCGTGAGCACCAAGGCACGTGCTGGATATTTTGCTGAACTCTGCAATGTACGAGTGATTCCAGGCCGTGGGAATCGTCGTGAGCAGGCTATAAAATGGGAAGTCACACAAAATAAAATGGCTCTGCCCGTCTGCCATTTGGATTCTTTGCAGAAATAGCTGGTTGCAGGTTACAACAGGTTTTCTTATCCAACAGAGAACCCGCTTTGTAAAGCTAATAAAGTTGTCTGATACCCCCATTATTTGCCATACACTTCTTTATATTTCATCCAATTTAACAGGAGTTTGAAGGCGATTTTTCCACCGCAAATTAACCGGAGAGTGGACGTGAATTCCCACTTTTGTTAAAAGGTAATAAATTAGTGAGAAATGAGATCAATGTACCTCCCCAGAAGACCATTGAGGAGCTAGTTAAGCAGCACCAGTTTGAGAAAAGTAATGGTCAACACTTTGACAAAAATACTCTTCACTTAAATTCAACGATTGCTGTTGTTCCTGCATCTATGCAGCCCAACCCGTCCAGTATATCCAGTGGATATTGTTTTGCTCAGGATCCAACATCTGCAGTCTCCTGTGAGTGTCCTTTGAGATCAATGTAGAATTCACGTTAATAGATGCATGTGACATGTTTGGGTCGATGGGCTGAACAGTCTGTATCCACGTTTTAACTCCCCATAGGTCAAGGGTGGTCAGTCAACGCCTCCTGGCCAAATGCCGGCCTTTGCCCATTTTTAAGTGTCCCAGGTTGAATTTTAAAAATAAAACGGTGTATGGTGCATTCGAACATTGTGAAACAAGAAATTGCAATGTTCGAAAATTGCACTCTTTAGTTTCAACACAAAGTGTTGCTGCCATTTTCAACAACTACCAGACAGAGTGTGTAATGTTACTCCTTGATGAAAATGTTTACCCCACTTAAAACATGATCTTAGTAAAATTTGAAAAGGCGTTGTCTCATTAAAAACATCTCATTAAAAAAACGATTAACTTAGCATTAAACACGGCGCAAGGAAAAGACGGAAAATACCAAGGGAGGCAGCAGTCAGGGCGAAGTGTGTTTATTTCATTTGCAAGGATTTTAAAAAAAAACTTTAACAGTCGATCTTTAATAGCCTAACTACAGATTTACACATTGCAACTTAATAATTGAGGTGGACACTTGGGCCCTGAACTGTATTCACTGAGAGTTGTGGAGAAATGTTGGAGAATGCCTGTTTTTTTTTATTATGGACAGGATTTAAATGAAAGCTTTAAAGAGTGTTATTTTGCCCCGTGATTTTCCCTGCATGTGTCCGACATCCAAAACATTTTTGTCACCCCTGCCACCCGTCGATACTTATTATAATTGAAATCGGATGATAGAAGTGGCCAAGATTAATTATCTGTATTAGATGAATCGTACCAGCAGCTGCAATAAATATCCAAAATCATTCAACAGCTACACCCTGAACCTCCTCTGTGTCACCGAATAAATACAGGGGCTGGAGCAACAACTCAGCAACTGCAGCAGCAAGCCGATTGTCGTTACTAAAGACGGAAGGTAAAAATAGTAATATCCGAAATTCCACATTCGCATCAGCTTCGTAACCTCTGACCATAATTGAATAAAACTTCCGGAAATGAAAATCTGCAGCAATTCGGATTTCCTTCGGTTCTCGATCTCGGCACCTCTGGGACATTTCTGTGCTCGGAGTCTCCCGCGTGTTCGGCTCGCCATTAAAATGAGTCTGATTGTTAAATCATTGAGCAGGAGAATAGAAACGAAGGGAATACATGGCGTGAGGATATAATGTAACCATTCAATGTCGACGCAGGTAATTGAAGTAAAAAACACGGGCATTGATTTAACAAGACCATGGGGAAGGCACCAATTTGCAGTCGGTCACTGCATGAGCAGTCGGTCACTGCATGAAGCAGGAGGGCGTGGATATTACACAAGGGGAATGACGTCACAAAACGCATCTGATAAACAATCGGAATCATGCTCAATATAACAACGAATTAACGACCAGGAAATCCGTGACGGCCATGGCGACCAGGTAGCGGGTGACCGCACGTTCCTCGAGACAGAATCCCAAATGGGGCCAGGTTCCCTGTCATGAAAAATAATTAAATACCTGTTATTCACAGGAATGAATATAAAGGACTGTTATTTACCCACACCTTAAAGGGCTGCTATTTCCCCGAAGTTAAAGCCTTGCAAAAGGTAGTGGACACAGCCCAGGACATCACAGGCAAAACACTCCCCAACTTCAAGAAATGTGGTTATCAGCCTTTTACTTTCCACACACATGCCTCCTTAAATTTTCCCTATGACCTGGTTGCTCTCCGATTAGTAAGGGATTACCTAAAGTGGAATATGGGTGGAAAGAAAAGGTTTGAAAACCACTGTTTTAATCATACTAAATTAATTCGTTTAGCGCACAGTTTCAGAACTCTGAAGGAAATGGGTCAATGATAATTTTTTCTCAAGTAAAATATTTCGGTAACAATTTGGTCCAGAGAGTGATTCTCAATCTTCCCTTTCCAATCACATACCACCTTATTCAACAAAACCTATTTAAATAATTGTAGCTATAAAGAAATGAAGTACTGGCCAACTGGAGATAGAGGGGCTTGACAGACAGAAGTTACAGGGACACCATCACACCTAGGAGATAGGAGAACGGTAGTTGGGTGACAGTCAGGATGAGAGACAGGACAGACAGGGAGTGCAGGGCACCTCTGTCACTGTTGCCCTCAATAATATGTATAGAATTTTGGATACCGTTGTGGTATAGTCTGGTACTGTGACTAAGATGGGAAAGGAGAAGACGAGGTGAGCTGTAGTGATAGGGAAGTCCATAGATAGGGAGGCAGATATATGGTTCGTTGGATGAAATCAAGTTTCCCAGGTGGTATGTTGTCTCCCTGCTGACATTCCGAGATATCTCTGATCGAGTGCATGACATTCTCAGGAGGGCAAGCGAGCAGCCAGGTGTCATGGTGAATGTTGGGACCCATAACATAGGTAGGAATGGGGAGGAGGACATTCAAAGGGAGTTCAGGGACTTAGACGCTTGTACAGACCTCTTGGGTTGTGATCTCTCGATTGCCCACCCATTCCACAAGCTAGTGAGGTTAGAAGTAGGAGAATAATGCAGATTAACACGTGGATAAAAACAAAATGCTGGATGGTTTCAGGTTTCTGGATGATTGGGGTATCTTCTAGGGAATTTAGAACCTGTTCCAGTGGGATAATGTGCATCTGAACTGGAAGGGGAGCAATATTCTTGCAGGAAGGTTTACTGGTGCTGCACTGGGGTTGAAACTTGATTTGCAGGAGGATGGGAAACATAGCAGATATTAGAGTGCAGGAGGGAAAAGACGTAAATTGCATGTCACGTTATTAGTCAACTGGTTGGACGAAGTGGAAATGTTTTCAGGTGCATCTATGTGAACGCAAGAAATATTGCAGGAAAGCCCGGCGAGCTTGGAGCGTGGATTGACACGTGTAATTATATAATTGTGGCCATGAGTTGGTTGCAGGAGGTGCGGGTTTTGTAGCTCAATATTCCGGCTTTCCGTAGCTTTAGGAAGGACAATACTCGTCAATATAACAATTATGATCAGGCAGGATGGACGAGACGGCTCAATTACTGAGGCTATATGGGTGGATCTGACGAACGGAAATGGGTTGACACCGCTCATTGGTTTCTGTTATACACCGTCCAATATTCAATGAGAATTAAAGG
The DNA here is from genome assembly GCF_036971445.1 of Narcine bancroftii. NCBI lineage: Eukaryota > Metazoa > Chordata > Chondrichthyes > Torpediniformes > Narcinidae > Narcine > Narcine bancroftii. The sequence goes on along the minus strand of NC_091476.1, from coordinate 79,435,192 downwards.
AGAAAATGTGTAGCGAGATAGCAGACAGCTGAGGGAAACATATGTTTGTGAAAGTAGTTGAATTTAATATTCCACATATTGACTGGGACCACCATACTGTAAAGAGCTGGAGGAGTTTGACAAATGTGTTCAGATCAGTGTTCTACATCAATATATAGAGGGACCAACTGGAGAGAGAGTGCAGTACTGGAATTTCTGTTAGGGAACAGGTTGGGTATGGAACATTTTAGGTCCCGTGATCATAATGCCATTAGTTTCAAGTTAATTATGGAGAATGATGGGTCTGAGCATCGCACTTTCTAAATTAGATAAAAGCTAATTTTTAGGAAATTTATAGGTGACATTTTGTGAATACATAATTTGTATGTTCCCGTAAGGATTAAAGGCAAAGTTAGCAGGCATTGTGAATGTTGGTTTCGATGGATGATTTGGATTAATTTCGGAAGTGGAGAGAGGGGTACATCAGGTATATGCAACACGGAGCAAATGAGGTACTTGAGGACTGTAACAAATGCAATAAAAACCTCAAGGGAGAAATTACAATGGCTGAAAGAAGACACGAGCTTGCTTGGGAAGACAGTGTGAGGGTAAAGCCGAATGGAGTTTGGATATAATAAGGGCCAAATTTGGTACCTCGAAGATCAGAATGGTCAGCTGTGTCTGACACAAAAAAACTGACACATATTCAAGGGAAGGAAAACAATCAATGAGGCCATCAAATCTATACATTTTAAATAGGAGGAGTGTCTTGCTGCCTTAAAGCAATCAATAATGGATAGTTCCTCAGGGTCTGACAAGATATTGACTCGGACCTTGAGGGGGGCTGGTGCAGATATTGCATGGGGGCTCTAGCACAAATATTTAAAATGACATTATCCACGGATATGGAGCTGAAGGATTGGAAGATGGTTCATGTTGTTTCATCCTTTAAATAAGGCTCCAAATGTAACCGGAGATTGCAGGCCGGGAGCCTGACATCAGCAGTAGGTACATTATATGAAGGTAGTCTAAGAGATCAGATATACAATTATTTCGGTTCTTAAGGCTTGGTTAGCAATAGGCAACATGGCGTTCTGCATACTAGTCGCGTTTTACAAATTTTATAGAATATTTCCAGCAGTTTACCAGGAAAGTGTCAAACGAAAGGCTGAAGATGTTGTCTACATGGACGTTAGTAAGACATTTGACAAGGTCCCATGTGGGAGGTTACTCAGGACGTTTAGTCAGGAATGTTCAGACGCTAGTAATGCATGTTGAAATAGGGAGCTGATTTCGATCAAGGCTGGATGAAAGAAGGCTACTTCTTCTGGTGAACGACTGCTTCTCAGACTTGAGGCCTGGGACTAATGGTGAGCCTCGGTGATTGGTGCTAGGGCCAATGCTGATTGTCATGTATATGAATGATGTGGATGATAAATGTGGTAAATAAGATCAGCAAGTTTGCAGACGACAACGAGATTGCAGGCATTGTGGACAACGAATAAATTTATCAAAGCTTTCAGATGGATCTGGACCAACTGGAAAAAATGGGGTGAAAATGGTAGATGGAATTTAATGTTGACAAATGTGAGGTGTTGCAGTTTGGAAGGACAAACATATAAATGACATTGATGTTAGAACACTGGGAAAAGCAGTAGAACTGAAGCATCCGGGAATACACATACATAATTCCGTCAAAGTGGCATTACCAGTAGATAGGACTGGACAGAGAGATTTTGACATACATCAAATTATTGCATTTATGAATTGAGATGTTATGGTAAAGTTGTGTAAATTATTGGTGAGGCCACATTTGGAGTATTGTGTGAAGATTAGGTCACCAAATCACATGAAAAGTATCAATAAGATAGAAACAGTGCAATAAAGTTAACTAACATGTTGCTTGGATGCCAGGAATTGAGTTCTAGGGAAAGACTAAAAAGGAGAGGTTTTTTTTTCCCCTGGAGACAATAAGAATGAAGGAAGTTTTGATAGGGAAATATGAAATTTCAAGGGGTATAGACAAAGTACATATATGTAGATTTTTATGCTGAGGGAAGGTGAGATACAAATTAAAGAACATGGGTTAATGGTGAAAGAGGGAAACTTTAGGGTGAACATATGAATAAACTTCTTCATAGAGAATGGAGAGAGCGTCGAACAAGATGTCAGTGGAGAATGAGGGCTAAATTTCATATTTTAAAATAATTTGGAGAGGTATATGGATGGGAGAGGTATGGAGGGCTATGGACGTGGTGCAGGTCAGTGTGACGGGGCAGAAGAATGGTTCACCA